>NC_071354.1:203197410-203532410 GCF_943734655.1 Sabethes cyaneus | reverse complement strand
AGTATTGTTTGTGGTATTGATTACATGAGTGGTAAAAGCAAAACTCTTTGACTGTTGATTTGAACATAATTTCTAATCAAGTAGCAACAATGCCAATTGTTTGCTGATTTTTAATGCAGGTGCATTTGACTGGAATAATCGCTTTGGTGTCTTTAAAAATTAATTGAAAACTTTTCATCTAGTTTTTGTATCGAATTTTTATTACCAGAAATATAAAAGAGAGTCTCTCTCCAAAATCTCTTATTTTGGATTGGTGAAGTAAACAGTTTTCACATAAAACTAGTAGGAATTCATAAGTAAAACCATTATGCAATCACACATTCAGACGTGCTGTCAGGATATTACGAACAAACATCAAATAGGAACAGGATGATTAAGTAGGCAACCACCGGCTTTCGATGTTTTCAGCTATGAATTTGCACCTCATAACTACCAGCAAGCAAACACGTGCCGAAAAACACGATGATTGATTCCGACGACGATGCAGGCATCCTTCCGTGGCACATCGTTGTTCGGCGCATATTTTGTTCGGTTACGAAAACCTACTTATTTCAAAGTCAAACTATGATGACATGCTACTTCCTTTGCTAGCAAAATGACGATAACTTCGTTCGGAGTGTAATTAGAGGAAATTTTTAGTCGCTCATTATTTCAAAAAACTGGTTTCCACATCTTTTCTTTTCCTTCGCTTAGTTGTTGCAAAGGTTAAGTGGAAAATTGTGGCAAGACGATATGACTGACTGAGAGACTGAGTTTTGTTTTGAATTACACGATATGATGACGGTGAATCACAACCAACAACGGCATAATCAGCAAATGTCTGCAAAAGCATTGCGCAATGTTTCTCATACAAAGTAGGTAAATTAGGCAAATTTGTATAACAATAATTCATTCATGCATGCATTTTTAAGCGAACCGTCATGGGGGAGGGCTCCGTAATTAGCTAATTGCACAGAAAACGGAAGTGAATGCTTTGCGGGAAAGAAAAAAATGCGCTGAGGAAATGATAAAACATAATGCCTTCAGTTGGAGTTGCATTTTGTTGCATCAAATTATTATTTTTTGTTTAGCTAGAAACTTGAAACTTTAGCCTTTAGTTGAAATCGACCCTAAGACGACTCCAATATTCCGTTTAACCGGTAAAACAAACCCTTCGATCACCAAATGGCACTAAAAATATGCAATAATTGCCCTGAACGATGTGATTTGCCATACTTTCAAATGCACCCTCCGAAGAGGGGCACAAGATGATGCTGCAACAGTTGACCGAAAAAAAAGTCAGCCGATTATAATTATAGCCTCTTGGAATGCCAAAACTTTTGTGCTAAGTGACTTCTCGTCAGCGGTGTTGCGGTTGGCGCAAAAAGAGTAATTAAAAATAGCCATCCAGGTAAGACGGCTAGTAGTTGTTTTCAATGGAGACCGAGACACCCTGCCCGCGCGCCCCCCCCCATCGGCAGAGTGAAGAATGGAATGGCAAACCGCTGACCGTAACATCGACCACCCATCATCATCACGCGATGCACGTTTTTGGCGGCGATGATGCGCGGACTTATCAGCATCAATTTTTGTTAGAAAATGTGTGACACGGCTTTCTGTCGGTCAGTCTGTCAGTCAGTCATTCAGTCAGCTACTCCGTCTCGGAATGATGTCACTCGGTTCGGTTGGTACTCGGATTGTGACATAATTTGCTAATCTCCCCAGGGTGGTATTTTCCCAGTCCGTCTTTGACTTCTGCCGCGTACAATATGAGCTATGTAACTGGTGAACTATCTTTTAATTTACTGGCAGACTATTCATTTTGGGGAATAACCCATGGTCTCTAAATCAATGACCAACAGTAGTGCAGTGTGTAGATATTAAACTGTGCAACGAGTGCTTCATGGTTATGAAACATTTGCACCGAGTGAAGAGATACCAACCAATTTGATCAAAGTGGTGCTCATTATTGATTGATGATCGAGTTGCGATTAATTGAATTTTGATACGGCACCTCAATTGTCAGAGATGGCACCCGAATGGTTAATGATCGTTCTATAATTTGGGTGTCAGATAAATGAAATTAGAGACATAATAGACGAACAACACTTTTCATCCGATGGTTGCACTTTCGGTGCTGCATGTGGATAGATAATAATTGCTCGTAACAATGCAGGTTGTTTTCTTTTCCATTCCTTACATATCAGTGGTTTTCAAAGTGTGGCCAGCTGGCCACATGCGAACTACTTAATGTTAATACAGCATGGCACCGGTGCTATAATGATGATTACAAAAAAGATAACCTTCTGAGTTTTGCTGGTGCCCAAAATCATTTTTCTCGAAACCATTTTTTATCTTTTGAATCACTGAACCGATTTTAATGGTATTGGTATGAAATGAAAGGTATTTCAACTAGTTTTCCAAGAATCAAACATATTCTTTTACCTTTAGTTAGTTTTTCAAAGTCCTTGCAACGATTCTGCCCTTATAAAATACTAGCTGTAATCCCCGCGCGTCGCCTCGCGTCTGATTGAGGGCAAATTGTAGGTACGCTATGTCACGCTAACGCTATGTAACTCTATGAAGTGTAACTACGTTACTTTCGCTCGTCTTGAATGTAATCTGGTATGATTGGTTTGAGTCTTTGCTTAATGTTGCTTATTACCACGAAAATACATATCGCGCCCCTCGTTTTGGCGACAGGCATAAGCCTCGTATATTTATGATGATAATACAGACGAGTCGTCTATGCCTTGCGGCCGTATGACTAACGGGGTGTCGTGTATATGGACGATTTAATGTACACTAGCGCCAGGAACAAGCTGTTGTTACTGCAAAACTAGTTATTCTCAATGAACTATTATATTGCTGGAATGCAGGCAACACTTGACAAACACCGACTGCTGGTTTTTGCTAGGCGATAACGACGCTAGGCGATTGTTAATTGCGCAACTAAGAAATTACGGTGGGTAATGATCCAGCATCCTTACAAGATGCTCTGCCCATAAGAGGCTCATGGCTGGCATCATTATCCGCTGTAACCGGTGAGCGTAGGTATTCGTCAAATAATTGGAACGCAATACTGTCGTTTGTAATTATGTGAGCCGTGAAATAAAAAGACGGATAGTGATATTGATAGGCTGCAGTGGGCTGGCTACGATGAGAGACTATCGAAAACAATATTCAGCAGAGAACGTTACAAAGGACGATGACTTCGAGCTAAACCCCGCACCCGTTGGATAAGGGTTGTCGATTAGGATGCTGGAACAGCGAGTGTTACGAGTGATTGGAGAGCGACAGCCCAAGTCAGACTAAAGTGGAGACGGCTGCCAAAAACGGCACTGATTTGAAAAGCGGATTATTGCCGAAAAAGTAAAGTAAAGTAAGTAAGCTGTCATTCATTATACTACTGCCTGAGTGGCGTTGGTGGACTCCACCGACCAGTATGTGCTTTTGGATGCATTTATCTTCAATCCAACCTTCCCTACTTGCTACGTGCTTTAGTCTGGTGTACTGTTCAGCAACCCCACAGATATTCTATCGACAACGTCCTTGTCATCGGCAATGCAGCCGAATTGACCAGATTTGTAAAAAGATCGTTGCATACGGTTCTTAACACACTGTAACGCTATGTTGAGCCCCAGGCAAGAAGGGCCATCACCTCCACGAAATCCTTTGGCAGTATCCAATAAATCCGACAATCCACCCGGAACTGGATCGCAGCATAGCTCCATGTGATCGATCGTATCATATGCAGCTTTGAAGTCGGTGAACAAATGATGTATAGGAATTCTGCCTTCATGGCTTTTTTGGATTGCCTCTCTTGGCCTATCGTTGCATTGTGGTCCAAAAGGGCAAAAAGTAGATTTTTTTCTAGTAGTTTTTTGTTTTCTTACAAAAAATATAGTATCTCCGAGACTTTGGTTCGTATGAATACCCCCCTATAATCTGAAAGTGTCAAAAATTAATCATGGCTTACTACGATAAAAATCAAAAACTGTCTTGTTTATGTTGAGAGCAAGGTTAGTCAAGAGAGGTTTTCTGGTGTTCAAATTTATTTATCACACTGCTGGGTGTTACCCTGGCGATCACCGACTTTGTTAGTAAACAAAGTATAGACGGATTTCATGCCAAATCGACCAAAGGTTGGCACGACCCTCTCAGAATTCAATGAAACTTTGTGTGTGTAAAGTTCATGTAAATAAGCAACTTTGCATGCTTAGTTTTTCCAAAATTGGACTAGACTAACTTCTGGAAAGGCCGCCATTTTTTTCTCTTTTTTTAATAAAACCTGATTTAATCCACCTAGTGGTGAAAGGAACCTTTGTTATACGGTCTTACTTGCAATTTGAGATAGAAATCGACACGTTTGGTTTACATGAAATTTTTGGAAATTGAATAAGTTTACAAAATTTGAACCAAATAGAAGCACATATAAATTTTGAGTTTCTTTTCTCATGAAATTGCTGAGTAAGCTGTTACTAATGAGGGTAAGTGCAAGTAAAAGTAAGTTGTAAGATGAAATATTATTCTTTAACATGTACATTGCGTAGTAAAGGTCTAGTTAATAGGTATTTGAACTATGCTTAATTTCCTGTAATGCCATTCTATTTGATTGCCAACAATAAAGTTTTCTTGAATAAATTTCATCAATTTTTATGAACCTTCGGTTACTCACGTTGTTGTATTTTGTACACCATATGTAGGTTTTTGAATACCATATTGTTATAAAGTTACAAATCGTATATTACGTATATACTAACGTATATTCTTCAATAAACTTGTTATGAGCAAAATGTCAGAAATATTCAATGCATTAATACTTTAAATTGTTAGGGAAATAGATTAGCATAAACCGACATCACAGAAACGAAGCAAGTAGCATGTGAGGTGTACCGCAATTGGCCCCAACTGGAATTTTCTTTCGTTTCTTCATATGAAAAAATGGTGTCTGTGCGCAGCAACACTACCAGCAAATATAAAATGTTTAAAATGTATCCGTCTGTTGGTAGTATTAGTATTTTTTATAATCAAAGTTCTACAGTTCGTAAACAAGCAAACATAGAGGTATACTATGTTCAGCAAAGTTGTGTATTTTTATCATTTATACAACTTTGTAATACATGAAAAAGTCATACAACAATTACAAAAAGAGCTAAAATAGAAAAACTGATTTTACAAATTCATATACAATAAATAAGATCTCTTCGTTGAAGAAATAGAAGGTTACTGTCTTCAGCAAAATTTCTTCTAATAATATGGTCTAAAACTTTGCAGAACACATCAAAATTGAAATTGAAGGAAAATAATTTCTTATTTCACTTTTATGGGGATTAATCAAAATTCGAATTCTACCAGACGAGTTCTATCGTTTTTCAATTTTAAGAAACTCTTCCAAAGGTTTGATAAACTTAAAATCAAGTTTTCCTAGTCAAAACTCTAGTGCGCACGTTTTCTTTGGTCTTGGGCTATTGTGCGCGCGAGGAACTGTGTTATAAAAGTTGACGCGAGTGCTCGAGGGTTAGTATCTTTTGAGCAGTAAAACCAATTTAACAATTATGAAATTTTGCATATATATTCGAAGTGTGAAAACCTCTCATTTGATATTAAAATAATTGAAATTAGGTTATTTTTCTTGGTTAAAATCATGAATTATTGTTAATTTTGGTGTGGTGTATTCAATTACTCATAACTTTCAAATTAAACATCCAATTAAAAAACCATTCAATAGTGATCTATCCGGCTATATTACCTGCCAAATGAAACTAACAGCACGTAAATCGGTTTGGCCATCTCTGAGAAACAGGTGATCATTTGAACCTTGTCGAAACTGGTTTTTTAAGCATAACTTTTAAACCACTCGTTTGTTTTCAATAAAAATTGGCGTGAAGTTTAGCAATAGTAAGAGCTTTTATTTGGTACTAAGATCGATGAAATCGGTTATGTGGTTCCGGAGAAAATCGTGTCACGTAATTTTTACATTTTTGCTTATAGCTTTTAAACTAAAAGTCAGACCACGAAACCATCTAATAGTGATATACTAGGTAATAATACATTTCAAATAAAAGTTATAGCAGACGAACCGGTTCTGCCATCTCCGAGAAATAGGCGATTGAAAATTGAAGCGCACACACATACACACACACACAGACATTGCTCATTCGTCGAACCTGATCGATTCCCAAGTAACAATTCCAAGTTTTATTACGTTCGTATAGTGATTTTCATGCCCAATTTCATAAAACCGCTAATAAAACTATGAGCTGCACCAGAACTTTCTGATAACCGCTATAAAACCGGTTTCTGACCAAGTGGCCCACTCCTCAGAATGTTTTCATAACCGCTATAAGAATCAGGCTATAAGCTCTAGTAGTCGTATCACGCTCTGCTCAAAGCAGCAATAAAACCAGTTAAGCTTTCGCTGCTTGACAGCCATCGCCATAATTTAAAAAAGCTTTTCGCTTTTCGCATTTCGTATTTCGCTTTTCTGGTAAAAGCTAAATAAGTTCACTAGCTTTGTCAACTTGAAAATATACCGTAAGAAGAAAAGTTTAGGTTTTACTGCCATATCATTCTGAACGATTTGGTTTATAGCGACCAGAATAAAATATCCCATAAAATATTTATTAAATTTTAAGCAATTTCATTGGCTTGCAGCATGTGCGCATTTAATTTCATCGTGCATATTGATATGATAGGTCGATATAATCAGCGCGCCACTGAAATTTTGCCATTTTCGAAAACTGGTTGTTTTAACAAATTGAAAATATTCAGTTAGTCAAACTCAATTTCTACCAAAATCATTTTAGTTGCTTCCTCTGACAGGAAAACCGATTGATAATAACTTTTTTTCTGCAAAACACTTTGCTTTGATGAATTGTTATTTGCGAGCTAAAACAAAATACCAGAATATGGAAATATGGCTTCGCATTAAAAAATCATTTTGGTGTTGAACTTTGGTATTCTTCATAATAGCAGCAAGAAAACTGTTTGGTCAGGGTGTTACCGTTTTAATAGCTCTATAAAGCTAACAGATTTATTGCGGTTTGACAAGTAACCGCGATAAGATCAATTTTGATTGGTGCGACATTTTGTATTGATACGCCACACGTATGGTAGGTTTGTAAGAGACGTGGTGCAGCCAACAAGTTTTAACGTGGTAATACAAGCAACCACAATAAATTTGCTTTATTAACAGTTTTATTATGGTTTTCTAGCTAGCTATAAGTGTGTTTGGACTCGTATTCGCTTGGTATTGCGCAATACCACAATAAAACCAGAGGTAATGATTAATACCGCAATAAAACCTTTATAAAATTCAACTAAAACCAAGTGGTTTTAGAATTGTTACTTGGGTGGTATATGTGACACGGCCCTCCGGGCCTCTGATCAACTTCGTGTTTTTCGACCAATTCCTAAACCTTTGTTATATTGTATAACAAAGGTAAAAATTTAACATGAAAACTATAGGACCTACAAAAACTGATCTATGGGTGACTTTTAGAAAATGTTCTGAATTTTCATAAAAAAATACTGAAAAATTTAAAAATTAATTACTACACTGAAAAAAAGAAGCATTTTAAAAATTGAAAACCAATTTCCCAAAAAACGCCATCTCAGAAATTGATGAAATTTTGTTTGAAGATAGATAGTTATGTGGCCTACAAATCTTCCATATATCGCAAGATGGTCAAACTGAAGGGAAAAATGTTTTCCTAACAAAAACTTTTTTAAACGCTTACGGGTAAAAAAGATATTTCAGTATTTCCAAAATTATAGCACCTACAAAAAAATGATGTATAAGTGACTTTTAGAAAATTTTCTGAATTTTCATAAAAAATACTGACAAAAACAAAAAAATAATAAAAAATACTGAAACACTAAAAAAAGGTATTTCAAAAATTAAAAATCGATTTCCAAAAAAACGCCATCTCAGAAATTGAAGAAAATTTTTTTGAAGATAGATAATTGTATAGCGTACAAATCTTCCATACATTGCAAAATGGATTCATTTTCCATTAAACATAATTTTTCGTCAATAGTAACTTTTCAGAAGGGTAACTTTTAAAAAATGGGATTTTTTTTAAATTTAAAACTACTTATTTAATCAAAATGGCGTCTCAGGAAAAGTTATGAGAAATTATTGTGTTGTGGAAAAAATTGCACTGAAAGAAAAAACTAAATCATGATAAATGGTAATTTTCTCAAAATATCCCTTTCCTATTTGCCTTATTTTTTCTAAAGATAGCTTATATTATGCCCCAAAATCTGACGAAGAGCTACTTATAGTCACTCTTTTTGATATTTTATGAAAAATCTTTGAAATTTGCATTTTGTTTGTAAAACTAATATAATCATATTCTTTGCGCATCATTTTGAATTAAATTCTTATATAAACTTTTTCTTAAAGGAAAGACCCATTTTGCCAAACCATTTTATTTTCTTTTGCTTATAGATATATTCGAATATATTGAATTTAGAAAGAAACTATTTTCACAGGTTCATGTCCCACACTCCAGAACATCCGGTATCGGTTCTATCGGAACTCAAATTTGGCCATTTTAATTTTCTTCAGTAATATAGCATATGGGGTATTAAATCACAGGAATTTTCTATACGAGTTCTTGGGTAGACTTTTGGATGTATTTTGAGCCAATTTGGACATTCCGGAATATCCGTTATCGGTTCTACCGGAACTCAAAATTGGCCATTTTGATGTGTTCATATGGCAAATGGGTTATCAAATCAAAGTATTTTCCAACGTGAGTTATTGGGTGAACTTTTGGATGTATTTTGAGTCGATCTGGAGATTCCGGAATATCCGTAGTCGGTTCTATCGGAACTCAAAATTGACCATTTTGAACAGTGGCGACTCGTGGTGGTTTAGCTTACCTGTTCAACCAGCGAAAAATACAAATTAATACGCAGTTTTTTTTATTATCGAAATTCTATATTTTATCCATAAAACAAACATTAGGGGTATTTACGTAGCGCTTGCTATGTTGCGTAAACGGTGTACTTCGTGTATATGCTGCCGCAATTCGCATAGCAGTTCCGGTTTCTATGGAAGTGGCAGAGTAGCGGCAGCATAAATACGCAATACTTCGCATACGCAACATAACAAGCGCTACGTGAATACCCCTATTATTTAAATAACAACGGAATATTATACATAATAATAAAAATGTCCCAAACACCAAATTTTTACGCAAGCATTGCAAAAGTTTTTCATCATTATATGGGTTGCCGTCGGCTATATAACTACCAAAGTTGTGTGTGAAAGTGGCATTTGTACTAAAAATACTTTGGTAAATTCAGCAATGCCATCTAGTGTTAGATTAAGCAGCACTCGAAGATCAACCTTGGCTGCAATTTCGGTAGTCGAAAAATTTTTCTTCAGTGCATGAAAGCTTGGAAAGCTATGTTTATGGAAGTCGTTTGCACTTCTAAGCAAATTATAGTTTCGCACTAACAAATCTATATCTGTGAACAGGGTAATACTTAAGCCTTTTTTGCCATTCTCAGCCGTAACGGAAAAGTAAATAATAATTTTCCGTGGCATAATTTGAGACAAAGTTTGTAGCTCGACGTTCTGTTTTTGTTGGGAAATTTTTGAAAACCTTTTAATTAGATCCGCGAAACGAATTTCCAGCAGTAAAAACGTTATCATCGATTATTCGCCATTATTCAACCCGAGAAATGGGAAAAATTGGCAATACTTAATACCGATTAAGTTTATTAATTTTTTTAAAGAAATATTTACTCGCTATATGAAATAAAATCGCTTTGAGTTTAATTTTGAACAGTAATAGCACAAAGCTTCATAAACAGTGGTTTCTTCTAATAGGGATAACATAATAACGGAAATCTGACGGTTTATCAGTGCTTGACGTTGATCTACAAATATTGAAATATCTTGCAGAGTTGCAGGTAGTTGCAGCTTAAACCTGTTCGATCTTGTAGAGGACACTTTGAACAATTATTTTGTGTATATTTTAGCTTGGAAGTCGGTGGAACATTTTTTAAATCAGTAATCAAAGTTGGAGTTCTGTTTTTTTGAAGGACAATATCTATGTCGTTTCTATGGGGCGATTTCTTAGGAGTGAGGTCAAAATGAATTCCTTCTATAACCAAAATTTATTCTACTAATCTTGATTGTTATTCTCCATTTTAAAGATTTTGATTACACAAACTATGAAACTTTTACGAGCGTGAAGAATAACCTTCAAAAATGAAAGCAAAATTTGTAAGTAAAATCCACTCTGCAACTTGATAGTTTGAACGCTTGTAATAGTAGTTGTGACGCTTTCCCAAGCAAACTAATACTTGTTTATATAGCAGAAGGCATCTATAAACAATTTTAAATACTTAGTATACCCGATTAAAAAAAAGTGAAAAATGATTTTTGTCTATGGCTCAACGCACTGTGCGTCGTGTTGAACGGTTTGCTCAGCAGCTTCGTAAACTAAACTAATAATTTACCGAATTATTCGTATTGCATATGCGTCGGTTCAAACGAAATCATGAACTATTGATGAAAAAAAATTTTGTCGGGTTGAATTTTGTTGCCTGTCCTATGAACAGGTTGAACATGCGGACGAGTCGCCACTGATTTTGAATTTTGCTCAGTAATATGGCAAATGGGGTATCAAATGAAAGCATTTTTCAACGCGAGTTCTTGGGTGGACTTTTGGATGTATTTTGAGTCGATCTGGACATTCTGGAATATCCGTTGTCGTTTCTACGGGAACTCGAAATTGGCCACTTATAATAAAGTTATTGTAAATTTTGATGTGTTGTGCACAGTTTCTCATAACTTTCAAATTAGACGTCCAATCAAAAATAATTAAATAGTGATCTATCGGCTATATAATCTATCAAATGAGACTAATAGCGCATAAATCGGTTTGGCGATCTCTGAGAAACAGGCGATCATTTGTACCTTGTCAAAACAGGTTTTTTAAGGCTAACTTTTAAACTGCTTTTAAGAGCTTTCGTTTGGTACTAATATTGTTAATAAGACACACACACACACACACACACACACACACACACACACACACACACACACACACACACACACACACACACACACACACACACACACACACACACACACACACACACACACACACACACACACACACACACACACACACACACACACACACACACACACACACACACACACACACACACACACACACGCACACGCACACACACACACACACACACACACACACACACACACACACACACACACACACACACACACACACACACACACACACACACACACACACACATTGCTCCTTAATTTGTCGAACCCTATCGATTAGTATATGTGACTTGCACAGTGCATTGGAGTTGTCACCTCTGCCTTGTTTGTCGCACCGTCGACATTGCTTTCTGAACCGTGATTCGTTTGGGCGTCTTTCGGTTTTGCGTCGAAGTGCTGCTTTCACCTTCCGCTCATTTCAACATTGCCCGTCAACCATTTTTATCTCAGCACATCTCGGCTTGCGGTACAAAGCCTTGTACCGACGAGATGCATCGAATTTTTGGTAAAACAAAGGTGGAATACATTGAATTTCTGGTAAAACTTCCGCGTTTCCTGAGAACGGTCATGCTGCTCCCACTCTGCATATCCCTGCTCTAGCAGTGCTTTTCCTCCCGGAATATTTGGGTTCACTGCATCTTCTGTCTTAGCCTCCCAGATGGCCCCGAGGTAAAACGTTGATCTAACAAACCAGTCGTCTTATGTTCGAATCTCAATTGGAAAAGGCTGTAAAAGTCAATAGGATTGTAGTATTCGCCCCGCAATTGTTCTTTACTCTAACAGCTAGCTGCTAAGTCTGTCGAATAAAAACAGGAGATCAAATTTCGAAAAACGACATGTAGCACCTAGGATTTGCTTTTTCTGCATCTTCTATCTGTGTCTTTCCACATTCTAATGATTGGCACTGTGCTTTTCGCCCGAGCAGCATTCTCCTTATTTGTCACCCTTATCCATTCAACGTTATTCCAGTCGTTTCACTGATTCCGTGCCACGTGCCCGAAATGTTCACTACTACACAACTTCGTCCGACTCATCCTCTTCTGGCAACGTAATTTCGATAGAATGTGCCTAGCTTATGGTGATGTCAGGCAGCTTCAGCCGCGCAAGATACAACCGAGGCTGTAATACCGAACGGAATGCGAGTGCTAACTAATAAAAAATTGCCTGTGTCACCTTGCTCGTTTCGCTGATTGTTGTTGCATTTTTTTCAATTTCTTTGGATCGAAAAAGATATTGTATGAGCACAATTTTTATGATACTTGACAGTAAATGTTATGACAAATTTGTAATCCCACTGTAGTAGAGTAGCAATGCGACTGATTTCCTTTCTAGTTGGCTGTAGGAATTGTTCAAATAGTAAACATACCAGTGTTGATTAATGCTCTGTAAATCATACACATTCTATTCTACTGGTCAGGATAAATTGCATCATATTTAATTGCATTAAACTGCTCGCACACCCCACTTTAATGGGTTAAAAGGACCAGAATGCGGAACTATCACTTTCTGGTCGGTTCCCCAGTAGCTCCAGTTCTGACGACTGATCGCTCCTTAGTCATAATCTTCAACAGAAGCCATATAATTAGACAGCCAAGTTATTGGATAACTGTCTCACAAAGCTCTGACGGATGCCGCTCCCAGGCCCTCACATTGACATGTAAACATGTACGGTGAATGCATGAGCTGACAACTAGAAGAAATTATTACCCTCATAACTGTGCTGTGGTGTGGCAGATCTCATCGCGGATTACCACGGGTGGTCGGTTTCTGCAAGTGTGTATGCTGTCGGCGAAGGAAAGTTTGCTACAATCCAACGACGCAGCGGCAAGAATTGATTGTGGTTAAGCAAAATTTCTCTTCCCAGTCCCATCATCGTCGTCGTCGTCGTCGTCGACGAATCGCCGCCACATAACTTTTGCTGGAGCCATCATCAACACCACCGACCGCAACCGCACCACACGGACTGCCGCGCCGGCTGCTGCACATGTGAGTAATCAAAAGGCTGTAGATGTAGACACAATGATACAGGTTCGTTTAAGTTCGGTCGGACTGAGTATTTGATATGCTAGTTACGGCCGGGGGCAACAATGTAACCGGAGAACAATTATAAAATTACTGTTGGTGGGAAATTTCTGTATCAAACGGAACAATGACAGAGAAATGGTTTAACTATCAGTCTGAACTATCAGCTGATTGGTTAAAGAGTGTGCTCATAATGTACGGTGGTTGAAAATGAACATCACATAATTTAATTATTAATTTCAACACTTTTTACGATCAGTGTTTTGTCCTAAAAAAAGTAAACCAGTAATTTAAACTGCTTGGTTTCTCAATTTCTAAGCAAACTAAAGCCATAATATGAAATTAACATCGAGATATAGGCAACGAAAGCAAAGCAAAATATGCATTTCAAATCTGTGACATAAGAATGATGCATTTACTGTTGGTGTTGTGGTTGGTTTCATTGCATTACGTTTAAACTCTTGTCACTTATTAAACAAACAAATACGGTCATGGCAAATTTGATACATTTGGTCTAAAATGCAGACCAACATTCTCTAAATGCTAAAATTTGCCTCGTATTGAAACCATGAAAGGTGCAGCGAAAGGTTTCACCGTACTGAAATATTTCAGGCGCTCGGCTTTGCGCATGAACGGAAATCGCGGAGAAATGGCAGCTTACGACCGAGATAGAAAACCTTGACCTAGGAAAAGGACGCGCGCGTCCTTGGATATGCATCAAATGGAATGGTCCATAAAAAATTACATCACCTATCAATCTACGGATTGGCATTTCCTGTTCAGTCAAGCGAAAACGGAATTACTCGCGAATCAGGAGCTCATACTGGGCTAGAAGGCAATCGCATTCCAGAGCCGTCAGAGGATTCCGTAATGTGTTCAGTGAATCATGAAATTTTGCGATTTTCTCGTACCAGGTAAGCAGGAAAATGATGCACTACCGCAACGGAACGTCGAGGCGAGGAGTGTTTCCGAAAGGACCCGCCTGTTCAGTCATGCGTAAAAGAAATCCCCATTCTCCCAGCAATGTGGTTGACACTCGCGGATGCAGGGGAACAAAAAGCTTCTCTATCAGGTTCTTTCCAAAGATAGACTTGTAGTTGAAAAAATCACATTTATCAGGATCTAACGCACTTTCAATTTTAAATAAAAGAAAGCTACACTGACCATAAAAAAAGAAATTCAACTTTCTGATTGTTAGAAACTTTTCGTCACTTTGGTTTTCCCTCGAAAAATCTGCGAACATCAACAATAACAAAACAAAGATCCGCCAATATAGACGATCTCCATTTTCAATCGTCAAGGGCCAATTGCCCGTCAATAGGTTTCATTTCACCAATCACGTTCGGATCAATTTTCCACCCATTAGCAGCGATCGGTCGGGTCTGCCAAATTTTTTCGATCATGCATCGAGCAATCACGACCGAAGCGCGCATGGGAAAGCGTTTTTCCACTTTCGCGAATTCTCTACGACGTGTTCGACCCACACCCTTTCCGAAGGCTGTTTTCGGTGGACGCAAACCCGAAGCGAAATTGAATAATCATTGGAGGAAATTGAATTGCACTTTGCAGCTCTTGGCAGCCCTACCGGCACCCTCTCAAGTCCAAGTCGGGTTTAAAGCACCGGAATAAACAATGTTAACAATGAATATGCGAAATGAACACTTAGCACGATTTATATATCGCATCAATTGTTTCCTTCTCGGAACAAATGACCTCGCACTCACCGACAACAGCTGCCGTCGAATTGTAAGAAAGTGCAGTAAAAGTGAAATTCGGTCACCGGTGTATGAGGTTTCGTTTTCCCTTCCCATTCCACCCCCAGAGCCGGGCAAAAGTTCCGCGGAGCGAAAGTGATTTGTTACGTCAAAATAAGATGAAAATTAGCCTAATTTGTTGCCGACTGACTATAATTTAGATACTTATCAACCAATTCACTTTAATCATAATGGGAACTGAGCGTATTGCAGCGGAAATTTATTGCCATCATGCGAAATGAAGAATGAAGTTAGTGAAGAAGAATGCTGGATTATACTATTTTTTTATATTACGATCAATTTTTTTAGTTTATTCCTTTGACAATCTTCGGTTTCAAACTGAAAAATTGCAAAAAAATGTAAAGCAAAAGTCTATAGAGCTGCTGCTTTCTCAAGTATGCTGCTTAAGCCTGTAAAAACCACCGAAGCAGTTCACTTCAACCGAACGTTGCGAAAAGACGTGAAAACCCTCGTTATACCTACTTTGCCAAAGTGAGTTTAACGATCGCACCGGAACGTGAGCAACAACGTACGATGCATGACAGGTGGAAGTCCGACAAATTAATTTGTTGGTTAGCTATCCCAGAAAAACTATCCCACAATTGGCAACCATTGTTAACTCTTTACTCTTAAGCATAAGTTTGCTTCTATAGTGACACGTCAGATAAAGAAAATTGGAAGTGCAATTATTTTAACTTCTTTTTTGCCTGTTTATTGGCACAACACCGAAGACCTTGATTCGCCTAACCCATAAATTATGCACTAATGGCAAAACAATCAGCGTAAATATTAATATCCACAACACTGTTGATCACAATATAGAGCTGCTAAAATATGCAAACATTGATAAATGTACAGACAAAAAAATGGAAAGAAAAACGAACACCTTGCTGCAACCACGGCCGTCGAATTGCGATACCTGCCGCGCAAGCGATTAGCTCCGTACAGTCGCCCCGTAGGTGAAGTTTATTTTTTTATGATTATTTACCTGCCACCATTACCCAGTTGCAATCGAGTTTAGCCGCTCCGCGCGCACCGGTTAGCTACAAACTGCATACCTATAGGATAAAACAAAAAAAAAACGCACTTGGATCAACGGCGCTGCAGATGGCCGAACATGGTTCATGCTGAGGTGTGGCCATGAACGAAAATTAACTCTAATCGAAGCTGACCGTTAATGAACAATGATGGCAAAATTAGTTGAGTCTCTAAGGTGCAGTTCGAAAAAAAGGAGTCTCGAAGGCAATCCTGCTTTGAGATTAAGGTGCGACTGGTTTTAAACACCTTGATCGTCGATGTGAATTATTACTTTATAATTTGGTACACTTTGTGAAATTAAGCATGAATATATTGAACGAAAATCCAAACAGTATAAATTTCCGGCTGGGTTAAGGTCATTTAAAATCCAAGGTGGCAACTGGTGGCTTAGCATAGCGTCCTTTGTCCAATATGGCAGGTTGTCGTTGAACAAAAAGCATGAAATTCTTAATGATAAGCATGCTGAGCTTGCATGCTGAGCTTGCATGCTGAGCTGGCTACCCAACAAGCTTGCCTCAATAAAATGACAGATAAATAGATGCTTGTCAGCCTATATCAGACTGCAGTCTCTTTCAAGGGCAGAGGTAGCGTCGTTAAAGAATAAAATGATCAAAGTGGTCCTAGCTTAGTGCCCTGCGGCACATCAGATTGATTCGTGAACGGGGACGATACTTTCGAGCGTAACCATGTGACAGACTGTTGCTAAACTCCCAGTCGTGATATTTTATCAAGCAAAATGCGATCGAATGCAGTTTTCAAATCAGTGTTGTATCACGCATGATTACAACAAGTGCCTCATTTCTGGAATGCAATCAGAAGTAAAGTCACGTAGGTCCGTCGTCCCGGAGCGGCCAGCCACGAACCCATGTTGGTTAAAAGAAATGTAACGTTTAGTACTACGAATTAAATTATCGCTTACAATTATTTCCAATAACTTGGAGGCTGCAGACAAACTGATAATATCTCGGTAATTTCTGACACTTCTGCGATCTTCACTCTTGCATATCGGAAACATGAACGAATGCATCCAAATGTCCGAAATGTTTGCTTTCGCGAAAGATTTGTTAAAGATACAACAGAGTGGTGCAACTAAAGCTTTGGCGCACCTACACAAAACAACGGCAGGGATTCCATCTGGTCCAGCACAATACGATGTTTTCATTTTTTGTTGGCGGCAGCAGCGGTGATCAGGTCTGGAGTTAGCCCAAAGGTGTCAAAAAAGAAAAGAAAAAATAGTTTTCAACACAATCAAAATACAGAACGTTTAATAATTAGCACATTGAAGTGTACACATATTAAAATATGGTGGAAAAAGCGGGATTTCTGCAATGGTGTCCCGTTACGAAATGTAACTTGTTATACCTACCTAAATAACAATCTAAATCAAAAAGTTAATACTACGTTAGAAAGTATATTTAACAGACATAATTTAAAACTTGTTTATTAACTTAGTCACAAACGTATTTTTTGCTAGCGGGAGCATAATGTCAATGAAAGTCGGGTCCTCGTCGCACAGTGGCGCTCCTCCATACAAAGCTTGGCCAAAAGTCAAAAGTTACTTCAAATCGGCTGAAAATAACATCTTCAACTAATTTTGGGTCACTGATTTCAAATAAAGAATCAAAATTCTAAAAAATGGAGGCTCATCAGGGTGGTTCACAATATTAAAAAAAAAAGAGTTTCGCTTTTTACTTGTTTTATTGTTGTTTATTGTTTCTCGGAATGGCAATTTTTGTATTTGCCCTTGCAGCATAAAAAACTTGTATCATGATGCATTAGGTTGGTTCACAAAGTTTAAAAAACTTTAATGCCATAAAGATTTTAGTAAATTATAAGTCACTAATATCAATTTTGTAACACAAAATTAAAAAAAACACTTAGTGGACCATCCTAAACATAATAAAACTGAAATAAATTTTGGAAATGATATATAAAAAATCTCATCTTCACAGAAACCAAATCCTGTGGGACTCTTTGATCTGTGTCACCATAAAAACATAAGAAATGAATATTTTCAATGTTTTAGTAATCATATAAATTATTGAGTTTCTTACTTATATTTTTTGAAAAGCTCATTAAAATACCTTTCATCTTATATCACCATCATTCAAACCGGTTCAGTAGTTCAACACCCAGCTAGCATTTTCATATGTATTTTAAGGTCCAAATGAGAACTACGTGCCGATATGTATCTAACAAAGTCGTATTCGATGCGCAAAACTAGTTTTTACGTACCATTTTGGAGGCGATATACAGTCAGTCCACAATCATGGGTCACACAAAATTGTGGGTCATTTTAGCTTTAGCTGCTATAATTTCCGTTCAAATATCACCTAATGATTGATCAAATTGTTAGTGCTACTTATAAGTAACGATTTTATCAATCAATTAGTATAATATTCACGTATTAATTGTCAGAAAAAGCTAAAATGACTCATAATTGTTTGTGACCCATGATTGTGGACTGACTGTACGCATTGAAGAATAGTTTTAAGCGATTCACTTATATAGGTATTTTTATAGGCTAAGATCCGGCTAAGAAGCGCAATCAGGTTCATACAGCTATACAACTTTGGGCTGAAAATCGTATGTTTGTTTTCTACTATCATTATAAACGATGGTATATCAACTTGTGTGCGCTTTATTGGGCTATATTTACGATTCCAAAATCATTTATAGATATTTATGATGATTTTCATAGATTGATAGCCGAGTTAATTCTGACTGGGCAGTTATGAATTTTTTAAGAAAAGCAAAATGAAGTTTTTTGAGAACACCCTAACTCAGAAAGTGGCACGCTAAGCGCCAAGTAAAAATGTAGGGGTCTAAGATTTTCTTGAAAGGAACAACTACACAAAATTTTAACAAATCCGGATCATTTTTAAATAAAACTTTTTCATAAAATTGCACACATATGTATCATTCCTTCATATAACGAGAAGAAATCACTTCCAATATACCCGTCAAAAATCGATATTCCTTCCTTAGCGCAGTAAAGCGCAGAAAGTCACCTAGTTTTTCGAAAAGTAGAGAAAATTTCGTATAAGATGCATTTAACATGATCGTTTTCTGATTTTGTATGGAAAAACAAAATATAATTCTTCAACATGTTCAACTTCAGACATTTGTCAAAAATTCATTTTAGCTTCAAACTGGCTAAAATTTTCAGGTTAAGCTCCCAAACTATTCCAGACAATGATAAAAATATAATAATGGCAAAAACTTGAAATTGGCATTTTGATTTTTGGCCAGCTTTGTGCCATAGTGCGTCGCACCGTGGGATGAAACCCAAATCTAGGTGGACAAAAGTAATTACGCTAAAACCGTTAGTCCTAGGTATATAGTATGTTCTGAGTAAATTTGTTATTTTAACTTCCGCATTTTTTTGTGTATATTACATTAGGGTGACCATCATAGTAAGCGAGTGCAAAATATAAACTTTTTTATGGCTTAAATTAGCTGAATGAAATGCTCACATTGCTCAGCAAAGTTAAAGAACATTAAATTTTAAGTAACTTTGCTAAAGAAATGAAAGTTCTATCTCCTATGGTTGATGAGCTGGAGCTATTTAAAGTTTTTGGTCGGGGTGGACCTAAAAATCCGTTTTTTCTTTATATCTTCTTTCGTATTTATTTTTTACAAATCATGCCTCCTGAGCACTTTCACACGCATGGAAAACGCACATTTTGTTTGAAGGAATCAAGTTGCTATCTCTTTCAGTTCCGAAGCTACAGGCATATTTCTGAAAAAATATGGTGCCTGTAGCTTCGGAACCGAAGGAGATAGCAACTTGATTCCTTAAAATAAAATGTGCGTTTTACATTCATGTGAAAGTGCTCAGACGGCATGATTTGTGAGAAATAAACACGAAAGAAGATATAAAACAAAAACGGATTTTTCAGGTTCACCCCGACCAAAAAACTCTACACTGATTCTACACTGAAGTCGCTTTTTACGCGACTAATTTTTACGCGAGTTTCGATTGCATTTAGTTCGTATTTGGATTGGATTAAGGTTAGATGCGAATTGGATTTGAGTTGCATATGGATTGAATTAGGATCGGATTTGAGTTGATTGAGTTTGAGATTGAGTTGAGTTGATTTGTATTAGATTTGAATTTGAATTAGGTTTGAATAATTGTTTTCAAATTAGATTTAGATTGGGTTTGGATTAGATTTGGATTCGGATTTGATTTGGAATGGATTTGGATTAGATCGGATTTGAATAACATTTAGATCGTAATTGGATCAGATTTGCATTGGTTTGGGCTGGATTTGAATTGGATTTGGATTGGCTTTAGATTGGATGTGGATTGGATTTGGATGGGAATTTGATATGGTTTGAATTTGATTTTGGATTTTGATTTTGACGGATTGGATTCGAATTGCATTTGGATTGAATTTGGATGGGATTTGAGTCTGATTTGTATTAGGTTTGGAATGAATTTGAATATGAATTAGCTTTAAATTGTTTAAATTTGGATTGCACTTGGATTAGATCGAATTTGAATTAAATTTGAATTATATTTAGATCATATTTGGATTGGATTTGGATTGAATTCGTGTTTGATTTGGATTAGATTGAATTTGCAATAAATTTGTACGGCATTTCGCTTTTAAGCTTGGCTTGGGATTAAGTTTGAATACGATTGGGTTGGATTTAGATTGGATTTGGATTAGGTTTTTGATTAAGTTAGGGTTCGATCGGGAATGATTTAGGTACGATTTGGATTGGATGGTTTTAGATTTGATTTTAGATTTGGATTTCACCTAGATTTAAATATGGAACGAATTTGAATTGGACATGGAACACTTTAGATCAACACTGGAGTGCAAAATGTAAATTATTGGGAGAATTTTATAACATTTATATCATTGTCTATCGAATCAAACCCAAATTATTGTTTTTGAATAAATAAGACGTAAATAATCTTAACACTCGGATCGATGATTATAATGCTAAGGTCAGTCGGTTATTCTCGATGTCGTGCTGCATGAAGAGGTTGAGATGGATTCAGTTCCTCTTAAGGAGTTTTGGAGCAAGCAGCCGTTAACAACCTAGCAAGGTTGGGTGGGAAGACTATCATCACGAAATCTCACATGCTTCTTGGTTGGCTTTGCGGATGCTGTCGATTTCATCGGAATCAACCGTGGAGCATTGGAAGAGGGCTTAAGGCCTTCTAAATGGAAAGCAGTGAGATTGGGACTTATCATTTACACCGTCAAAACGAACGACGTGGTTGCTGGCAGGGAACATAGGAGTCCAAATGGTGGTGGGGATCGATTGGTAGGCTCGTGAATATCACGAGTCGTGATATGTGACAACGATGAACGACGAAACGGACTTTCTACGGATTACGTAGCCAGCTGAAGTTCCCTAGTTTGCAAACTCGCACAAAACTGGGATTGGAGAATCACAACCCACGACCGATAGTATTAGAGGACCATAATTCGTTCGGCGCAGGATCTATAACGGACCGTCGCACAGTGGGCAGAATCAACCGAAAAAAACGGAACTTTTTGTTGCCGCTGTTTTTAAGGGGTAAAAAGTGACTTTTATTATGTGAAAAATCATGAGAAATCGATCGGTGATAATCTCATCGCGCGGAAATGATGAGAAGTAGTCTATTTTGCTCCATTTACTTCTACTTTTTAATAGTTTTGACAGAATCATGTACTAACTCTCTCTAATTTGAGAATATGTGGTAAGAAGAAGAAGCAGAAGAATTATTATTTCTAATTCCCGTCGTAGTAAGTACAGCCATTCTAATTTTCATCATTTGTTGGATGGATTTAATGAATACTCCAAAAGTTCTTGTGCTGATTTGCTGACTAAAACACACTTACCTTCCGATCCGTGAACTTTGAAATCACTGAAAAGCGGTTATTAAATTCGTCGTACCGTTTTAAAATCCGTCCATCAAAATTTTTCATTGTTCGAACTAAAAATCACAACAATGTTTACGAAGCTAATGCGCATGTATTTGTGTAGGACGGCATGACAAATGTTATTCTGCAAAATTTCTGCAGGTCAGGCAAGTTTTCCTTACTGTAGAGTAACGACAATGCCTTGCATGAGTTATTTTCATTTATGAATGACGGAAATTGAAACGATTAGTCGACATTTTCTTCTTCGTCGCACGAAAGAAACGTAGGAAATTTGGCTGGTAGGACTTCTCTAATGATAAAAAGCATTTAAATTGATCTCAGCTCACTTTGATTGATCGCGTATGATAGACAACAAACTAAAATATATTAGGGAATAACTAGTTTTGCATTGTACGTCATAAAAATGCTGATATTTTTAATAATTTGTGTTGGATAGGACGGGAATGGGCAATTACGACGAAGCAGCAACACATACCCTACTATAATTTCCTTAGCCAAGTAATCCCGTGTTTACCTACATATGATACTTGTATGTCAACATTGAAGCTGAGTAACAAGAATATTATTCCTCATGTTTGCATATCATTTTATTCCATCGGTCCATAATACCTGACAGCGTCATGATTGACGCAACAGAACGTGGCGTCAGTGGATTAATATGCGCTGAACATACCCGTATCAAATTGTACAAATGTACCCCCCACAATGCGGGAGGCGTAATTCATGATTGAATAAACAATAATTACGTTATGAATGGCTGAAGAAAAATTGATTTCTTCTTCAATAGCGCGTTGGTCACAGAAAGTGCTGGATGATTCAATGACTATACCATATGAAACTTTCTTCTGTAGAAAGTAAGAAAAATGCTTCAAACTAACTTCTTTGTCCCAAAGTCTAGTTCCAGGTTTTTTTTTTTTCGAAATAACAAATGTAATTTGTCAGTAACCCATTCTCCATCACTCACCTTTTGAATACTAAATAAGGAAGCATTTCAAGAAACCACCGCAGAAGAAAAAAAAATCAATAATTGCATTGCGTTGCTCTCTCACGCCATCGAACTGCTCGGTGTATGTAGAAAAAGCGCACTATGCCGCTATGCCACTATCAAAGTGATGCAACACCAATCACCCAATCAGACAGAGATGAGGTACGCTACATGCGTGTTACGTACATAACACAGAAGATGCACATTTCGCATAACACTCGGACTGAACAACAGGTTCCCGGCATTAATGGACGTTTGTTTGATTTTTCCTTGACCTAAATAGTTCAAGTCCATTACCCGATGATCGTGTGGCTGTCGAAGGAAAGATCTGCAACAGCCTGAGGTGTCCGTTTATGCGTCCCGAATCGATACTCCGTTGACCCAGTTCAGTCCTCCATTGAATATGCGAACGATTTGCGCTTGGACATAATTGGTGACGAACCTGTTTTTCTTTTCTGCTCCTCTTGCGGGATGGAAGATGATGCGGTGCAGGGCACAGTATCGGGTTAATGTCTTTTTCTCTTGTGAGATGGAAGATTCCCGCATTACGTAAACTGTTATCTAAGTGTAGTTAGGAACGTGATGTTAATAGTCGTAATTACTTCCTTAATGAACGTTTCATCAGTCCTGTTAGGCTTACAAATAAACTTGACCGCTCTCTTGAATATGGAAACCGATTCCTTGCTTTCCATTCAAGTTTTATGGAAACCCATTTCAATTGATAAAACACCAGCCGCAGCAAATGGCTATGTGTACCAATCTGTGTAAAATTACAGCCTGAAACTTGATCACACCTCTAGCTCTAGCTAATCAGTTCGCAGCTTGCGAGCAAATTGAACAACAACAGCAAATACGATCGCAACATCGCAACATCTGCTGCTGTTTGGCACGCAATGCTTCCTAGTGGCGTGTGTGGAAAGCGACAAGGCCCACACGGCTCGACTCGACTCAACTCGACGATTCCGCGTTCTGGCCTGGTGGGTGGTAGATAATTGCTTTTCGATTGCCAATCGCAACCCAAACAGTCGCAGTTGCATATACACCACCCGCTGGAGGGAGTGCAATTCTACCCCCTGAAGCAGTGCTGCAACACCGGCTCACAATGGGCAGAATTATATTTTCTTTATCTCAAGCAGGTGATCTACATACGCATGCGCTTACGGTTGTTGGTGCAAGTTGGTGAATTGGAATTAGTGGAGCAGCAGCGGTTTTTTACGCTTTGCTTCGAATGACGACGACGGCGACGTCGCAATGCACCACCGATGAAAAGGTGAGAAAGATTGACGCCTGCTGGGTTATTATTAAAAATTAATAAATCAAACAAAGGCACCGCGATGAGAAATAGGCAAGAATGATCGAAACAGCCGCGCCGCCGCCATAAGCCGCGTTGTGTTAGGTAAACAAGCTAAGGTTTTCTTTGATGCTCAGCATCACGTCGAACTCTAAAAAGCACACAGCAGCTCAGATCACGACAGTGAGAAACAAATGGGCCTAAGGGGATTAGTGTAATAATAAATGCAATATTTTTATGCGCTTGAATCGGACGGCTTAATGGTTTCACGTTTATTATGATGTTCAGCAGTGAACATGTTTGCTGATTGAATGAATTGTTATAAATGAGTGTGTTTTTTTCTGGTAACTATTAGGGGTTTTATGGGCAGAAAAAATGCGATCAAGGTTGTTCGAAATTATGAGCTGAAGATGGGAACTGTTTTTCCCAATATGTGGTTGTTCGATTGCCGTAACCTAGTATCATACCATGAGATAAACTAATTTTCGTACCACAAGAAAATATAAAGTTAATAGTCCTGGCCGCTATCGGACCCTTAACCCTCTATCGGGCAAGGTCGTCTGACGACTTTTTAATTCAAATTGAACTTGAAATTTTATTTAAAATTGAATTCGACATGAAATTGGATTTGAAATTAAAGTTGAAATTGAATGCGATTAGACATTAAATTCGAGCTGAATTTGGATTAATTTGAACCTCAAATTTTACTTCAAACCGGGCATGGACACGAAATCGGACACGAATTGTTACTTGAAATTAAAATTGACCTTTTTCGTCCTATGCTCTTACACGTTTTACCTCTTTTCTGTTTGCCTATTTTCGTGTTCTTCTTTTTCTGTCTCTTTTCCCGTTTTTATACCATATTTCTCCTTTTATATCTCATTTGACCTCCTTTTCCCGTCTTTCTCGTTTTCTCTATAACTTTTCTCATTTCACGCTCATTCTTTTATATTTTCTTTTCTGTACCGTTTTCGCTTTCTTGTCTAGTTTTTTCTAGTTTTTTTTGCTTTTTCCTGTATCGTTTTTCCTTTTATTTGCCGGTGTTCTCTGTTTCTTTTATCTTCGGGATTCGGGACAGAAAATGTCCCGTTTTTCACCCTAGTCCTGAATTTACTCTTTTTCCTCTTTATTCTTTCATTTTTCTTCGCTTCTCCTCTTTTTCTGTCTCGTTCTTTCTAACTCTCGTCTAGTCTCGTTTTCTAACCCATGTCGATTTCTTTGTTTCGGTTATCCCTTTTGTCTTCGGTTTTAATTTCGACATTTATCGACTTCTTTGTATCGGGCCCTTTTATCGCTTTTTAACTCCTTTTCTGTCTTGTATTCGTTCTTTCGTCATTCGTTTTTTTTTTGTTCGTCTCTACTGCTCTTTCTCTTATTATGTTCTGCTTTTCCTCCTTTTCTATCTGTCTGTCTGTTCCGTTTTATCCCTTTTGTCTCCTGTTTAAATTTTTATCTTTCCATTTTATTTTATTTTCTACCCCGGTATTCTCTTTTTCTGTTCTCGTCATTTCTTCTACTCCCTACTCCTTTCCTTTCCCTCCCTTTCAATCTCGTTCTTTTCCTTTTTTATCCCGTTTCTTCTCTTTTGCTGTTCAATTTATCATCAATTTGTCATTGTCTCATATTTTCTTTGTTTTCTTTGGGGTTCTTCCATCTTTTCTCTCATTCTTCTACCTTACTTTTTCATCCTTGCATCTTTTTCTGTCCAGTCTCCTGTTTTTTTGCCTCGTTTTCTCTTCAAATATTTTTTTTCCACTTTTTTCCTCTTTTTATGTTTTGTTTTTTTCCAATATGTCGTATTTGTTCCTTCCTTGTTTTTATTCTTTTCTCTCGCCTTTTTCCCTTTAACCCGTGACTGCAGTTTTTGTCGTGTTGATCACGTGGTTTTTGTCACGTCGCGTTTTTGAACTCAGGAACAACAAAAAATGTTATCACAAAAATTTTATCATTAGAAGATTAGAAATTGACAAAAAAAAATCCATGTAACAGAACATAATTTTTCGACTATTGTTTAGAGCTTTCCTTTAGAGAGCTTAAAGCATAAATTGAAGTTGGATATCAATTGGTTTTAAATTGCTTTTGAAATTGTGTTTGGGATTAGACTTGAAACTAGACTTAAAATTAGAAATTTATTTTAAATTTTAAATTAGAATTAAATTTGAACTTTAAATGGTGCTTTGATTAGGCTTGAAACTAAACTTGAATTTTAATTTATAACTAGAATCAAAATTGCACTTGAAACTAGAACTATTGTTACATAATTAGGTATTGTACTTTTCTCAAAATAGTGCAAATCAAATCCAATCTAAATCCACTTCAAATCCAATCCAAATTCAATCCAATTCTAATCCAACTCTAATCTAAATCCAATCCAAATCCGCAAATCAAATCCAAATCCAAGAAAAATCCAATTCAAATTCAATCCAAATCGAATCTAATCCAAATCCGAAACCGATCTAAATCCAATCAAAATCGAATCCAATCCAATCCGAGTCCAACCAAAATTCAACCTAATTCCAATCCAAATCGAATCCAATTCCATTCCAATCCAAATCCAGTCTAAATCCAAACCAATTCCAATCCAAATTATGACCAAAGCCAATCCAAATTGAATCCAAATCCAATCCGAATCCGATACAAATCCACTCTATCCAATCCAAATCCATTTCAAATCCGATCGAAATCCAATCTAATCGAATTCCAATCCCAATCCAATCCAACTCTTATCTAAATCCAATCCAAATCCAATCTAAATCCAATCGAAATCCACAAATCAAACCAAAATCCAATCCAAATCGAGTCCAATCTAAATCGAATTCAAATCTAGTCCTGATCAAATCCATTCCAAATCCAACCTAAATGCAATTCAAATCCAATCCAAATATAATCCAAATTCAATCCAAATCCAAACCAAATCTAATATAAATTCAGTTCAAATTCAATCCAAATTGAATCCAAAACCAATCAAAATCCAGTCCAAATCCAATCCAAATTTAATCCATTTCCAATTTAAATTCAACTAAATCCAATCCAAATTCAATCCAAATTGAATTTAAATTGAATCCAAATCCAATCCAAATCCAGTTCAAATCCAATCCAAATTTAATCCATTTCCAATTTAAATTGAACTAAATCCAATCCAAATCCAATCCAAATTCAGTCCTGATCAAATCGTACTTAAATGCAATTCAAATCCAATCCAAATTCAATCCAATTGCAATCAAAATCAAATCTAATTTCATTCCAATTCAAATCCAGTCTAGATCCAAACCACATCCAATCCAAGTCCAAACCAAATTGATTCCAAATCCAATTCAAATCCAATCCAAATTCAATCCAAGTTCAATCTAGTTCCAATCCAAATCCAATCTAAATCTAATCCAAATTCAATCCAAGTTCAACCCGAAATAAATCCAAATCCAATCTAAATCAAATCCAATCCAATCTAAATTCAATTCAAATCCAATCCAAATGCAATCCAATTCCAATTTAAATCCAATCCAAATCCAATCTAATTCCAATTCAAATCCACAAATCAAACCTAAATCCAATCCAAATCGAGTCCAATCAAATCAAATCATTCCAAATCCAACCTAAAGGCATTACAAATCCAATCCAAATCTAATCCAAATTCAATCCAAATCTATACCTATAAAGAAGGATTTCTGTCTGTCTGTCTGTCTGTCTGTCTGTCTGTCTGTCTGTCTGTCTGTCTGTCTGTCTGTCTGTCCTGTGTTCCTTATAGAATCAAAAACTACTGAACCAATCGGCGTGAAAATTTGCATGTAGAGGTTTTTGGGGCCAGGAAAGGTTTTAGTGATGGTTAGAGACCCCTCCCCCCACTAAGAGGGGGGGCTCCCATACAAATGAAACACAAATTTCTGCATAACTCGAGAACTAATCAAGCAAATAGAACCAAATTTGGCATGTGGGTGTTTTCGGTGTGAAGAATTTATTCTAGGGTAATTTGAGACCCCTCCCCTCTTTATAAGGGGAATTATAACTCCTCTCCCCTTTAAGAGGGGGGGTTTCCATACAAATTTCCTCATAACTCGAGAACTAATCAAGCAAATGGAACCAAATTTGGCATGTGTGTGTTTTTGGAGACAAAATTTTTTTCTATGATGAATTGGGACCCCTCCCCACTTTAAGTGGGGGGGGGGGCTCCTATACAAACGAAATACAAATTTCCTTATAACTCGAGAGCTAATCCAGCAAATGGAACCAAATTTGGCATGTAGGTGTTTTTGGAGGCAAGAATTTTTTCTATGATGAATAAGAACCTCTCCCCACTTTAGGAGGGGGGGCTCCTATACAAATGAAATACAAATTTCCTCATAACTCGAGAACTAATCAAGCAAATAGAACCAAGTTTGGCATGTGGGTGTTTTCGGTGACAAGAATTTATTCTATGGTAAATTGAGACCCCTCCCTCTTTATAAGGGGAATTGTAACTCCTCTCCCCTTTAAGAGGGGGGGCTCCCATACAAATTTCCTCATAACTCGAGAACTAATCAAGCAAATGGAACCAAATTTGGCATGTGGGTGTTTTCGGTGTGAAGAATTTATTCTAGGGTAATTTGAGACCCCTCGCCTCTTTATAAGGGGAATTATAACTCCTCTCCCCTTTAAGAGGGGGGGTTTCCATACAAATTTCCTCATAACTCGAGAACTAATCAAGCAAATGGAACCAAATTTGGCATGTGTGTGTTTTTGGAGACAAAATTTTTTTCTATGATGAATTGGGACCCCTCCCCACTTTAAGTGGGGGGGGGGTCCTATACAAACGAAATACAAATTTCCTTATAACTCGAGAGCTAATCCAGCAAATGGAACCAAATTTGGCATGTAGGTGTTTTTGGAGGCAAGAATTTTTTCTATGATGAATAAGAACCTCTCCCCACTTTAGAAGGGGGGGCTCCTATACAAATGAAATACAAATTTCCTCATAACTCGAGAACTAATCAAGCAAATAGAACCAAGTTTGGCATGTGGGTGTTTTCGGTGACAAGAATTTATTCTATGGTAAATTGAGACCCCTCCCTCTTTATAAGGGGAATTGTAACTCCTCTCCCCTTTAAGAGGGGGGGCTTCCATACAAATTTCCTCATAACTCGAGAACTAATCAAGCAAATGGAACCAACTTTGGCATGTGAAGGTTTTCGAGGGCAAGAAAATTTTCTACGGTGAATTAGGACCCCTCCCCACTCTAAGAGGGGGGGCTCCTGTACAAATGGAATACAAATTTCCTCCTAACTCGAGAACTAATCAAGCAAATAGAACAACATTTGGCATGTGGGTGTTTTTTTTGGTGACAAGAATTTATTCTATGGTGAATTGAGACCCCTCCCCTCTTTATAAGAGGAATTATAACTCCTCTCCCCTTTAAGAGGGGGGACTTCCATACAAATTTCCTCATAACTCGAGAACTAATCAAGCAAATGCAACCAAATTTGGCATGTGAAGGTTTTCGAAAGCAAGAAAATTTTCTATGGTGAATTAGGACCCCTCCCCACTTTAAGAGGAGGGGCTCCTGTACAAATGAAATACAAATTTCCTCATAACTCGAGAACTAATCAAACGAATTGAACCAAATTTGGCATGTGTGTGTTTTTGGAGACAATTTTTTTTTCAATGATGAATTGGGACCCCTCCCCACTTTAGGAGGGGGGGTCCTATACAAACGAAATACAAATTTCATCATAACTCGAGAACTAATCCAGCAAATGGAACCAAATTTGGCGTGTAGGTGTTTTTGGAGGCAAGAATTTTTTCTGTGATGAATTAGGACCTCTTCCCACATTAGGAGGGGGGGCTCCAATACAAATGAAATACAAATTTCCCCATAACTCGAGAACTAATCAAGCAAATAGAACCAAATTCGGCATGTGGAGGTTTTTGGAGGCAAAAATATTTTCTACGGTGAATTAGGATCCTTCCACACTTCAAGAGGGGGGGCTTCTACACAAATGAAATACAAATTTCCTCATAATTCGAGAACTAATCAAGCAAATGGAACCATATTTGGCATGTGAGAGTTTTAGATGGCAGAATTTTTTTTTTCTGTGGTGTATTACGACCCCTTTCCCTTTTAAGAGGGTGGGCTCCCATACAAATGAAATACAAATTTCCTTATAATTTGAGTACTAATCAAGCAAATGGAACCATATTTGGCATGTGGGTGTTTTTGGAGGCAACCATTTTTCCCATGATGAATTAGGACTTCTTACCTTTTTAGGAGGGGGGGGGGCTCCCATTCAAACGAAATACAAATTTGCTCATAACTTTAGAACTAATCAAGCAAATGGAACCAAATTTGACATGTGAGAGTTTTAGATGGCAGAATTTTTTTTCTGTGGTGTATTACGACCCCTTTCCCTTTTAAGAGGGTGGGCTCCCATACAAATGAAATACAAATTTCCTTATAATTTGAGTACTAATCAAGCAAATGGAACCAAATTTAGCATGTAGGAGATTTATGAGTCTTGAATTTATTTTATGATAGTTATAGACCTCTCACCCCTGTGGTAGGGGGATATGGACTCTCATACAAATAAAACAGAAATTTTTGCGAAACTCAAAAACTAATCCAACTCGAGAAATTCGAGACTCTTCCATAAAACATTAATCAATAACAAGACCACAAAAACTATCTATAGTAACACTAGATCATTCAGGACGAGCCGGTCGCGAGTGTTGCCGGTGACCCGCCGTCGGAAGCGCCGCCCACTGGGGGGCTTGCAAAACTCGAGAAGTGACAAAGATCATCCGAGATTCATGATTTATGTACAACACAGGTTAATTTGTGGCAATACGAAGTTTGTCGGGTCAGCTAGTCTAATATAAATCCAGTTGAAATTCAATCCAAATTGAATCCAAATCCTATCAAACCAAATTGAATCCAAATCCAATCAAAATCCAGTCCAAATCCAATCCAAATTTAATCCATTTCCACTTTAAATTCAACTAAATCCAATCCAAATTCAATCCTGATCAAATTCAATTTAAATTGAATCCAAATCCAATCCAAATCCAGTTCAAATCCAATACAAATTCAATCCAATTGCAATCAAAATCGAATCTAATTTCACTCCAATTCAAATCCAGTCTAAATCCAATCCACATCCAATCCAAGTCCAATCCAAATCGAACCTAAATGCAACTCAAATTCCAATCCAAATCGAACCTAAATGCAATTCAAATCCAATCCAAATTCAATTGAAGTTCAATCTAATTTCAATCGAAATCCGATTCAAATTTAATCTAAATCCAATCCAAATTTAATCCAAGTTCAATCCAAATCAAATCCAATCAAAATCCAATATAATTCCCATCCAAATTCAATTCAAATCCAATCTAAATCCAACCCAAATTCAATCCAAATCCAATCTAATTCCAATCCAAATCCAATTCAGATCTAATCTAAATCCAATCCAAATTCAATCCAAGGTCAGTCCAAATTGAATCCAAATCCAATCCAAACCAATCCAATTCCAATCTAAATCCAATCCAAATCCAATCCAAATCCGAAAATCAAACCTAAATCCTATCCAAATCGAGTCCAATCAAATCAAATCATTCCAAATCCAACCTAAAGGCAATTCAAATCCAATCCAAATCTAATCCAAATTCAATATAAATCCAGTTAAAATTCAACCCAAATTGAATCCAAATCCAATCAAAATTCAGTCCAAATACAATAAAAATTCAATCCATTTCCATTTTAAATTCAATTAAATCCAATCCAAATTCAGTCCTGATCAAATCCAATCCAAATCGAACCTAAATGCAATTCAAATCCAATCAAAAAATATTCAATTTTCTCGGTCCTAACCGTATGGCCAGCCCTTATTACAGGTTAGGCAAAATCGGCGAATCTCTGAGCAATTCTGGTTCAACAATTTCCAATTGTTGGAATAGCGCACTCTTGAAAATCAGGTTTTCTGTATAGTAGTCGTTGTGACTCTCCGTTTTTTTTCGCTTCATTTTCAGAAAAACTGGCTTCTAAATAGTCTCATTTTACTTTGATAACGCACCATGTTTTCAAAATGTTTTTTCGGACAAACGCCGTAACTTAATTTGTTGCATATATCATGTACCACTTAGAACATATAATCTGTGGGTTTTGTTCGTATACTAGAAGATGGCTGATTTCAACAATCCTGTTAATTGTCTTTTGTAGTAAGTCCTTCCTCCCTGCTGAGTTCTACAGTACCCGGAAAACACTTCTTATAGTTAGCATGCTAGTCATGAGGACCTATTGGGGCAATGTCCCGAACTCACAAATGTCAACTATAACGAGGCGAAACTACCCAGTTAGCACCAATTCGTATATCAATGTACGAAAACTATCGTAAATATCTCCTAACAAACTCAAAATCGTAACTAAAGCTGGATAAAGTGGGATCAATTTGATTTTCTGTCGTATATAATGATAATGACTGACATACATACGATTTTCAGCACAAAATCGTAGAGTAGTACGGAGCGACTCGCGCTTAATCGAATATTATCGTATATAAATACTTATATAGTCGTAACGCGCTCAAAAGTATTCGTAATCACGTAATAGTACGGATATGCCAATTTTGCGCATGAAATACGATTTATTTAGCATGTATATCTGTACGTAATGCTGATTTTTACCTTTTTTATACATATGAAAATGCTAGCTGGGTAGTTTTGTATATTAGGATATGCTTCGAAGCTAGGCACGGATGAAAAGCACGCAGCTAATATATAAGAGCCTTGTCTGTAACCAAAACCAGATCCCTGACAGGACCTAAATGCTTTACAAAAAACTGAAACGAATACATGTGCATCTGAACTTCAGCTGGTGCGAGCTGTGAGCCCAAAAAAGAAGTTGGTGTTATAAACGTAACAATATCTCTACAAAACGTTGAACATGTGTCAGTATCCTGGGGTGACATTGCGATTCTCGTTTCGAGTGATTTTGGTTCGTTTCGCCCATTTGTTTAACGTGGTCGAAACGAACCAAAATCACTCGAAACGAGAATCGCAATGTCACCCCTGGTTTACACCCTAGCGCAGAGTAAGTGAAGCCTCAAACCAATTATACGAGATAACAGTCAAGACCAACATCAGCAACGTAGTTGCATCTAGTTAGTGCTACATTTGGGCGCTTTGGTATTGCATTCTGGTTATCTCCGTTATAATGAATCTAAATTATCACAGCAAAAAAAATATTTTTTTGTCTAAGTTTTAGAAAATTTGCTTGATTGCCAACGATTTGCTCTCAATTAGATGCGTGTCGACGCACGTGGGCTACTGCTAGTGAAAAAATAAAATTCTAGACATATGGCTTAGTCAATAACGAATAGAAATGCAGTGAAGAATACAGCATGCACCCGGCCAATAAAACAATGTAACAATGTATTGGTCACGGTGGAAAGTCCATACAGGAAAAAAGGCCCTGATTGATGTGCCGTTTCTTTGTCCTTAAAATATATTATTTTAAATCCAATCAATTTCTATTCGATATGGTGATTACTATAAACAGAAACAGCACCTATTGGCCGTCCAAGTGCTGTTTGTTGGTAGCAAGTAGCCAGCAGCAGAGATTGCAATTTACCAAAGAGGTACTTTTATCGCTGCTATCCTCGAGCGTAAGAGCACTTCAGCATGGATTGGTAGAGTAGGCGAAGGTGGTTTCAAGATCCCATCGCACAGCACAAACCCATATGGATTGAAGAATGGCTGCGATCGGTAGTAAAGGTGATGTGATCATGTGAATGATTACCGATGATGAGAATCTGAGCAACAAATATTTGCCTCCGTCTCTATGACTCTATGAGTTACAAGATTGCGGGGACTGTTGTTGTTATACTTTGTTGCGTGGTTCTTCAACGGAGGGGTTTTGCAGCAGGTAAACAAGTGCGAAACTGTTGTAGCTTGTTGTGCCTCTCGAACAAACGTATTTGTATGCAGATTGCGGGTGGCGTAATTTTCAAGGCTGCATTTGAGATATCCATCGCAATTATTCTGAGGCATTATCACATACGCGTTATCTGACGTGTTCATTTGCCAACGCCAACTTGGCATCATTTTTTATTGTAAAGCTCACAGTCATAGTAATCGTAGATTCAAAATGATGGCTTTTTAAGTACGATAACCTTCTAAAATTTGCATAGGTTACATTCGGACTATTATTATAATAAAACCATTCTGGAGTGGCTAACCCAACGCAGCGGCAGGGAAAGTTCTACTTTCCTTTTGTGGAGAAAGTAGCCCAGAACAAGAATTAAACCTGAACCGGTTTGAAACTCTTCGTCGGATCCAACCCGACGCTCTGGCTGGCGGTACAGTGACATACTCACCCAGATAGCAAAGCCACTCGATAAATCTTGAAAGTTGGTTTACGTTCGGGAATCAGAAATTCCGTTAGGAGAACCTTCTTTCGCTCCTTAGCTCTAGGAGGGAAGACGACGACGACGACGCTAAGTGGGTCGTTCAAATCCAGTTCTATTACTTGCACGTTCATGGCCAATGCTGGTCTAAATGGTAGAGCTGCATGCGTAATTGGCCGGTTAATACCGTGGCCCATGTGCGTTATATAAGAGGAGCTTACTTCACCTGAAGTATTTTTCCCGATCGTTTGGCTGCACCGAGTCCCCTCTCTATATAGGTTAGCTATTGACTATCGTAACCAGGTAGCCGGCAAGGCAGAGCTATCGAGCACCGTCAAGGTTGCGCACGAGAAACGGACAAAATCGGCCAGCTTCAAGTAACCAGTTTTTCACTCGGTCAGATTTAATCTTTCTCCTTCATCCGTCGTCCGCCGAGGCAGATAGTTTGCTCTCGTACCGACATATAGAGTGCATAACAGTTGCAGCTGCTGCCGCTGCGGCTGCAACTGGAATGCTGAAGTAGATCATACCTTCACGGCGAAATGAGTGCCCGAGTGCTGGACGAGTGATGCAATTGAGGATAAGTTGGGAAGATGTTTGATAACTTAACCCATTTGTTCGTGTCTAGCTGGTGTGATGTATTACCTCATAACTTCTGCTAGTTCTGCTCGCATGCTCTACTAGCTGATTGCGAAAAGTGTGAAATGATATGTGGTCAAAGATTTTATGAGTTTTTGGGTTTTACTGCAATTATGGAAAATATTTTGCTGCCCTGACGTTCCGAGACCTACTTTAGTACGCATGTCTTGAACAGCTAAACGAACAGTTAGCTTCGAATTTAGATTGATAGGTTGGTATATCGAGTTTTCTTTAGGGTCATTTGAACTGGCTGGCTGGTTGGCAGAACCTGTGACGAAATTTGTGATTAGAAGTATATTATTGCAGGTTTTTCTATATTCATAAATTAAATTTTGCATGACTGACTTGTTGCACAATGCATATCTATCTGTACCGTTACTTCAATTTTCTTTCCGTGTTAATGTTCACTGACATCAATGTACAATACGAAATTGATTTTCTTATGCAATGTGTTCAATCCATTCGTAAGCAGAAAAACCTAGATACTAACACGGTGTGACGCACATGATAATGAGAAAGAAAATGCAAGAGTTGTTTTACTTCTCTTATTCAATATAGCTTGAGTCAAAAAGGAAAAACATTTTTAAGATCCGCTCCACTGATTGACTAGCTCTAATCTGCGATAGAATCTTTTGGTTCTAAGCTGAGGATTAAGTTATATAGCTGAACTGGTTGATTCATTGCACCAAGCGACATTCGTCCTAAAGTTTGATTCACTTAATATCCGGACGAACTGCTCATTTGTGGTGGGATTTGGAATCCTTTGACAGCAGTTGAACTTGAAACTGATTGCGCATTAGAACACCAGGTTTGGAGAGGATAATTAGAATTTATTTCTAATTCCCGTCATAGTACGTAAAGCCATTCTAATTTTCATCATTTGTTGGATGGATTTAATGAATACTCCAAAAGTTCTTGTGCTATTTGACTAAACCACACTTACCTTCCAATCCGTGAACTTTGAAACCACTGAAAAGCGATTATTAAAGCATATTGTTGAAATTACGCAACTGACTTTATTTCTTAAATTCGTCGTACCGTTTTAAAATCCGTCCATCAAAATTTTTCATCGTCCGAACTAAAAATCACGAAGCTAACGTGCATGTATTTGTGTAGGACGGCATGACAAATGTTACTCTGCAAAATTTCTACAGATCAGGCAAGTTTTCCTGGCTGTAGAATAACGACAATGCCTTGAGTGAATTATTTTCATTTGTGAATGACGGAAATTAAAACGATTAGTCGACATTTTTTCTTCATCGCACGGAAAAACGTAGGAAATTTGGCTGGTAGGACTTCTTTAATCATAAAAAGCATTTAAATAGATCTCAGCTTACTTTGATTGATCGCGTATGATGGACAACAAACTAAAATATTAGGGAATGACTAGTTTTGCATTGTGTTTCATAAAAATGCTGATATTTTTAATAATTTGTGTTGACTAGGACGGGAATAGGCAATTACGACGAAGCAGCAACATACCCTTAATAGAATTTTTTATAGTTTCTTCAACATTTGCGTCACCTGTAAAATTTACTCAATGGTCAGTAGACCACTCTGGTTCAGGACGGCTCATATGTTAAAAGTGGTTAGCATTTTATTACACTTTTGGTGTGCTAGATGTTTGATATTGCCAAAAACAAATACTTTTGCTAGAGACAAAATTAGGGATTGCAGAATTCGAAATCCTCACTCTTGCTCTATTTGTTCCATTTCATTGCGGTACTATAAACATCTTTGCTTCATTCAGTGTTTAGAAATCTCATATGCAATTTATGCAATAAGCCTGAATTGATGCAATATGCTGCTCATTCTTTGCTGTTTGTAGTACAGATGAAATGAACTCAGTATCGCCAACCGGAACCCAACGATTCGAGCGATTCACTTGCGTTCATGTTCTTGTTGTTCTCTACATTCATTCATTCTCGACAATAGTGAATAAAGTCAAATGTGAATTATTTATTCATTTTGAACTGCCGAAAACGGCAAACAAAATTACAATAAACGTAAACATTGTTCCGAAGTTTTAATTAATTTCCCTTAGCCAGGTTTTGGTTGATTTTAAAATGCAGGCAGTTTAAAAAACTAAACTTTTAAATCTAGAATATCAGTCAAGAGCAAGAAAATTGACTGACAAGGTAGTCGAGGAATCATTCAGTACTGCAATTGATGAATGAATCGTCTTGAAGGGCAGAAAACTGAGAAAGACAAACACTGCAAGCCGTTCAGTAGTCATGTACATGGGCTGACAGCTAAAAGAATACTACCAGGGGTGAAATTGTATTCGCTGAATGCGTTTTATATTCGCCTTCATACAGGGCTGTCAAATTTTTCGAGCGCTTCGCTGGTTTAATTACTTTCTTCAACCGTTCTCTTGGTTAATTCTAAAAAACTACCGTAATAAAAAATGAAAAATTTAATTTAAAGGTCTAAAGGTCTGTAAAGGTCTTTTCCCCTCGCATTTTTAAGTTTTTTTTTGGAATGACACCCTGCCTTCCCGTATGATGAATGCTACCAACAACAAATGATCGCTTTTTTTTATTAAAGCACTGCGATAAAGTCAGTACCAGTAAAAACAAAAAACAAATGATCAGTTTGAACCGAGTATTGGATGAAAAACAACCAGAATACCAAAAAAAAGGCAACACAAAGTGTTTTTATTGCATGACAATGCTTCATCACACACGGTAAAACCGTTTTTTTGGTTGGGAAGTTCTTTCGCGTGCGGCTTACACACCAGACCAGAGTTATAATAAACCGTACGAAGCTATATTTTTTTTCTGTCTATCTAGTTTTATTTTTATTTTTAAAGTTTAAAATTATTTTTTATTGCAGCCCTTAGTACAATATATCGACTATCTGTAATCCCAAAGCTTTGTAATTTGAACCGATTGGTCCGTTTGGCCGATGGTTTTTTCCCTCGTGTAGCTAGAGAAGACCCATTCTTGTAAACGTACACGATCCAGCGAGCCCAACGAAATGAACGTCGATAATTGTTACATCCGCGAAAGTGAGACAACGGTTGTTCTAACTGTGCTGCCACATTCGACGCAAAGGCCGATAATGAGTGGGTGCGCCGGCGGCGCCAAAACATATATATGTGAAAACAAGGGTAATGGAGATCTGACCTCACTCGAATCGGAAGAGCCACTACACCCGGTTCACGTCGGCTCTCCCAGCGAGGGGGCCTAAACGGAAACTAATCTTGTGCAGGCACCAGGCCACTCAAGTGAGGGCACGTCGGGGCACGTGTTTATTATCTTTATGCACACTAATTCAGCATAAATCAATTGCTTGCCAATATCGAACTGTAAACACGCGGGGGCGATGAATGCATGGGCGGGACACGCGCGCTGCTGTGTTTTGTGGGTTTTGTTTACTTTTGACCATTTCCAAGCATATGATTTTCTACATTTTCTCTATACTTGCATGTGGTACCGTTTTCTCATCCGTCGGTTTAACTGTGAGTCCGAAGCGTTTAACCTCTTACCGCAGCGGGACTTCGTCCCGTGCTCCAGAACTGCTTCAGTATAAAAAATAGTACGACGAAAGTAAGGGATTTGTTTCGATTAGAGAGCCCGCTATCCAGGGTAGATCTAACCCAGTTTAGCGAGTATGCAACATACATATCAGCCGAAGGAAAACCAGTAAGAATAGCAGCAAAAAATATTAACGAACCATTGCACTGCCCTGTCGTTCCAATTTCCATCCGCCCTGCCCTGGCGGATGGGCTGCGCATATACGGGTCATGTCGATTTAGACCAGTCAGTCGGGAGTTGTTGACGATAGAGCTTATCCCTACGGGAATTTGGTTGAATGTTAAAATATTCACTTTGTGATACGGTCAATTGAGCAATCGTTTCCTGTCCGTTAGTCAATTTAGGGCTATCGATGGGAAATTTTTAAGGTTGCATGATAATTTTCGAGTTTTCCCATTTTTTAAAGGCTTATATTCAGCAGTATAGATAGCACTTTGCAATGCAAAATGAAACAAAGTTCAATGTTTGCTGTAAAGTGCATTTTAAACGGACACATCTTTCAGTGCATACATGTTGTACTCGTCACACATGAAAGCCACATCTAAATGAGCTTCGTTAGTACATGCTACAGAGTATTTACTTATCACTCAACGCACGTGTAATAGTGTGGTTGCTTTTCACACTACTCAAAATCAATTTACTGGAAAATTTTGCATATCTCGAGTATGCTTCTACCTCTGCACCCTAAATTGTCTAAAAGCTTTCACGAGGTGAATCTCGCATTCCGCGCCGATTGTAGCTGAAATGGCCAAACAATTACTTTCACCTTAAAGTGCACCACCAGTCGCCACCGCATTGGACCGCATTCAATTGCACTTTTTTTACGTATGCCAAGCACCCTCTCGAGGATCGATGGCCAGCGATCGAACAATACGACGCATTAGCCCCATTCCATTAGTTCTGCGTGAGTGCTGTGAGTGAGAATTGTGCGAATTTTCGGTCCCACTAACGTCAAACAAAAGGCAACAGAACAGAAGGTCAAACGGGCTAGTCGACTTATTTTGGGTAACAATTGTAATGGATTCCGTGCCGGAATTCGACCCACTGATTGGTGGCAGTGCACACTCAGCAGAATCAGCGATGAAAGGAACACCTTTCCGACACACTATTAAATAATTGAAATGACAAATGTCATAAACCCCATGATGATGGAGGCATTTTAGGAAAATCTAATTGTTTTTTTTTTTCAAACGAAAGACACTTTGTTTTTTGATATTTTCGCGGTGAAAGTTACTCTAACGCTGTAACCTGATTAACAACATCAACCGTGCATTGATTATGCATGTCTTCTGTGTAAGTGCATGTGAGTATTACGCAAGTTTTGACTCGTCTTTCATACGAGTGCAAGATGATTGATTTGTCTTTCGGTTATCTTATAGCTGTCAGAAGCGATAATTGGTTTGCGACCGACGAACATTGAAGAAGATTGGCTGATTAATACGGTTGATGGATGATTGACTCAAAGATAAATTAATTAATAACCTGCTATCGTGGGATACGATTGTAAGACTGATGGATTTGGGCATGAATTGCAATTGGTACCTTCTTCGGCTGCTTGTCTAGCAAAGTAGTATGTTGATTAAGGTCAGGTCTGTCGACTACCAACCATTTTTTTTATCAGCGTCTGATGTATAACGCTTATATAGAAGAGATAAATTCCACGTAATATTGTAACTTCAAATAGAGAGGAAAATTTGTAACAAAAAAAAACAAATAAAATATTACATGGAGAACTACCAGGTCTTAAAGTCATATATTATGTTCATAATACGTCAATCAATCGAAGGTTTCGGAATAATGATTGCTTTCCACGCGAAGTCGAGTGAAACTGCCAAAAATAATGGCGATAACTGAAAGCTCACCAAAATAGTTTAAATGGTAAATGTCATTAAAGCTCCAGTTTCGGCATCGTGCATTTTGCTTGCTTAATCGAAAAAATTTTCAGCAATATCGCCGTATTATTCAATTTTGAAAATCACCCACTAATAACACAACAAATTGCACCTAATTCGATAATAATGACAATCGATTTTGTGCTATCGAAATGTGGACTGTACGTTTGCCGAAAGCGTCTTGACTTACTTGACCACGATCGTCAGAAATGGCCGACAATGTCGGTTCGTTTGCCGGCAGTTGCTGTGCGGCACGATTTGTTGTGATGCTGCTGAGGTGAGGTTAAGTGTTCGTAAAGCTCCAACAGCCGAAGAATGCGATATGTTTCGCAATGAACGCATTTGAGAGCCATAATAACACCACGCTTCTGTATGTTTTTACTCTAAATTATGTTCACTGACGTTTACGGCATTAGATCGACATGAGAAATAATTCAGGTAAAATGCCAAAAAGCATGGCGTAAATGGCTTTTGGATTTGCTTGAACAGGCCAAATGTTTTCTAAAGTTATGTATTCTTACTTAAGATGACTCATTAGCTAGCAATGTGTGGAACAAAGTTGTTATTTTCAATATATAAAATATGTCAAATAGCTATGCTGCCATGCTGTCGATACGAACTTGCATTTTTTACTTTGACGGCAAATAGAACTCCATACGATTAGATGTGTTAATAGTATGATATTTTTCACCTTTAGACTTTCGCTCCTTGATCGTAATATATTTGCATTATAGTAAAACTGGTATTTTTTCTAGTTGGAGTGCGGATAAAAGGCGAAATATTTCAGTTTTTATTTCTTCGTACATTTTGACAGTTCTTAATCTGATTTCTGGCAGGCCGGTAGAACTTCAAAATACTTTACTACTGTCAAGTGATTAAAGTTAAACCTAAAAATAGAAAATAAGAAAACTTATCCATTTTAATTCTACTATGTGTACACATACTATGTGTACACATAGTAGAATTAAATTGGATAAGTTTTCTTATTTTCTACTTTTAGGTTTCGTATTCTACTAAGACGCTCCAAAAACTTCAGTCGATTAAAGTTGTTCTTTATGACCAAGTAACTGGAATCTTTGTCCTATAACTAAATAGTTTTACTTTTTTTACGTTTTAAACCTAACGTTTAAACCTATAGAACAGAAAGAAAGAAAAAGACGAATAAAAGACGACTGATGACAAGTCAATGAAGGGACGGCGAGACGACGACGAAATGGTGATAAAAAGATAACGAGGAAGTGATGAAAAGACGCCAAAACAGCGACAAAAACATAAAAAAGGATTTTTGAAAAGTGTTAAGAAATAAAACAAAATATGCAACAAACATCTTACAGAAAGACGACAAAAGAACGATGAAAAGACAGGTTTCACAACGACAAAGGATGACGAAAAAATGACAAAAAGGGACGAGAATAAAACGGTGAAACGACAGTAAAAGCCGCTAAAAATTGACAAAAACGAAGAAAAGACGACAGAATAACGACGAAAAGATGCCAAAACAGCAACTAAAAAGACGCAAGAAAATGCCTCAAAGGGATAACAAATAAAGACGAAATGTCATCGAAAAGACAACAATAAGATGACGAAAAACCGGCAAAAAACGACGGAAAACAGCAAATAGACGATGAAGAGGCAGCGAAAAAACGACGGAAAGATGACGAAAAAGTAATGCCAAGTAAGCGAAAAGATAATGAACCAAAAAAAAGTTGACAAAATACGATGATAGGGCGCCAAAAAAGCGACAAAATATGTCAAAAAAATACCATAAAACGACGAAAAGACAACAATTAGATGCAAAGGCGGTGAAGGGACGATAAATGATGGCGAAACAGTTACAAGAAATGCCAAAACACTGCAAATGACACCGTCAGGAGCAACCAAAAACGCCACAAAAGACGATAAAAAATGACCACAAATCGGTGACGACACCATGAAAAGCCAACAAAGCGACAACAACGAAAAAGACCATAAAAAGAACGAAAAGACTATAAATAGACAAATTACAAGAAATGCCAAAAAGTACTACAAATGACGCCGTTAAAAAAATAACAAGAAAGTAATGAAAAGATGACAAAAATACTACAAAATACGACGAAAATACGCTGAAAAGACGGCAAACAGCGACAAAAATAGACAAAAGGACTTTTGAAAAGCATAAAAATAAGACAATATGCGACAAACGATTATATTACAGAAAGACGACAAAAGAACGATGAAAAGACAGTCTTGGCAACAAATAGGATAACGAAAAAATGGCAAAATGTGACGAAAACAAAACGGTAAAACGACGAAAAAAGACGATGAAAAGATGACAAAAACAAAGAAAAGGCGACAAAACAGCAACTAAAAAGACGCTTCAGGCTTCAAATAAAGTCGAAAAGTCATCGAAAGCCAACAATAAAACATCGAAAAACAGCAAACAGACGATAAAAAGACGACTAAGAGGCAGCGAAAAGACGACAGACTGATGACGAAAAAGTAACGATAAGTAGGCGATAAGATGATGAACAAAAAAGAACGACAACAACATACGATTGAAAGACGCCAGAAAAAAGCCAACAAAGTGACTAAACATGTCAAAAAAGATCACAAAAACTACGAAAAGACTAGGGGAAAGTTCTCTATGCTCGAACACAATAGGTTTTTAAGATAAAACTCGAAAAATGCCGGCTTGTTACATCTATTTTCACTTTAATGTGGAATATTATAAGCAATAAAATACAAAGTAAAAGAATTTGCGGTTCAAGGTTAGTTTTGAAAGTAGATATCATTTTGTGTACAAATTAGCTCAAACCGAAAGCTGTCCTGTATGCTCGGACATTATAAACTGATCTATTAAAACCTGCATCAATAGAAGAAAAAGATCCTAGAACATTTTAAAACTCCAGCACAACTCTTGTGAGTCCAGTCCTTGCAGTTTTGCTGTTTAAAAGTTGAATAAAGTACTATTCACATAATTTTTTTAGAGAGAGTGCTGGTAATGCGGAATGCACGGTAAAATGTACGCGGCAACTCCATTTACAAGGCACGTTGATAGGTTGACATCAAACTGATATTTTGCTGCATTTTTTCTGATTTTTTCTACCTTTTGCATTGCTTAACTAGTTTTATTTCACAGAGGAATCAAAGATATAGCAAGTCTAGACGATGTAAGCAAATTTCGGTGATTATACTTTGCTGTCCGGTCATAGAGGACAAATTGGTGTCCGGCCATAGAGGACACGACACAGTTCAAAAAAATTAAGTATGTTCACCAAAATCTTGTGTTTTTGTGTCAAATTTAAACTGTTTCGGAAAACAACTTTATCAATAGACCAACCTCGAGTTGGTCAGAATAGGTAGCTACGCTTAACAAGTCGTAGTTGTTACTCCTACCTTTTGTCCAATGCTGGAAGGTGCATGGGTCGAACCAAACTATAATCAGAGATTATAACCAGACTCGAACCCACAACACCCACCAGGGCATTTCAAGGTCAAGACTAAACACTCGAGGTTGGTCTATTTTCATAGGAACGGAGCCTTTCTCCGAACACCCGCATTGAGAATCGCGGCTAACACGCTTACAGACGAACAACGTCACGCGCAGTACCTTGCAAGTCGTAAGGGCCTGCATAGTGTCGTCGTCCTGAAAGTAAAAACAAGTTAGATAAAAACTTCTCGGTCGGTGGTTTCTACAGTTGACGGAGGAAGAGACACAATTTGTGTGTCTAAGAATGACCCAAAACCAGATACGCTACATTAATAAGGCGGGCTGCGCAGTCTCGACGACTTGTTAAGCGTAGCTACCTATTCCCCCCGCCCCTCTTACCTTTCCACTCTTTCCCCTCCATTTTCATTACTTTCCCCTACCGACACCGTCCCTTCATCAATTGTAGAACCGTCGTTTCAAAAAATATTAAGGTGAAATTAGTCGTCATCGATTCTGTCAATTTCAAAAGCAGTTTTTTTTGTTTGAAACAAAAATTCTGTTCATGAAAATATATTCGCTGTGTTCAGATAGGCAAAAAGAATGCAGTATTTACATTTTTCTAAACAGAATTTCGCTTTTGGGCCCAAAAACTGGTACTGAAATTGGGCATTCCGACGAAAAGTTAATGACTGCTAGTTTCCCGTTAACTTTATCAAGCCAACGTTCAGAAATGTGACATCTTTTATTTATTAATAATAATTGCAACTGCACTTTTATGAAATTTATGCGATTCTCTTTGATTTATAGGTTGAACCGTTCGACAGTTCTCATTTGTTTACCTTTTGGAACAAAGATGTCATAATTGTAACACCATGATATCGTGCAATTTACTATTGTTACATGCTTTTCGAATATTTTTTATAAAGCTTTGTTTATGAGAAATCTTAGTGTTCGCCCATAGAGGACTTCCCTCTATAAATAGTCGCAGAAAAGACGATAAATGACGGCAAAACAATTACAAGAAATGCCAAAAAGCACTGCATATAGAACTGTCACAAAAGACGATAAAATATAAGCACAAATCGCTGAAAGAAGACGCTGTAAAGATGCCAGAAAGACAGTTGTTAAAAAGAACGAAAAACGATTGACAGACGCTAAAAAGAACAACAATAAACGGCAGGAAGACGACAAAAAAGGCGATCGAATACACATAACAAAATAAAAAAGAACTATTGAAGACAAAAGACGAAAAAATCAACCGACGAATAATGAAAGATGCAAAACAGAAAAACAAAGACGAATGGTGAATGAAGGTGAATGAAGAAAAACCAAGAACGAAATTCGAGAGTAAGGGTCCTTGAATAATTTTGATAGTATCCCAAATGTACTGATTTGATTCTGAAAAGTATTGATTTGCTTTATATACAATCAGAACAATATCTATAAAGAGTGGGCACACGTTGAGGCAGAATCACGCTTCATTCGTGTAAAAATAAACTCTAGTATATTAGAAAACAGTACACATTGAAATTTTAATTTAATCTTTTCAGTAAAACTAATAATTACTGTATACCGACGAAATGAATGAAGTACAAATGTCGGTTAAACTTTGAACTGAAATTTGAGTTTAAATTTGATAAAGTTTTGTTCCTTCTTTATTTCGAAATGAAATTAAAACCCTTGCTTCGATGATAAGCTTGTGGCAACGCTGGGTATCGCCTTTTGTGGTTTGAACTGCATGTGCTTGTGAAGCAATCACGATGAAAAGCTTATATAGAGTATAAGGAGAGGTAAAAGTGCGATGCGGGTAAAAGTGCGATTCAATGATTTATCGGTGCAGATTCCGAGTAAATTGACTACATTGGCATGGATGAATGACTACTTTGACAGTTTGAATCTAACGTAAACTTTGGTTGATTACGAAGCATAGTTGCTGAGTTATTTGCAAATGTTAGTTTAGGGCGGTTTTGATGCAATTTTTCGTTATCCGGCAACTGCTATATCAACAGGAGGATATTACTTGTGGAAAATTTGTAGCAGTGTTTAACATTACTCACATATCTGTTTTGATAATACGGTGAAAAGAAATTACAAAATAGATTCCGCTTTTCCGTAATTTAATTTAACCCCGTCAAGCGCCTAGCGGGGTAAAAGTGCGATTCGCGGACGGGGCAAAAGTGCGATTCAAGGACTTCACTTCGCTTGTGAAGCAATCACGATGAAAAACTTATAGATAAATTTGACCTTGAATGATTTTAGTTAATTTTTACTATTTGGCGATTGAGCAACAAACTTATTATAAAAACCACACAGTCTTTATAGCTATTGTGAATCCTTTACTATGCAAATCAATCATCAAAGCATTCAAAATCTTTAATTTTTTCGTGGCAATAGCTAAATATCTAAATTATGAAAAGACAGTCTCATGTAGTCACGTAAGACGTAGTCTTACGTCAAAAATATAGATTCTTTTTAAATTACTCTGGTGGTATTGTCGCAATTAAGGTCAGATGAAATTAATAAGAATTCCTTTAATCAGGAGAATTTAGCAAATCAGTGTAAAGGCTGCACTCAGCGATGGGCAAGCTCAAGCGCCCTCGTCAGATTACACCTGAGACCTGACCTCAATCGTCGGTAGCCAATTACCGGTTACCTCACGGTAGCTTGCGTACAAGTACGACCGTTTAGGTATGTGATTCTTCGTAATTCATCCTACGGTTTAATCGATTTAATCAGGTGTGACATAAGATCACTTCAACTATGGCTGGTGGCTTTAGGTTTGGACTTCTTTTTAGCGTTAACTTTTGTCTGGGTGGCTTTCATCGCATTTACAATGCACGAAGTCGACAGCAGTCAGTTCTCTAAAGACAGGTTGTGACATTTCCATTGTACAACCAACCGTATAAGGAGAAGCTAATGTAGCCATAGGCTGTCAATGCTTCCATAAAGATTTAATCGATACATTATTATTGTAATTATGCATCGGATTACGTTTCAAATATTTTTTTTCATCGCGGTGTTAGGTTTCACCTTAACGAAGATCACAGTTTCGATGATTATGAGTAATGTTTTCACTTTTTTTTTCTTTCAGGTAAGCCAGTCATATAGATCTCGTTCATCTTCGGACTCGATCAATATCGGTAAGTTTGGCTCTTGCGAAAAACTTCGAAGACGGTACTGCGGTATGCGCGAACACGTGCCCAATGCCATTTGTTGGCAGCAGCGCCATTATCGATAACGATGCCCGGCTGATGGGTCATTTGGTGATTTTCTTTCAACCGAAAACTTGCTTACATTTTCGTGCATATGTTTTTTTAGTTGTTGTTGTTGGTAGATTTCTCCTACTGCTTGAGTGATACATAGTGAAATTTACTGCAACGAGGTACTGCTTCAGCGCCAGCCAGCGGTGCATTCTGCCTCCATTTCTGTGTCAATTGAATAATGATGGACGGTATGGTTTCGCTTTTCTTACGTCTGACCGGTTATTGAAACCGAAAGTGTGGTTTTTCATCATACCAGATAATGCTATCATCAATTTGCAAGCTTGCGTCGTGTTTTCATTTGGATCTCTTCAGTCTTGGTACAGTGTTGGATTCCGTTTCGTGGTTTTTGCAACTTCCTTCCATGTTTTATTACACAATTAACATGTGTAATGATGGAGCATCTCTAATTAAAATATTCATTGATTGCGGATGCATAGACTTAGCATCGCAACAGAATGTTGAGATAAATGGTGACTTTCTCTGGCAACGCGTCGCCAATCCGGCGTGACAGACTGGCATGGTGTTTCGTCCCCAAGACCCGGTAACCCTGTACACCGATTTGTCTCGCAGTTGTGGCACTGTAACCAACAACCAGCATCGCTAGGCGGTCGATACGGTCCACAAACTGGTAGGTACAACACTGACGTACCAATTCATGTCTGCTCGCTCGGAAGACTTTTCCTTTCGATGATTCAAAACTAAGAAGAGTAGTAATTTCGGATGCAGAACTGTTGTGTTGATGTCGCATGATCGCATGAAGTACACGGAAAACATGCCGGAGAAAGCGGCCCAATTGGACGAGCTTGGACCTATGGAGAAACACGACAACAGTTAATTACTTCTTCTTTGTAATCAAATGAAAATAAGATGTTATTTTTCCAAATATCACCTAAGCCTTCTACTGAATTTCAAAGGCAAATGCGAAAACGTTGCCAGTTTTTTCTGAAATCTGTAGTCATGTGGCGTAGCATATATTGTTTGTATGTCGAATCAACATCAGTCCCCCAAAACTGTCAATAAGCTATGTTTTGTAACCTAAATGTGTCGACCACTGTGGGGTGCCTTTTGCCAGGCAGGCGCCCAACACGAGTCTTTTTTGATGGCTTGTTTCGAAACCCTGACACACGATCTCCTGCAGATTAAGCGCTTCATCATACCCAACGACTGAAGAAACTAGTAATTTAAAGTGATACTATTTTTTATATTACATCAAGCTTCACCATCAAGAAACCATCGCATGCATTGTTCGCATCATTACTCAATTCTTTCTTCTGTTTTCCATGCCCAGCAACCCAGCAGAACCGCATCATAATTTGCATATGAAATGTGCAGGAAACCGTGCGCGCAAGATGGTGATGGCATTTTTTTTTGTTTATAGCGAGACGAGCACACGGACTATTGTCCGAAGCGCGATCAATGTTCGCTAAACAATCGGTTCGAGAGGTCCACCGAAATGAGGTCTGGTCCCTTTTACAGCAGCAACGTGACCAGCCAGTCAAATTAGCAATCGCGACGAAATGTCAACGGCTTAATGATTCGTGGACTATCATCGGACCTGGCGACAGGATGATTAATTGTTCCACTCATCGTTGTCATTATTCCACCAACCGCGGGATGCGGGACATAATCTCACGTTCGACATCTCCTGTTTCGCTTTCGATTTTTTTAGCTCAAGTACCAGCGAGTCCGAGTCGCGATAAGAGAGGAGGAGGTTATGGAAAGCGAAATGGTTGGGCGTTTAAATTTATGAACTTGACCAGGTCGTTCGAAGCGTCGAAAACAATGATCGCGACGACTCTTAATTGCTGTCGGGCACGGTACCATCGCAGTTGTACCCTAAATTGGTACGCATTGTTTTGTAATCGTGTAAAGACGCGAGGAAGCAAGCAATTAAACTGCTAAACTGCACCCCCGAATACTAATTTTACTTGTTTTCGGTTTGCATTTCTCCGGGCTTTTCCTAGTTGAGCTGTCTATTTGTTGATTACTCCAATGTGCCAGTAGAGCAAGCAGTTAAGCCCTTAGGGGAGGCGGAAATGTAGTACATAACAAAGCGAGGCGCACATAATAGCATCGTCTACCTGCCGGGGAAGGGCGGATTCATAATCGGTGTTGAGAAACACGGATTTCGGGAAATTGTTATTGAGACATTTGACGAAAGGGAGATCTCCGAGCCATTGTTTCGCGCGATGCATTAGTATGGATCGTACGCGAATGGGCAGCTAAATTGATGCTATTGGCCCGTTTTTGGATGGAGAAATTTCGGCACGAATATCAAAGCTTGGTCTATGTCACACTACTGGCCCTACGTCTATGACATATTTCTAAACTAATGTTTCTTTGTTGAGTGTTTCAACAGAATCGGTAAACTAGGACGTAACTTTTCTTTTCATTTGTGCTATTCAAATAGAAGCATTTAGCATTTAGTTTCATTTAATTCAACACACATATGATCTGCTTGGAAATACAACTTTAATTTTACTCATTTTTAGGTAGGTACCAGTTAGTTGCACAAGATAACTTATAGAAGTTATCTTCTGTATCTTCTGTTTCTGAGGATGTAACTGCTGCAAATTTTCATTCCAGATTCGAAATATTCTATCATAATTTGAGAGAAATACTTTTATGTCTGTCAGTTGACGATGCGGTTCAGAGGCCTTATTTGATAGTGAAAACGACTCTACAGGAAAAAGTATCAAAAAGAAAACTCACAAGATGCTGTAAGAGGCTTCCCTGAAGGAATGTGAAGCTTCAAAATTTGCCTAACCGTCTGCGTAAAGCAAGAAACCAGTAGTTCCAAACCAAAACGTCAACCGCAAAACTCAGTGCGCGAAATGGAAGAGCAAATGAGAGATTCTCTTCGTGTCTCCTCTATTACGTTTATTACGGCGACATAAATGCATTCCCATGCAATTTTTCTTAACCAATTGTTAGCTAATAACTAATCCGTGCAAGTGCATTTGCATCGCCGTGATAAGCGGAAGAGAGGAGACGCGAAGAGAACCTCTCATCTGCACATTAGCCATATTCACATATTGCTCTAGAAGTCTAAACTCATACATCCACTGTACTCAAAATGACTTGCAACAAAATCCACAATCGTATTGGCCCTATGTAAAACACCTTAAATATAGCGATGATGTGCCTTACCATAATGATCGGTCTACTGCACCATAATGAGCGGTCTACCTTTCCACCACGTTCTTTCGCAGTGTTATGAGCAACGATGAATCCCCCTTAACCGAATCTTATTGGTCTGCATGGTCTGTCTCAGTTCAGTGCATCGATTCCCCTCCTGTCATTCTCACCAAACGATGTTCTTGTCAAACTTCGATCACTTGACAGCGCAAAAGGTTCTGGACCCTATTGCCTTCCGATTGTTTTCTGTAAGAATTGCTCTGAGTCTCTTGATAAATCCTTTGAGCATCATCTTTAACAAATCACTCAGCGAAGGTATCTTCCCCACTTGTTGGAAAATAACTACGGTAGTGCCCATCCAAAAGGTCGGAAGCATTGAATACGTGACTAACTACAGAGGAATATCCATTCTTAGCTTTCTCCCGAATGTCTTCGAGTGTTCAATCCTAGATGCAGTATGCCCACTTGTTTTGTGAAAAAACGATCTACAACTGTGATGTCGTATCTCTCATCACTTGTCGTTGTCGTAGAGTTTAAAAAAGAGTGCAAGTTGACGCTATATGCGTGGACTTCTCAAAGGCCTTCGAGCGTGCACCGCATAGACTCGTTATAGAAAAATTGAAACGGTACGGTTTCCCTGATTGGTTGACAACATGAATTTTCTCGAATTGGAGGAACCATATCGCAGTCGTTCGATTTCTGCTCTGGCGTTCCGCAGGGCAGTCCTCTGGGCCTGTTGCTTTTCGCATTGTTCGTAAATGATTTATGCAACTTATTCAGAGCACCAAAACTTATGTTCACAGATGATCTCAAATTCTTTCGTGCGATTACTTCAGTTACGGATTGTATTGCACTTCAGGAAGACATTAACCTGCTTTTGAAATGTGTAGGTGTAAGTGTAATGGAATGGAAGCCAACGAAAAAAAGTGTAACATCATAACGTTCACTCGTCAGCGCAACGCAAATCGTCTACAATTACACGATGTCATCGACTGACCTGGACTGTATGCATACCGACGAGCATCCCGAGGACAGCTCACAAATGGATTCTAAATGGGTAACAATCAACTCCTGGAAAGATTTTATGAGCCCACAAATTGCCGAGCTTCAATCAAACAAGTTATTAGCCATATCGAGTCCCGGAGTAACCATTCCGGGGACAACTCATCAAATGGACTCAAAATGGATAAACATCAACTCCTGGAGTTATTGTTTGGTTTCATTAACAATGGCAAAAAAAATTGTCTTGTATCTGGAGTATGATCCTGGAGACCCGGATTAACGGGAACCAGATGGAGACCTATGGTTGTTCAGGTCCTGGATGCTTAAAATAGACAAATTATCCAATCTTTTGCGGGTCAAGATCCAAAATCGGTCAATAAATGATAAAGCAATTCATTTCGCTGAGTACCCGGGTACATGCCAAACACTTATGGGTAGACTAGTCTCAAGTTTTTAGTCTTGACCTTGAAATGCGGTCATACATATATCCGGTTGTAATCTCAGATTACAGCTTGGTTCGGCTCATGCACCTACCAGCATTGGACAAAAGGTAGGAGTCAAAATGACTACTTGTCAAGCATAGCTACCAATACCCCCCCCCCCCTTCCTTTCCGCTCTTCCCCTCCTTCACCAAAAAATTTTCATTTCTTTCCCCTACCGTCCCTTCATCAATTGTAGAACCATCGTTTCAAAAAAACTTATGGGTGTTAAATTTCCCGTACACATAACGGTTAAACATATGTTTTCATGTCACAGAATTCAGTTAGAATAATTTTGCTGAAAATTGAGATTGACTAATCGAATATATTTGTGTTGTTTGAACAACTGGTTTTCTAAACTTTTACAATTTGAATGGTGCGTTAATTTTAGGCATTTTAGCCAGTTTGATGAAATTTAATGCGCATATGTTGCGCAACCTTGGAAACTATAGTTACTATATATATAGTTCGGCGGATAGAAAATCGGGAGCCAAATAAACGTCAAAAGCGGAGCCAAAAGCTTTTCAAAATCCAAAATGCAGGAGTAATGTTAAAAAAATACACTTTATTTTCATAGAACTAGTCATTTTCAACACCCGCCAGTGATTATTTTTCGTAAAAACCTGCACATTTCACCATAATTTCAAATTTAATTTCATAAATCAGGGATGCCAATTCGCCTGGTTTTCTATCCGCCGAACTATATATATAGTAACTATATTGGAAACTGCTGAACATGTTTCATTTATTCTTCGGATGGTTTATTATAATCACGTCGAGCAGTCAAATCGAGCAGTCTAGCCGAGCAGATTAATAGAGCAGTTAAGTCGAGTAGCCCAGTCGAGCAGTTGAATCGAGTAGTCTAGTCGAACAGTTGAATCGAGTAGTCTAGTCGAGCAGTCGGGTAAAGCGGTTCAGTCGAGCAGTTAAGTCGAAAAGTTTAGTCGAGCAGTCCAATTGAGTAGTCCATTCGAGCAGTTCAATCGTGCAGTTAAGTCGAACAGTCGGGTCGAGTAGTAAGTCAAGCAAATGTGTCAAGTAGTCGAATCGAGTAGTTAAGTCGAGTAGTCCACTCGAGCTGTTCAGTCAAGCAGTCAAGTCGATCTGTCCAATCAAGCAGTTGAGTCGAGCAGTCGAATTGAACAGTTCAGTCGAGCAGTTCAGTTAAGCATTCCAGTCGAGCAATCAAATCGAGCAGTCTAATCGACCAGTTGAGCAATCGAGCAGTCCAGCAGTCCACCAATGATGAGGTGACTGAGAATACAACCCATTGCTACGAAAGCATGACGTCCTGTCAGAGACCTGGTTTTCGGTACAGATATAATCCTCTTAGGTATATAAATAGATATAGTGAATGTTAGCAAACTAATTGGTATGAAAAATATCGAATCGAATAAATATAGTTTCAACATCATTACAAAGACAGGTCGGACTCGATTAGCCGGGTGAAAAAAAAATTGTTTTTTCAATGGTAAACACGTTTCAAAAAACTCGTTTGAATATTTTTTTACCCGGATTATCGAGTCCGACTTGTATTGTTCAGGCTGTAGCTTAATAGGTTAAAAATAAGTCTTCTTCCCTGCGAAGATAAATCACCGTATCAAAAGAATAATTTTTTTGTATGGATATTATCACTACGACCAGCATTTTAATCTATTGTGATCTTATCCAGGTGTTTTCCGCACTTCGTTATTATTGCAGCATCGCTATAGAGTGAGCGAACTGCTTATTATCCGTGCTTAAAGTGTCGGTGGTTTCACTCCTTTTTTTCTTTCTACGCTTCGTACTACTTTTCAACCAATCTAGGTCTAGAGCCAGGAAGTGTGGAGACTAGTTATAATTTGTCCTTGGAAAAGAGGCTTCATTCGCACCTCGAGCAAGTATCATTCTTATAACCAGCCCCGGCTACAGGCTCCATGCTCGGTAAAGCAGAGTTCAGCACAAAGTGAGGGTGTGTATGTGTGTATGTGTTTCTGCTACTTTTTGCATTACCAATCTCGTTCCTAAAACCGGGGGTAGTGGAACAACTTATAATTTGCTCTTGAACAAGAGGCTTCATTCGCACCTCAAGCAGGTACCACTCCTATAACTTGCCCCGGTAAGAGGGTTCGTTGTTGATAAATGCAGAATTTAGTAAGAAGGATATGGAAGGGCCTGAGAATAAACCTATGCTAAATTCGCTTAACATCGAATGGTCTGATTCTACTAAGATTCGAACCCACGACCACTCGCTTGTCAAGGCAGATTCGGTAACCTTGCGTCTACAGGGCCCCTCAAGAATAATAATATTCAAATACAGCCAGCATGAATAGTTGAATTCATTGATTAGTGAAGGCAATGCCCATCGATAATCGAATAGTTGAAAATTTACGATGTCACTAATGAATGACACGTTATAGGTACTTGTTTATTATTTTGTGTTATTCCACGTACGCAAATTTCGCTATCACATTATTCCAGTGTTGCTATTTGCATGAGTTGTCTGTTTTTGGGACGTTGGAAGTAACTATATAGGAGATTTTAACCTGCTGACTTATTGGTATTTCCTTTTTAGCGATTAGCAAAGTTATTGAATAATAGACTTTCGCGATTTGATTTTAGTAATTTGTTTTTATACCTTTTTATATAAATTAGATCAAGCATTTTAAACTCAATTTACAATGAAATAGTACTTATATTACAATATTTTTATTGGCTTACCACTCGAAGCTCAAGTAATTTACCAACTTAATTTGTTAAGTGCCAAGTATTCAACCTGTTTATCCAATAGACAAATGACATTAATCTAATTTCAGTATAATTTTAACGTCACAATGTCTGGCAGAGGTTTTATACACCTAGATAACATCTATATTGATCGTAACAAGGCATACCATAATCCATATGTTAGAAAATTAGTTCATTATTTCGACATTCAATTGCTTTCTAGTCCACTTATAAAATGACGATCTACTGCGAAGGGGGACTTATTAAAAAAAGAACCGCCTCGTGTTGTTCGCACCGTAAAATTGAACACCAAAGCCACTCGATTTTGATCGCTGTTGACGTAATTTGGGTTCAAGTATCAGCACCGGCTAATCGCCCCGCGAAACAACGTGTCCATTCTCGTTACGAAATGGGTGGACGGATTAACCTGTCATCCGCCGCCCGTATATACTGAGTGGGTCAGCTCAACAGGCTGACTGTGAAAGTTGTGTCTGCCCTTTCTACGTACCTACCTACCTACCAGCTACATACGAGCGAAGCAATAACCGGCCAGCAGCGTGTAGGACCAACCGGGTTCGTCGCTTAAAATGATTGAAATCTTTTGTTGTGCATATTATGTAAGATAAATATTACCACGCGACCGGGGGTCCCAATTCGGTGCGAAGTCGATTCAAGTGAGATTACTTTGACCAGGGCTCTAGATAACGGTTTTCGAGGGTTGACAGTGGCGCGATCGTTGCTGCGGTCTTTCACCTTCACTCGGTTTCGAATGATTTATTTTGGGGTCTCTTTGACCCGGATAAAAGTATTACAGCATAACTTTGTCGCAAGTAAAGTAAAAATCTGAAGGTTTCGCATAAAATGTCGGATATCAGTTATTTAAATTAATAATCCAGAGCCAGCCTTTTCCGGATCGCGCTAAAGAGCTAGCGGCATGCCTGACGCCAACTTCTATTGTTATGAGCTATCGTCAACACGGATTTAATGAGCAGTTTTGTTTCAACGCTCGCGTGCATCACGATTAGCTGATAATGTAAATTTCGCGTAAATCATACTGAACAATACCGCAAAAAAAAAACGTCATATAAAATAGTTTCAATGACGAGCAGGATGCAACCAACTGCGACAAATGAGGGTTCATTTCTCGGTGAAATGTGCTCCGCTGCTGGCTGGCGATGAGCGTGAGCGTGACAGTAACCATCAAAACGAAAGTGAAATGATGTTGACAAATAATGTCCTTTAGCCGAGCTGAATGTGTGTATGGTATGGTCGAACGAGCTTGAAATGTGCAGCTCCGAAATTATGGCAATATGTACCAACATACCAATTGGGAGCCCCGAAACATGTGGCCGATGGATGCATTGTGAATGCGAGAGAAAATTTTGCCTGTTTTACCACTTGGCCACAACCAGTTCGTTCGCTGGCAGGTAGATATTCCGCGTGATGAAGACCAAAACGTTGACCAATACGACCGGCAGAGTGATGTCATGGTCGTCCGCTTGCGCCGCGATGCAACGCGGCTAGAAAGCTACGATTTATTGACTCTGAGTAGTTCGAAGAGTTCGTTTGCCTGAGAAAGTAGACTATACAAAGCGTATGGAATATGTGCTGACGTAATTATGTCTAGATTGTTCAATTTCATAGGAAATAAGTATGATTATTTCTCATTTCATTTTTATTTTGCTTTTACCTAGAAAAAAACATTGAATCTCTTAGTAGTAATTTTCAACTATCTAACAAAGGGTAACGGAAACTTTCAAGTACTAGATATAGTAAACGCGAGATGTTGACGGTGTTAGGTTCAACCACCAACCAATTGGGACGTGCCGCCTGAGCCACCCTTACTGATACTGAACCAATTGGGTTGGTTCGGGTGGTGGTTTTAACCTTCACAAATCATCGAATGCCACCGCTCGTTCGTGTTAAATTAAACAAACGGTAAATCGTTCGTCTCGGACAATAAACGATTTATGGGCGCTACGCTTGGGCTAGGTAAATTAAGTCATTTGTAAGCTTTTATGACGGCCCCAGGCGTCAAGGCATCGGCGCGGAGGCTGGGGAAAAGAGTGATGAAAAATGACAAACAATAATGGTAATACACCTGCCTGCCCAGCAGATCGCTGCACACACCACGAGCTGAGCTGGGCTGGAAGCCGCTCTCAACATGCCAGCTTTTCACGTCTTCATGCAAAGTGAATTTGTACCTAGATGTTTGGTTCGGTTTTTACAACCGTTCAGTTTAGTTTACCATGAATTTAGCGCCTGTTAGTAACAGATAATATTTACTAAAACATACTGCGTCATTTTGTTACGATTCTCTTAAAAATTGCAGCCACTGCTAATATTAGTTGCCGATAAACCACTTCTTTATCTTCTTCTGAAGTCAATACTGGGTCAATTTTGCAATTTCTGGTAAGCTTTAGATGCTCAGTAGTCAGTACGTGTATTCATGTTTCTAAAGAATAAAGCAAATAATTCCAAAGAATAAAGAACAAACATAAAACAAACATTCGTATACAAACATTCTTACAAATATACATTCACTTCTAGACTTGGACCTCCCTTCTTGTCAGAGGCCGCCCATTTGTCTTCCAGCCACTTGTGCATCTGTTTTCGTGTCGAACATTCTCATAATGCCAAAAACAAAGCTTATCATACCCACTTGGAAGTCCCTTCCTCTTGCCAATTCCTCCCCACTCATCGCTTCCTGGTTAACTCTCTCCCTTTTGGTCACACAGCCACTTATGCATCTGTTCTATAAGCGGCTAAATCTTTTGTCCTTATGTTAACCCTCCCCCCACCTTGTTTCCCAGACATTTGTGTCGATGTGTCCACTGGCCTTTTGTGGAATTAGACCATGCCCGCTGCCATGTGATCATCGAGGCCGATCTTGTGGTACTCCGTACGCTTCTAGTTCTACGTTGGTTGAAGCACTCTACGTCTTCGCTGATGATGATGGCCGATAGGCATCATACCCGCTAAGACGCAGATTGCGTCATGTGAAACTGTGCGATACGCACTCGCCACTCTCAAGCACATGAGACGATAGGTGCTTTCCAGCTTAGCTAGATTGATTTTGGTACCTAACACCGATGACCACACCGGTCCGCCATACCTAAGTATGGACTGGACCACGCTGGCTAATAGCCTTGGCTTGCTGCCATATACCGCAGAGCTATTAGACTTACGAGACAATGCCGAAATAGCCGTGGAAGCCTTCTTGCAGGCATAGTCGACGTGGCCTCCGAACTTGAGCTTGTCGTCGACCATGACTCCCAGGAGTTTTAAGGACCGCGTTGACGAAATAGTGCAGTCCCCGACGCTGATCTTTGCTTGCTGCACCGATTTGCGGTTGTTCGCCACGATAACCTCCGTTTTATGATGCGCTAGCTCCAGTTTCCTGGAGCGCATTCAATCTTCAACAATGCTTATAGAGTGGTCAGTCGTCAACTCAGCTCTGATAGATTCACCGTAGACTTCCAAGGTGATGTCGTCCGCAAAGCCGACAATCACAACCACTGTTGGGAACACAACACAACAACTATTGGTTCCACAACACCGGGCCCAGTATCGAACCTTACTGACAGATTAGATGGTATCCACCGTAGATTTGCCTTTTCGGAAGCCGAATTGTTTGCTTAGCAAACCCTCTGTATACTGTAAGTCTGTTAAGGAAAACTCTCTCCAGCACCTTGTCGGCAGTATCGAGTAGATAGATCGGCCTATATAACGAGGGGACATCCAGAGGTTTTCCCGGCTTCGGCAATAGGACCAGGTTCTGTCGCTTCCATCTGTCCGGGAAGTGGCCATCTTGCAGGGATCTACTCATTACTGCCCCGAATGACTAAGCAGGAAGACGATGTGAGGATATGTGTGTGCGAGTATGTGGGTAGCAGAATGTCTGCATTCAGCAACGGCGGCTGTTTCTTTTACGCCTGCGTCAGCGGTGTAAGCGTTGAATGCTATGCTTCTCAGACTCTTGCGTGTGAGTAGGTATCGTTGACTTCTCGTTCGATTCGCAACATTGATCCGAAATGCTTTATCGCTAGGTAACGGGTGTGACCAACGCGTTCAGCTTAATTTCTCTTCCGCAGCGATTCACCGAAAACTGGAGAACAGCACAACTAGTAGTTTGTTGTAACGAGCTAACCGGGACAGCGTGTTTTCTTCTTCTTTTCCTTTGGTTGTTTTTTACTGGCTTTCGGTGCCATTTCAATGGTTTCTGACTTACTCGGTTGCAACTGATAGCACTGCGGAGAGGTAGCCCTTGTTTTATTCCAACATATTTCAGGTACAATTTTAGTCCGTCCCATTTTACAATTTTCGCCATTTTATTACTTACGTAGCCAAACCTTTTTTGATGACGGTCATAGCCACAATCGTGTATAAAAAATGACTGATAATAACCACATTCGTGATTCGTAATTCGTGAGTCTTCTTCCGGGCGGTCTACTCGTTCAAATATAATAGCACAAATTAAACTTGCTCGACTGTCGAAAACTAAGTTTATGAAAACTCAGTCGCCGTCAAGATTTGTCATGGAAGTGTTGAATTTAAATTCTTAATTAAAAGAGTACATATTATGCTGGCTCGATCGTCGAAAATTAAGTTAATGCAAACTTCACCAGCACCACTGTCGCTAAGTTTTTCAAGGTCAATCAGGGGCTACTAAAATTTGTCATTGAACAGTTAAACCGACATTTTTTAATCGGAAATCACAGATGATAGATACGAAAATTCGCCAGGTATATAAACTAAACAATTTTTGCATGTTTGTGGTTAAATCTAGTGCAAAACAGACAATTTTAAATTTTTGTAACCAGCTTTATAAAATATTAAGCTTTATTTAATCAAAATAGATTCTTTAGAGCGATATATTTGCGGGAATTTGACAAATGTCAAGCCCTTTGGTGATGGGCTCCTAAACTAAAAGGATGTACTCTTCTCTCCTGCTGTGCTTTTTCTGCTAAGTACAAAACGAGGTCGTGATTTATTGTTTCATTTGTACTGCACGTGTTGTTCATATTGTAAAGTCGTATTCGAAGAAAATGTCACAAATTTTTTATTTGAAAACAAAATATTTCGAATAGATAATGTCATATCGTCCGAGCTTTACCGAGCGTCCGAGCACTTACTAACAGTACCTTCGATGCAGGATTTCCAAAAAAAACGAAGCCTCTGAAAAAACGAAACTCTGAAAATGATTTTTTTAGATATTTTTTTTAAATTTTAATTTAATGTGAACTGTAAACAAATTATTTCAGCATCAAAAACTTTTCTAGTTTGCGGATGTTTTTCGATCTGTCTAAATAATCATTTGTTCGTGGCTCACTAGCATGATTTCAGAATAAAGGAGCCTCGGCATTCACTGATAGTACGACTGAAATTATTAAAAGACCGACGTTGAGTAGTTGATCTTTAATTTATTTAGTATATCTTGGCATGATCACATAGGCAATTCTTTCAATGTTATTTTGAATCCATCATTCATTTCGTCATTTATTAAATCTGCAAATGCAATTTGTATGACCGTTGTGCTAGGTATAATTATTGAAATTCCATCAGCTCCATCCACGTCCTTCAGAAAACAAACATCGAATTAATTGCTATCAAGCTGCGCAAGCTAAGCATTATTCTTCATTATAATGTTTCCGAATCAAGTCACAGACAAAACAAAAATGAAAGTGAACGCTGCGGAAGAAAATATTTTGCCTTAGTTTTCCTTCGGAAACTCGTCATTTTTTCATTTCAGCAAAGTAATCATCCACACCGCCAAACAGAGTTTCTCACTAAAAAATGCTTTTTCCCCATAGGCTTGAATCGACCAGCTGGGCACAATTGTGCACACAGTTTGTGCGCTTTGGCAGCACTTCTCTAGTAAGTCTTCGAATGCTAGCAGCTTATACGAAACTGCTCGAAAACGGGAATTTCCCAAAGCCGAGCAGTTGATTTCTTGACCACCGCATGATCGCGATCATCGACGACGACGAAAATACCGATCAAAACAAAACTGGTGAAAATATTCAAAATTTCTCTCCACTGCTGCTCTTTGGATGCTCACCTTAGCTTTTCTCACGATCGCTACACCACCGAATCGAATGGATCATGATCGTGTGTGCATGTGCAGTGTGGATCGGAGTGCAAAAGTCGACTTTCTCGCGAGAACCGCGTGAAGCTCAAAATTTCATTTGCGTTCGCCGCATATGCGGGTATTACAGTCGCAGCGCGATCGCACAAACTGAGCGTGTATCATTGCGTCTCTCACTACACTTTTCTCTCTCTCATAGTCATGTGCTCTACCGATTTGTCCCCTGGTGAGGATGAGGACTGAACACGGCCTCGGTGGTGATCCTCACTGCACTAGAGGCTGCTGGTTTGCTGGAGACAGGTTTCATCGCTTCACTGCACTCGCGTAACACGCGGCCGCTTCAGTATGTTTTCAGTACTTGTGTCAGTTGGTTCGCGTTTCTCGGAGTTCCGTGACGATTGCGAGACTGGATTTTGAAGCAGTTAGTGCAAACATTGTTGACGAAGAGGACGATACTCGCCTGTCTGGACGGCGATTGTGTGCCGCGTGAGAAGATGCAAAACTTGGCGGCATCTATCTGCGTGATGTGATCAAGTGAACAACCCCTTTGGCGGTGTTGTTGTTGGAGTAAAAGAAGAAAGAGTGATGTGCTGCTGTTGCTAATGGATCTGTATCCGATGGGAAAATCTGCCAACTTACTGATAGGCAGGCCAATTATGACGATTCAGTGACTTCGGAAGTGCAACAGAAGCAAGATAAATAACGAGTGAAGTCAGTGGCAAACTGCATGCATGAATGCCCCAAGTGCGAAAGGGATCAGTGAACCATAAAGAATTTTTCTCCTGCCTGCGTGTTTATTTGGCTTGGAGTGCAAACAAACAAACAAACAACAGTAACCGCCGCGAACGGGGGGAAAATATAGCGCAACACTACTGGATGGTTACGCCGAAATGATGTGAAAATATTGTCTCAAGAAAGTAAATTTTCATCAACTTTACACAACACGGTTGAACGGTGGAATTATACATTCGGAAAGTGCGTGAATCTCCAATTATAACCTACAAAGAGGGTAGCGTAGAAACCAACTCGTCGCGCAAGACGGGCAAGCTTTGTTGGAGTGACGCGATTGTGCAATATAATTGATACCAAAAAACCGCCCCTTTGAGGAGGAAGGAAAAGTATGTGCAGTTTGGATCATAATCATCCGATCTGGGACATAGCTGTGCTGTGGAAAATGAGTGACACGAATTGAATGCAGCAGTTGCTGAAGTGGAAATTGATGTAATTTGTTCGCGGTCGGTAGACTTGGTTTGTACCAGGCAGTGTATCTTGGACTGATACTTGGACAACCGTGTCGGATCGATGTCGGCAGTTGGGAAAACTACCTGTCGATTCAGTTCGAATTGGATTAATGTGACTAATTGTGGGGAACCTGCTGGCGATTGAGTCTACTGCCGGATCTTATTTGTCGTCGAGGACGGGCAAATGGTCGGCAAGGGGTAGTACCTACTTGACATGACATGGTTATGAACAAATCGACAGGTTTTGAATAGTTTTACGTTCTTGAAATGCTATAGATCAAAAATCAGCCCAGTAATTGGTGGAAACTGTAAAATTATTGTATATGAAATAGCACGGTTAGGGGTCGTAAAATCTGCTGCAAATGCTATTATAAGTTGTGTGCAAATCGTCATGAATGACACAATTTTTTCGATAAAGTTTCTTTTAGAAACCTTCTGTTCACCGATAGCGTTATTAGCATTTAGCGGCATATGACAGGTTGTTAGTTTTTCGGCCGTAACTCAAGAGCAAACAATGAATTGCGAAATTTATCATGAAAAGGCAAAAAATTTATGAGCAGGGAAAAAATATGAAAAATACATGTTCTGTTCTGCAAATTTTAGACCTGTTTGATACTTAAGACGCTTCTTTCTGAGTTAGGAGAATCTCAAAAATATTTTTTTTCGGCATAAGAAGAGCCAGAATTATTCATTTCCTTCCGGGCAAAAACAAATCACCATGCGTTTCCATTGCATTAACGCATCTTTATTTCGTTAAAAAATTAGAATTTTTTTATAGCTGTAGTCAGGGATGGTTCGATCACTTTGACTCAATTTTGATTCATTTGACAGTACCGTCTCAGCAGAGCCAGATATGAGAATGTTATGTATGAAACATTTGTAGAACTAGTTCTAATCTACAACTTTTCTGTACAAAGTTTTGCTGTATCATTTGTAATTACGGTGCTACAACGCTAGTAACTCATCAGTGACTAAATGAACGTTCATTTAGTCACTAATAAGATACTAGCATTGTAGCGCCGTAACTACAAAAGATACAGCAAAACTTTATTCAGCCAAATTATAGATAATAACATGTTCTACAAATGTCTCATATATAACTTTGTCATATTTGACCCCGTTAAGACGGTACTGTCAAATGAATCAAAATTGAGTTAAAGTGATCGAACCATCCCTGGCTGTAGTTTTTATCAATCGATGGAATGAATGGTAGAAGAAAGTAATGAAACAAAGGTGTTAATAGTATCTCAGGGGAGACAAGGTGTGAAGGGCGGATAATTAAGTAAGGTAGGATCGTTCAACCAACGCTTGTTAAAGTTTGTAAACGGTCTTTTTCACCCACACTTTTACTGGGAAATCCGCGGGTCGAACCAAGCTATAATGGGAACTAATTATAACCGGATTCGGACTTAACTTTTCCCCTGTGGATTTCCGATATTGTCGAACCTTTGAACCACAGAGGACTGGATTGGCTCTGACACTCTTTTTACGTGTTTATACTGGGCTATTTTTATTATTACGATATCCATGCGATTTGATCCAGGATTTACGCGAGTTTTTCACCCGTTTTTCGAACTCTACTCGGTTTTCACACGAATTTTGCGATTCACACGCTTGAAGTTTGTTTCGCAAAATACGGAAGCGTAAAATTTTTACTTAAATATTATTATTTTCGCGATTTTATTCGTCGTTTTTTGAGCAAATTTTATAAATTACACTGTTTTTATGCAGATTTTTTTAATTTACATGTTTTTTTGCACGATCTTTAGAAATTACAGACTTTTTACGTAAATTTCAAAATATTTTATGCTAATCCTTCGGCTAATTGTTATCCTTCGGCATTTTTTGTAAACTTTCCGTAAATTTTAAATTCCGTGGGGTTTATCCAAACTTAAAAACACGCTTTTTACGTAAATTTTGTAGTACCACATTGCGTAAACTTTGTAATAGTCACGCAATTTTTTAAGTATGTTTCAAAATTTACACGATTTTTTAACGCTAAATTTAGGAATTTATGCGATTTTTTCCGTACGTTTCGGAATTTTTTCGCGATATTTGCAGTTTTTGTGCATATTTAAGAATTTTTTTACGGTGTTTTACACGAGTTTTTCAATTTTCACGCACGTTTTTCTGGAATTTTGTATTTTTTGCGCAGTAAATTTAGAAATTTGCCCAGTTTTGACGCAAATTCAGTAATTTATGCAATTTTTTGTGAATTTAAAAGTTTTAGAACTTTAGAATGTTTCGCGGGTTTTTACTCCTGTTTAGCAATTTGTGTGCGTTTCTTTACTTATATATACACATTTTTGCGATTTGTTTTGCGCAAATTTAGGAACTTTTAAGTTTTTACATGAATTTTGAAACTTTTACACAGGTTTTAACATAAATTTCGGAATTTTGCGCTGTTTTTACGCGACTTTTGAAATTTTTAGGTGTTTTGTACGCAAATCTTGGAATTTAGGTTTTAAGCAGATTTTCGTGCAACAAATTTCGGATTTACACGATTCTTTTTATCAAATTTAAGAGTTTACATGGCTTTCTACGCGACTTTTCTAGTTTTTACGAAGCCTTTTATGTAAATTTTGTAGCTTTTACGCGGTTTTCAACGCAAATTTGGAAATTTGGAATATACGTTCCACATATACCTATTTCGAACTTTTTAAACGATGTTAGTTTAGTTTTTTACGTGAATTTTTTAATCTATGCATTTTGCTACGTAAATTTCGGCATTTTTTTGCCTTTTGTTTAACGTAAATTTGGGAATTTCCGGTTTTTTTGTGTGTTTTACGAAACATTTGTATTTTTAACGAGAATTTGTATGCGTCTTTATGCAAACTTAGGAATTTGTACGGTTTTGTATGCGACATTTGTAATTTTTACGCATTTTTCTACATAAATGTTATTTTTAGAAAATTCCAAAATTTGGACAATCTTAGAAATTTACGCGATTTTTTACATAAATTTAACCCTCTAACGGGCAACACCGTAAAAATGATGCAATCAAGCTAATGACTATTTTATCATGAAAGTATACACAAAAAAACCTTAAGTTCTGATTTTCATGCAAAAATAATTATCTGGAGGAGCGCCAGGTAAGAAAAAGTCCAATTTCTCTTTTTCTTTTTTCATGTCTAACGCTTTGCCCAGATATTTTTTTAATTCAGATATATTACAAAATTAAAAAAATGCATGAAATTTACTCATAGAAAAATGTTTTAGGTCAATCATTTTGTTCTAGATGTCCTTTTCCTTCAAAAGAAAAAAAGAGAATATTCGCGCATTAATTATTTTCGGAATTTTTCGGAATTTTCGTTTTTGAAAGGTGTTAACTTTTGAATGCATGGTCAGAATGTTATGATATTAGTATCAAAATGTCAAGAAATCTGTTCTGAACCCTTTTTTCCTAATGCGAATTTAAAACCAATTTCATATGAGGCTCTGGAGCTCCAAAAGCGAAGGCCGTCTTACCCGTTAGAGGGTTAACATTTTCTTTTTATTTAAATACAGAAATTTTGCGATTTATTTTACGCAAATTTAGAAATTTCAGGCTTGTAATTTTCTCGCGGGTTTTTACATAAATTTCGGTATTTGGCGTTGTTTTTACCCGAGTTTTCAAATTTTAACGTGTTTTGTACGTGCGTCTCGCAATTTGGGCAGTATTTAACTAGTTTTACGCGCAGTAAATTTCGGAATCTACCCGCTTTATTTAAGCAAATTTAAGAGTTTACATGGCTTTCTTTGTGACTTTTGTAATTTTTACGCAGCTTTTTATGTAAATGTTGTAGTTTTTACACAGTTTTTCAACGCAAGATTTGAAATTTACGGAATTTTCTACGTATATTTCGGAATATTTGCACGATATTTGTATTTTTTACATGGTTTTCGTAATTTACGCGGTTTTCACGCATTCCTGCATTGTTACAAACATCCAAAGAAAAACCAGTTGAACTAATCGAAGCTCTCTTCCTCGCCTGCGCATATCTCATTGTTTCTCAGAATTACCATCGAACTGTCAAAAATAACCAACCTTCAGCGCAGGATTATTTTCGTTTCATTACAGTTTTTTACAAAAACTTAGTAGTTTTTATGCGGTTTTTGTACTTGAATGAGACATTTCTGCGATTTACTTAGCGCAAATTTTTAACTTTGGAACTTTTACGCGTTTTTATGTGAGTTTCGGAATTGGGACGGCATTTTTACGTACAATTTCGGAATTCATCCGGTCCACTTAAGCAAATCTAGGAATTTTCACGATTTTTTACGCGACTTTTACGCGGTTTTTTACAAATACAGGTATACCTCGATATTACGTACCCTCGATATAGTACGTACCCGTACGTACATTTTGATTCGATAGAACGTATCCTCGATAATAGGTACATTTTGCCGCGATAGTACGTACATTTTCTAGCAACACTTTTTTTGTTTCATTCTATGCTTTACAAAGGGTAAAATCACTGATTTAAAAAAATTAAAAATTAACTGCTATATTAAATCAATACCACTAAAATATATATTTATTCAATAGTGTATGCAAATTTGCAAATTTTATGCAATATTAAGCATAACACAACAATGGTTCAAAGCCTAAAATTGTGTTTCGATAGTACGTACATTTCGGTAATACGTACGCTAAACGATGCAAAGGTGTACGTACTATCGAGGTATACCTGTATTTCGGATTTTTTTGCAATATTTGTCTATAATTTATACGATTTTTTATGCAAATTTAGAAATTTACACGGTTTTTGTGCGACTTTAGTACTTTTTACGTGAATTTATTAACTTTTGCACAGTAACTTCAAAAATTTATGCGGTGTTTATGCAAATTTTGTAATTTATGCAATTACAAAACGCGAGTTTAGCAACTTTCGCGTGGTTTTTTATCGTAAATTTTAGAATTTATACGATTTTTACGTATATCTCGGATTTTCGTACTGTCACTACTCGCATAACAGTCCTATTTATATAAGAAACTCCATTGAAAATAGGACTGTTATCCGAATGGCGGATGCATATCTTTCACCTAAATTTTGTAATTTCGCGAATTTTTGCGCAAATTAATAAAATTACGGATTTTAACAGGTTTTTGCACTTAAATATAAAAATTATCGCGTTTTTTTGGCGAAATCTGGAAATTATCAGGTTTTTACATAAATTTTGTAATTTTCACACGGTTTTTACGTAAATTTTGAAATTTTAGGTGGTTTTCTACACGAGTTTTGCGAATTTTTACAATTATTTCGTAATTTACGCGATTTTTGAAGCAAATTTAGGAATTTACACGGTTTTTTACGCGTTTTTCGTAAATTTTGCACAGTTTGTACATTAAATTTTGTAATTTTTACGGAATTTAAACGTGGTTTTTGAGCGCAAATTTGGTATTATATGCAGTTTTGCCATTCTTATATTTGTAACAAATGTTATTTACGAAGTATTTGTATTTTTCACGCAAAATTTGTAATTTTTCTGCGGGTTTTATGTAAATATTAAAATGTTCGCATTTTGACGCAAATTTTAAAAATTTCAGATTTGTAACGTGGATTTCGTCGTTTTTTAGCGTAAACTTCGGAATTTAAGCGGTTTTTTACACAAATTTAGAATGTACACGGTTTTTACTTGAATTCACGGTGGAACTTGAAGGGTTACGTAAACTACGCACTTTTTGGCATAAATTTTAAGGTGTTTTACGCGGTTTTCGTAAGTCACGTGGTTTTAGCTTATGCGCGGATGTGTCCGACGTGTTTTTACATGACCCTACCCGAGCAGGAGCGAAGAGCAAAATAATATAAAAACAATATCAAACTGTGTTATAATGTTATATTTTGTTTTTGAATAGATATGGAGATACAATGATAACACATTTTGTTATTGAGTAGATATTTTAAACAGTGGTTGTAAGATGAGTTTAATAACTGACTTTGTTATCATATCTTATTTTGACCTTAAAATGACATTCGATATATTTCATAAAAATTTTTCTTATTGATTAAAAAAATTTGGATTATAAATATTTTATAAAATGGTTTTTTAATACCTCATATGCTACTGCATTTGTTATTCAATACCTTAATAATACTAAAATATGTTATTCTAAACTCTGAATACAGTCATGTTATTGCTTTGTTATTGAAATAACACAAGTAGTTATTCTTTTGGCCTTAAAGGAGCAAAATTTTGATATTATTTTTTGTTATTTTACCAACTATGTCAGCCAAAACAAGACCAAATTTTGATACGAGTTATTCGATTTCCATAACACATTTTGATATCATTTGGCTCTTCGCTCCTGCTCGGGTAGTGTACAGTAATTTCACAAGAAAATAGAACAAAATTTGAAAATGCTTAAATTGTGTTCTAATCTTGTGTTGTTTTTCGGAATATTCGGAATATTTTAAAGCCTTGCGAGTTTGGGCGATCCTAAAAATAATTATTTTTGCCTTCTGAGCTTAAGAAAAAACGACTTTTGAACTGGTGAACCGTGTTTAGTGAATTTAATTGAGAGTAGTTCAATGATTTTTCCAGTAAAAATATCTGACCGTGGACCAATATTCTTTATTTCATATTTCCATGGTGAGAGGATCAAAAAGATCCCTATTTTTGCATTTTTTCCAGAAAACTCCACGTCAAAAATTTAAAAAGGTGTAGTTTTTTTTTGTTTTTGTGATACTAGTTCTTAAAATAATAAATATTCGATACTGCACTGTGGTCCAGAGGCGAAAATTAAGTAGAAAGTTTTTGTGGTTCAAAATAGCTTCCCACAATGTTCAGCAAAATTAATCAACTCTAAAAGACAATTAATGTGAAATTAATGGTCAAGTTCCAGTTTGGCTTGTAAACAGATAACACATAATAACTTTTTATAGAAAAGAGATAGAAGAATAATTTCTTCGACAAAATTGTAGCTAAAGAATATATAACTAACTTTGCCAAAGACATAGTAGGCGTATTTTTCATAATTTTTGACTCACAGGCTGTTTTATATAAAGACCTACCCACCTACTCGCTTTTTCGATACTTGCTTCAAATTTATTGGTTTTATTGCCTCATAATGTTTTACAAACTTGTTTCTCTTATCAAAAGACATATTTTTGTAGAACATTGTATGTTGAAAACTCATACGTGAAACGAGTTCTAACGTTTTTCCAGAGTTTTTTGGTCGTTAATTTCACATTAATTGTCTTTTAGAGTTGAACAACTTTGCTGAACATTGTAGGAAGCTATTATGAATCGCTTAACCGCAAAAGTAACTTTTCGCTTAACTTTCGCCTGTGGACCACTGTGCAATAGAGACGCACGGTGTGTTATTGTCCACTGCAAGAAAATCAAAAACCAACGTTTATACAACCGTTACCTTCTCTTCTAGACTGTTCGTCATAAAACAGCAATTTCATATAAAAAAAATACCTATTAACTATATTTATAAATGCTCCGATACTGTTCAAAACTTTTGTCATTATTTCTTTTCTGGAAATTTCCGTAGTTAATTGTTTGGCGTTTCGGGTTACCACTTTTGAAGTAAAGTGGTCCTAGAAATCATAGTTTTTTTGCTTTTTTTAGATCTTTCGACCTTTTGTAAAAAATTTTAAAGTTTTTTATTACTAAACCAATTGATGTTGATATCAAATGAAGGTAATGCAGTGAGCTCTTCAGAAAACACAGTAACTTGGAGTCATTTTTATATGACTGCAAAAACCTAAAAAATATGAAACGTGCTTTTTTCTGTTTCCGTGGCATGAAATCCAAAGAGATCCTCACTTTTTTTCTGGAAAGCAGAAGTTTTTTTTCTGTATTCTATACGTAATTTTGGAAATGTACACTATTTTAGTTTAGAAATACAATTTTTTAAAGGTTTCTTGCTATTCATAAAATTCTTAGTGGGCTTAGTTTACATATAGTGACACTAATTCAACTATAGTTAAACAACTTTTTTCCTTACCCATTAACAAGACACATATGTCGTAGGTAACTGTTCGCAATTTCCCAGTTTACACGTGCTTGCCCCTGACTGGAACAACGGTTACAAACATTTCCACTTCAGCCTGCTCTGCCCTGGGTTGGGATTCCCCCGAACTCTCCTAAAGCTGTCTGTTTTGATCTGATTTCATTAACCACCCGGCTCGAAATTAGCCGTTTCACTGTGGCGCTATCAAAGGCAGACAGCATTTAGGTATATTTGGATTCATTTTTTACTAGGCTTTCTTCGTAAAACGTGCCCAGCCCTCTACACTTTACTGACTGGTACTTGATTAAACGAGAGCAATAAAAAAAATCCATCTAAAACTCACCAGCAATCAGTGACCGCAAAAAAATACCGCGTGTGTGATTAAACTTGAGGAAAAACAGAAGTGAGTGATACCAGAAGTGAAGAAACGTGAAAAGTTAAGTGCTTTAAAAAGAAAATAACCACTTGTAAATAGTAACACACTCAACGGTTAAGCGATGGTCCCTATGGTTGGATCGGAGCATTCGACGAACTGTAACACCGCTTCGCAAGCTGTGAATCGAAGAAACGAATCCACCACAGGAAGACTCTCATAGTGGTGTGGCATGAATATTGAATATAGTTCAGCAGTCGGTAATTTGTGCGAAGTAGTGTAGCCTGATATTAAGACGTTGATCAACCGTGCATAAAAAATCGTGCATTGATTTCAGGCATTAAAATCGATTAACCACCGACGGTTTTTGGCGTGGATGGACCTCGCAGGGAGGAGCAATAGAAAAAGAAGAATTCCATTGAGAGTGACCGATTTGATGGAATAGTTTAACACCGCCAGGCTGGCTGGCCCGTTGATTGGTGGTTGGCTGAAAGCCGAAAAAGCTGTGGCGCCGAAGTGCGAACAAAATTGGAACTGAAAGCGGTTTATAGCCAGAAGAGGAAGGTTATGTTTGTTATTTCTCGATGGCAAAATAGCGAAACTCGAGCGGGAAAACAACAAGCTACAATTTACAACTGGTTTAGTGGTCAGCAAAACTGACTTTGTGCTGGCAGTTTGGACAGTGCCGAACAGTTAAAGAGGGTTTATTTCGAATCGGTGAATCGAAGCGGCGGCCAGTGATGGTCGCACTGGTCAACCACCGAGAAGAAAAGTGCTAAGGTAGCAATTTTGCTCCGTACCACCCGACGGCCAGTGTCTTTTTTCTCCTGGATGAGGTGAATTACATTTTTAAGGTAGGTTGGAGAAATCCGTTGCCCTTTTGAATGAGGAGTAAAAACCATGTCAGAGAGAAAGAAAGAGAGAAGGACCGAAATTTAAGTGGTCTATGTAAAATGACTACTTTAAAACTTTCGTAAGAGCCGCGCCAGTAGGAAAGAGAACGGTTTTTTTCGCTAGCTGGATTTTTTTTAGCACTGATGGGTAACCTCCTGGGCAAAGTTTGATGGGACGATAAATGGAACAACCGCTGCTGCTTGTGTGTAATTATCCGCTGTGGCAAAACACTGCTTAGATATATATACATTTCGTCAAAACAAAGTTTCGAAAGTGTAATTTACATCGTTTTGTTGTCCGCTTTTTCGATCGCAGCAAATTCAGCCGAAAAAGCGATAAAAAGAAATTAGTTTCCTGTTCGTGACGCAGAAAGTCGCTGAACTTTATTTTCTACGCACTCCAGGGAAATGACAAGGATACATGAGGGTTATATAAAATTATCTATCATTAGGCAACGGTTGGCGGAAAATTAAACTTACAATGTGTGAATTTCATCATAGAGAGGTAAATTTGATGATCAAAACATGCAATGAAACCATTAAAATACTCGACTCGTAACGTAAGTTATACCTATAGTATGTTTAGTGACCCATTGCAACTAATTTTCTTAGCCATTACGTTGGGTTGAGACATACTCGTATAAGAGATCCGTATTTTCTTCTCATTAAGTACGGTTAATGAGATTCACATGGTTGAAGTGATTAACTTTTTTTGATGCACGATTACGTCTTACTGGACAATACAGTGATTTTTAGTTACAACAGCTTGCAGAACTAAAGTTAACAATAGGATTGGTATGTTGATAACCTTCACTTAGTGAACCTTATAATAAGGTATGGTAATTTGCTAATTGTTGCACACTTCATAGGTTTTGTTCCCTTTTCTTGGCGGTTTATTATGTTAAATGTAATTTAACTTGGTTATTTAATTTAATTGGTTGAATGTTACCATGTTTCCCGCAAATCAACGTGATTTTTAAGCGTAATAAAAAGTTTTCTTACAATTCCCAGTTTCGCCTTCACCAGACGATTTTCTTGTCGCAATTATTAAGAAAGTTAATTTGCAATATAAGCTTTCACCGGATGTTAGATACAAATACACGTGTTCTGTGGGTTTCGTCGCATTGATAGAAACTAACTATACTCAATCAGTGAATAAAATTGGGTCTTTATAATACAAAATGGCGATGAATTCGTAAGTTCAATAATTGGAACAACGAACGACACACCTTCCAATTTTAATGCACACGTTCTAATCCCTTTATTTCTGCATCGCGTATGTAATGTAACAGTTCCAGGACTTGTATATATCATTATCAACCAAACTGAAACACCAGATATTGATAGATGTAGTAGGCCTACCATAAAGCAGAATTTGAGCTATCGATAGAATGTCTCAATGCTTTCACTCCATAGCAGGTGATACTGATAGCCTGCTACCTGATATTTCGAACAAATGATTATCACGACTATCATGAATTGTGTGACACTGCAGTAGTACCATTTGGTGAAGAATTTGAAACACAATTCGCCGTTGCTTATTTTTTATGGCCATATGGATATAACTTTATTCATATCAATCCAAAATAATGTGAGAATTCTACTAAATACTTATTTAACGTAAGAAATTTCAGAAATGATAAAAGAAGAATAAATCCGCTTTCGTTAGGAATATATCCATAGTTTGATCTATAACGAGATTTAAATATGTGTAAACGGCAATTTTATAGTTAACTAAGCATTTTTCAACAATAGTTTAATAGTTTAAAGAACACTTTTTGTTTTTTCATAGTGAATAGAATTAGTTTTACGGATAATTTAAAACTTCGTAGCGTAACTAACTTCGATAACAAGTTTAATATGATTCCCAATCCCTTAATTCTTCTAAACTTAAAACAAAGCGATTTTAGAATATGTGCGCTTAAGGGGGCATAGTACTTTTTCAATTTAAAAAAATCGAAATTTTTATTGATTATTTCGAAAGATTAACATTTTGACCATATGTGTTTCAAGTCATTTCGATGAATTCCAAAAATTGACAAAGTTACAGCTATTTGTACCGCGCATGTCTGGAACGATTACACAGCGAATAAAAACTTCAACGTCGTTTTTCTCGAAACCAGGTTTTGAAAGTCGGTACCATAAATATCTCAAGAACGGCTGAAGCAATTCTCATGATTCTTTTTTTGTTTCAAAGCTAACAAAATTATCTTGTGTTTGACCCATCCTGTTTTCGATATTACAATTTTTGTATTTTTAAGAAATATTTAAAGTCAATTTTTTCGGCTAAAAACCTTACTTTTATGTTTGAATGTCCGCCATTTTGTTATGCGTTCGAATTTTTAAAAAAGGATGGGTCAAACACGAGATAATTTAAAATTCTTTCATGTCGCTTTGGAATTGGAATACCGCAAATCATGTTTTTTTCGAATGATCATGTTCAAGGAGCCGAAGGGGAGAGGGGAAGAGGTTCGCGTATGCAAACAAAACTGCAAATATTAGTATAAAGTGCAATGTTTAGAAAGCAATAAACCCGAATCGATTCGCTTTTCGCGTTATCGAGAAAACAATATTTGAAATAAGGCAAAAAATATGGTGTAAAAAGTACTATGCCCCCTTAAATTATTTTTTCTTTTGCTAGTACCATCTTGAATACACATAAATTTCCAACGAAAATATCATTAACCTTCAACGACAGTGATATTGACCTTTCAGTAATATCACTATAATGCGTATCCTAGAAAATGATATCGTGCAATAGCTTACTAGGTTGCGAAATCCGTATGCAGTAAGTGTGGGATAACGTGAGCTCTACAAGTATTAGATGAACGATGGTATTTCGATAATCAAAATGCACGCATGACATTGACAAAAAGCAACTTTCAATTTTCAGAAAAGAGTGTCGAATTTTCCGAGCCCTCACAGTTTACTTCTCTCTAGTGATGCTTTTTATTTATCAACGTAAGTCCCATTTTTCGCTGTTTGTTGCGAGGTTTTCCGGTCCATGGAACAGTAATGTGGGGATGTGAAGGTATTCCTGAGGTATATTTATGTAAGTAATACAAAAACAAACAGTAAACAAAAGTTGTGCGCCAATTGGGCGTGACATGTGCAATAATAAGATTTGAACGTTATTTTGGTGTGCAACAATTGGGTGTAGAGTTGCTATACAAAAGACGAATTTTACACGATTTTCATAAGAAATTCCATACAGATGGCTGTGGGAACTACTTTTATATAAGCTTGTCGGCCTAGTAGGCGGCTTTACCAAAACAAAATCAGATTTAATTTGTTCAAAATCATCAAATCGCTCTAAGCGAGTGCTTAGCTATGCAACAATTGACAATTTACCCTAAAACAATCAGTGATACGACTAGACTGTTTAAAACAGGTTCCTTACCCTAGTCCATCGCAAAACAGGAAGAAATCGCACACGAGCTGTGCTGATACGTTTGTCCCAGAATTGATTATGGATGTTTCATTTACTTAATCGCATCAGATAACTGTTGACAATTCTTTGCAAAATTTCGGTAGCATGTTGGCGCAGAACACCTTAGCATGGTATTTCAGTGAGATGATCGTTAAACTGGCAGTCCACTAACTAGATTAAGCGGTGAAAATTATAATTTAGAATTATTCGTTGATGAACTATTATTTTCGATAAAATTGCAAAATATATTGAAAAGTGTCACATATTGCGCGTTTTTTGGTGTGTTCCTCTCTTTTGTTTTGCAATATTTTCAACTTTTCAACTACTTTGCTGTATTATTTCAAACAAAAATAAGGAAGGATTTGCTGCGAGCCTGAAAAAAAATTACAAGCATTATAAATTCGTAAATACAACGATGTGCAGATGTCAGTGCTCCGGCTAAAACCCTAGCGCAGTTGACAAATTAAGTAAGCAAATTAGTAGATAAGCAAAGACAAGCATGAGTAACGTAGTTGCATCTCTTAGAGTTACATAGCGTTAGAGGTACATTTAGTCGTTCTAGTCATATATTGCTGTTATCTCCATTATAGTGCATCGAGATTATCACAGCAAAAAAGTGTTTTTCGTTGACATTATAGACCATTAGGTTATGTACATCCTATTCGCCTCTATTAGACGCTACGCGATGCACGCGGGTTACAACTAGTGACAAATCGCTGTCGCTGTCGGTATTGATATTAGACTGAATTTTTTCTCGTTTAATTCTAATAGGCTTATTGCACCATCTATAGAATAGGTATTCATTTTGGAGTACGTTTTTAATTTCTCACTTTCAAAAAGAGCTTCATGTCATCGGCATAAATTTGCACTTTAAGGTGGAGCACGACCTTGTCAACGTATGCTTTGTGGCTTGAAAAAATAGGAAATCGTAGAATGGCATGTAGTGAATAGCAATGACATGCTTGAATGTAATCAATGTAATCAACAGTAATCATAGCTAGCTTAGTTATGAACTTAAATATAAAACAATAATGTCACTTTCAAAATGTTAGCACTACCCAAACTATGAGTCGATGTTATTTCTGGCAGCCATGTATATAATTCTATTGAGTGGGACAACGTTTCCCGTAAGATCGGGTAACGCGCGAAAAACATTCTGTGTCATTCTGTGTGCTATTTTCGAGTACGAAGCTTATTTAATTACTAAGCTACCCGCCAATCAGGCTAATAATTCCGAATTTTCGAGTTACGCTACGTGAATTTTTCATATTGAACATTAGATATTAAATATTAGAGAGTATGCGGGCACATGCCGTACCCTAGGCTCATCAGTCGACTTAAAATTAAACTTTAAATTGCATATAAAATTGGGCTTAATGTGGCTAGAACACATGAAATTTGAAGGGTTATTTGAAACTAGTTGAGCTCGAATCTTACGATTCGACAAATATAAATGTATGTCAAGAAAACTGCTGATACATTCCATTTGCAAGTGCTTTTTCCAATACTGTTCATTCTTCGTAGTACCGTGTACCCCCGCTGGAATGACCTTCCTTAATCTGAACATTTTTAATCTGAACCCCGTTGGTATGAATGCGTTCACATTAAAAACTGATCAAGCGTCATACACAATTGACGGTTAAATTGACCGGGCAAATTGAAAAAAAGCAAAAAAACTTAATACGTTTCCTCTTGCTCTGCAGCTTTGGCAATATAGCTCATTGCAACTTATTTCTCTCCAGCACTCAAAATAGACTATTTTAGTTGATACTGTCGAGCCAATTTCCACTTCTACAATCTGGATGTTCAGAATTCGAGCATATTCGACATGTTTTCAAAACGTTTGTTTCCGTAAAATCAAAACAATAAGGTTATAGGGTGCGCGCCTTGCGCGTATGTGAAAGTCAATAGAGTTACCAAATATTCAGATTAAAAATGAATTCGCCTGGTCTGATCGAGATGTTTTTCATATTAGCGGGGGTTGAGTGTAGTTCTTTGAACTTTAAATTGATTTCTTTTGCACCACGGCAGGTTTACAATAATGTAGCTCTAAGATCCTTGAAATTAAATGAAAAATAAAACTATTCCAATTAAACTCTTCTATATATTATATTATATTTTTTCGCGATACATACGTATTTCGCCTACGACTTGCAGGTTTCATCAGTGTCTGGTTTCAAACTGATAACACTGATAAAGCCTGCAAGCCGTAGACGAAATACGTATCTGTTGCGAATAAATATAAATAGTAAAATTTAATTGGAATAACGGGTGACAACTAAAATTTTGGATTTTTTGAGGCCCCTATACTCAACTACAAACGAGCTCGGAGAGAAATGAGAGTATGTATGTGTTAGCTCTTTCTCCTTTTTTTGTCATTATTTTTTGTTTTGTTTATGCTTGCCCAGTTTTGCTAAAAATGGCGTCGAAACGAGAAGTATTTCGGGAGCGCGTTGTACACTTCTACGAACTACCACAGAAATATCGACTAAAAGTATACGGTACAACATTTAAAAAGCGAATATATTGCGGCTTCGACTGTTTACCATATCCTAAGATGCCCAACAACTATTCGCAAGCAAGGTAGTGGAAGACCAGCCAAAATTATGGACGCAGACGGACATCGTTCTCTTTCTCGTGCCTTCAAAAACAACTCAAGCAGCAATGTAAGTTTTATTGTACTCTTATGGTGGTCTTCAAGACCAATTTTGATCTTAAATACCATCATAAGAGTAGAATAAAACCCAAATTGTTACTTGGGAAGTCCTCTGGTTTGGCTTCAATTAAGATGTGCCACACGAAGATTTGAAGAAAACTTTGATTCCGTTTCTACAAAAACACCATGCAGATGGTCGGATAGAACATAATCGCATTACATTAAAAAAACACAATCGTTCCTGAATACCCTGAATACGGAATAAACCCATGCTAAAGTCCCTTTGACATCGAATGGCCTGATTCTACTAAGATTCGACTCGGTAGCATTGCGGTTGCAGAGCCACCCCCCCCCCCCCCACCTACAGAGCACTTAGTTAAACATCAGGTATTATTGCAACCTCAAACTATATCGAAATTTAAAAATTACAGTTTGCAGTAATATATGCAGATAAAACAAATAAACTTTAGCTACAAAATAGTCTATACATTTTTATATCACAAATTTTTAACACCGATTTTGGACCCTTTCTTTTTCGGGTTCACAACAAATGCTGCCCGGATGCTCCTAGAGTATTCATGAGGTACTCGCACCAGTTTACCACGCAAAAATGGCGTCATATCAGGGACCTGGTTTTGGTTACAAGGCTCTGTATATTAGGCAATTATACAAGGCTAATATATTAGATTAGATTAGATTAGTTAGACATGAAATATGACTTGAAACAGGACATAAAATTCAACTGAAATTTAAATTTAATCTAAACTTGAAATCGGCATTAGAATTGAAGTCCAAAAACTCAAAATCTGAAAACAATAAAGTTAGATTTTAAATCAAAAATCAAAAACTAAAAGGTTAAAAATTTTTATTGTTTAGCTTCAAAAGTTTAAAAGTTCAAGGTTGATAGTCAAAAATTAAAATTAAGAAGTGAAAATTGAAAAAATTTTAAAATTAAAAGTCTGAGTTAACTAATGTTTATTTGAGCGTCTTAGTAGAATACCTGAAGCGATAAAAAAGAAGAAAAGAAGACTCTGTGTGTAGTAGAATTAAAGGATATAAATAACTTTTGTTTTTCTTCTTTTTTATCGTTTTAAAAGTCTGAGGCCAAATCGAAAGAAAAAAAACAAAAGTCAAGAGTCAAAAAGTCAAGAGTCATAAATTCAAAGGTCTAAAATAAAAGAATAAAAAGTCGTAAGTCATCATCAAAAGCCATGAATTAAAAAGAGTGTCAAAGCTTGAAAGCCAGGAATCAAAAAAACAAAATACCTAAAAACTAAAAGTCAAAAGATAAAAGTGACAAGTAAAACCAGAAAAGTCGAAAGCAAAATGTCAAAGTCGTACTTTCGACTTTTTACTCTCGACTTTTCTGGTTTTACTTGTCACTTTTATCTTCTGACTTTTAGTCTTTAGGTATTTGTTTTTTGATTCCTGGCTTTCAAGCTTTGACACTCTTTTTAATTCATGGCTTTTGATGTTGACTTACGACTTTTTATTCTTTTAACATCAAAAGTAAAACCGAAAGTCAAACATTAAATGCTGAAAGTCGAAACTTCGCCATTCAAAAGCTAAAAGTTAAAAGACAAAAGCCTAAGGGCAAAAACCAAAAGTCGTGATAAAAATTTGCTCAAAACTCAAATATATAACAAACCAAATGGTGAAAGTCAAAAGAAGAAAAAGAAACATCAAAAACCAAAGGCCTGTATTGAAAAGCAAAAAGTCAAAAGTCAAAATCTGAAACTCAAAAGTCATAAGTAAAATGTCAATAGTGAAAAACTATAATTCAAAAGTTAAAAATCAATTGGAGTTAAATTGAGCTTGAAATTGAACTTTTAAAATGGACTTGAAACTTGACCTATTTTTACTTAATTAATTTACTTATTACAAAAATACTGAGCGATTAAATTAAATGCTACAGACATCCGGGTTATACCCTGGAAGTTTTTTTTTGGTTTTGCAAAATTTTTTTAGAGAAGGTGGGACATTTGTCCCAGTGCGCTCCAACTTGGACACACCAGTGTCCATTATTATGCAGTTGCACTTGCACTTGCACTTCGAATACCCAGCAAACATCATATCGTACAGCTTTCGCATTCGCACTTCATTTTGTCTGCTTCTGCTTCTTACAGTCTTCGTTTTTCTTCTAGTTTCAACACAAAATTGGAATACGAAATAAGAGTTTATGAACAAAGTTTAACAAAATCATAACGGCAGGTTTGATTTAAAAGGGTAAAAGGTAAAGTACCTATTTTAAACAGTCTAAGCAGATCACTGGTTGTTTTACCTTATTATAAGCGATTGATTGACTAAGTGGGGGATTTCAGCATACCAATCTTCTTGTTAAGGGGACATAAACAATTAAAAATTTTGAAAAATTCATCATTTTTTTATTTCAGTTTTTGATTTTGCACTCTTTTCCGCTTATTTTGATACTAATTTTGTAATGATCCGACTACGGGAAGTGGCCGAAAAACGATCATACACATAAGCATTTCAGTGCGGCGTGGAATAGCTTCGACGGAATAACGATTTTCAAACTTTATGTACCTTTTTCTCAGAAACTACGCAATGTATTGAAGCAAACTTTTTCTTGTTTTGTTGGTAGAAACTTGGCACAGAGGACCGACTTTTATAATTTTTGAGCTTTGTAAACAAAACAGCCAAAAAGTAGTCAAAAAAAATGCAAGTTTTAAAAAAAAATTATTTTATCATATTTCTGGTCGAAAACACAGTAAATTATGTTTGTATGAATTACATCTAGGGTAAAGTGATTCAAGATGATGTTCTTGTCAAAAAATTCTGGAAATATGAACAAAATACTGTGCTTTAAGCTGATTTATTTTCAACTGATTAAAATAGGCGACCCTTGATTAATCAATTCCTTACCCTACGTACCTAACTGTTTTGTAACAAAAATTGTTAGAGTCCCATACGTGATACAGACGGCAACGTGTTGAAACCATAGTTATGGATTTAATGGCAGTAAACCAGCCACCGTCATCAGGAATCAAATTATCTGTCATAAATTTGACGTTTCCAGCAACCGAGGAAATTTCAAGATGACACATTAATTGCACATTTCTATTACTCCTGCACTGATGTATCTTTCATCGTTCATGCTATCCTACTGGCACTAATGCACAGTACCGTGTGCATTGCATCGGTGCCAATCTTAGAGTGAGTGAAGTGACGAAACATTTTTCCCATCGCTACCGTGAAGCGCATCGATTATGCAACACACGTGCCATTGATTCACAAAGCAATACCGTATCGATCGTATGTATATTGAATCACCAACCGCGCACAGTCAACACTTTTCCAGCATCGGCGGCAGCACCACCCCTTGAAGTCGGGAAAATGGCTGTTGGCACTCTGTAGGCAAAAGCCGACGGAAAAAAATGATAAAGATAGGTGTCGGAAACGGAGATGCTTCCTATCTTATTGTATCTCTGTGGCAATCCTTTTTCGAGCGAACAACTTTCATCGCGGATAGCCATAATTTTGTGTGTAATAGCAAGTTGGAAATGTATTGTTCCAACGTGCAATATGTTTGCCTTGCTTGTCGTGAATTATGACAGATTCGATCATAACTTGGAACACCCACCTCCTACCTCAGTAGTATTATTAAATAGTAGAAACACATTTACTAGCTTACTTTACAGCTTTTGCAATTACGCTAACATGATGTAAGAATCTGACTACATTTATCATGTAAACAGCATATGAGCCTGCTTTAGTATCGAAAGGCACGAATGCACCGAACTCGCTGGAGATGAACCTTATGGACCGGCACAGCGTGAGAACCTGAACCGACCCCCCCCCACCCTCCAGAGGGATCGGGGAACGAAAGGGCAATATAGAGAACAAAACAGAATTAATGGAAAGTGAAAACATCGTTTACATTTCTTTTTTTTACTGCCGAAGAAAGATGCTGGTCTGGGCTGGTGTTGCCGACTTTATTATTATTGTTTTGCTGGTAAAAATGAAGTAACAAACTTCAGTCTGTCGGGCTCTGTGTGTTATAATAGCTATGATGTGCGCACAAACATAGATAACCAACCGATGGAGACGCGGCGGGTGACGGGCGGACATGTTGTCTCCACAAAGAAAGTGAAAATTGATCTTAAGAGTTTATGCTTTCGGGCCATACAGCGCAGCATAAACTTAGCCGGAGGGCCGCTGGGCTGCATGTTGAAATGAGAAGCATTATATGTTACGAAAATTTATGCAGATATATTACGACTCCATGAGTGTCATCTCTTTCAGTTGCATTAGGTAGGGTAAAAAACAATTTGTGTACATATTATTACACCACCCACCGGGGCTGTCTTGCGTTGCGGGAAGGAAATACACTTGTACGGTTTGATTTATGATACGGTGAGGTTTGGAAAAAGTTGTTTCAATAATTAAGATGGATGTTGCGATGGTGGCTAGAGTGACACGTTACCTGGATGTTGAAACTTTCCCGTTTTGTGGTTGCTACTTTCCAGTAATTAGTTGGGTGATTGAAATCTAAGCGCAGGTAGATTGTCGCCCATGGCAAGTCCGTTTGCTAGCATTAATTAGCACGTCGAGGAAAATATGATTAAAGTTTCCTTTGCACCCATCATCGCTGGCTCGTTATGTGACGGAATAATTGGGTTGTATTTTAGTAATATGCAAAACAGATGAGTCGTTATTTGGAAAAGTGCAATCTGAGATATAACGAAACAACCTTCAACTCGAAAATTGGACAGCAACCATTTCGAAAATTCAACTAAAAGCATCGAAAAATTTACATAAATTCCATCACATTACAGTTACAATATTGATTGAAAACCATCAGCCAATGAGCCGACCATTAGCAGATATTCGCCTTGCCGCGAGTTGCTGGAAACTCGTCACACCATGAATATTGAAACGATAATCATTGCACCAGTAGCAAACCTCTACCAAAATTTCTTCACCTGCTAATGGTCCCTGCTTCTCGCTACCAATGATGGTCGATAATATATGGCACAACTAGCAGCGAATCACGAATCTTTCGGTCTTTGCTACCGCGCTTCGGTATTAACAAGGAACCTTGTAACCGTTATTGGGCGAATGCCAATCGGACAATCGGCTACCATATATTGGAAAACATAAGCACTCAACATGAGTAGCCGTCCGTCCGACCGACCGACCCCATTTGCTTCAGCAAACGCCAAGAAGATTAACGAAAATTATCCCATCAAACACAACAGCAGAAATGACACGGCTACGTCAATAATAACATACCCTTGTAGGGTTTTTCCTTTCGCATTGATTGGAAACATATCGACAGACCCTTTCCAGCGGTCGACCCTTTTGAAGTGTGCATCCTAAGAAACGTCCAGGAAAGCAATTGAAGCAAGACCGGATAATTTGAGCTAGTGGCGTATTTTCAAACAGAAAATTAAACTAATTGGTTGAAAGTTTATGTTTCTGTACCTACTTACATTGTACATATCGTGGAGGTTCGTTTCTTCAACCCGTCCGTTCAGTTGGTCATTCCTTGGTTATTTAGATACAAACAATCGTGAGTTTTCCACCACCGCACCACCGGCGAGACACGCAATGTTTGTGCGCGGGACGTGAGGAACTTTCGCACGCCGGAATATTATCGGCAGGCGTGTAAAGTTGGTTACGCAGGTGGCTATACATCACACATCTTGTCTTCTAGACTTTTGCATTTACTATGACGTATTGTTACGTGGCATACTTTTTCACGATTTGCCGGAAACGTAGATCCGTCTTGCTGCGTGCCGGATTGACAGTAATCAGTGAAGCACGACTGCGAAATAGGAATTAAGGTTAATGAGACAGCATTTGTGGCTAAAATATTTTAATAGCAGCCTAATACGTTTGGAAAGCTCTTATTGTACTGCACCAGGAAAATATTAAAAATGCGGAAATTCGCAAGATCCAATTTGAACAAGGGAATACAAACTTATACCTAGGTTGGGTGTCAAATCATCCTTGACATGACCGTTTTCCGCCAAAATTGGCACCATGTTCCTTTACATAAAAGAAAACTAATCCGCAGGGGAGGGAGGGGAGGGTGGTTTAAGTAGTCCCCAACAAGAAGGGGGGGGGGGGGAGGTTCAAATAAACAAACGGGATTCTTGCATCTAGACCGATTGCGCAAGTGGCTGGAGATGCTGGAGATGGGCACCCTCATAGACAAGGGGGAGGTTCAAGAATGCAAAAATGGTTTTTTCTCGCTTTATAGGGATTACCGAAAAGAAGACAGATTTACAACTGGCTGCGTGACAACAGGCGAAGGGGCGCTGACAGAGGGAGTAGAGGCATTCAAATGAAGAAAAAGGGTATTGCTTCTTGCATTGCATTGCCGCTACAAAAACAGGTGTACAAGTGGCTGAGAGACAAAGAAACCCCGAGTAAGATTGGGCGCTCAGCTAGTAGACTTATATACGAAAAGAATATTTAAAAAAAATCGATATTTTCTATTTTCCAGAAAACCCCAAAGAGGAATTTACGATTTTCTCGGACATCGCTTATTTCAAAATTTTATAACTTTTGAGCCAAGCGTCGTGGAATAATTTTTTCGCAAAATTAACGCAATAATCCAGTAAAAATATAATTGAGGAACAGTTTTGCACGAATCTTTCCACGGAGGAGGAAAATTCTAAAAGTAAATTAAAAGAACTACACAGACGAACTCACGTTTGACTCAAACTGAAATTTATTTAACCTAATGAATAAGTAACAAAAATCATATATGAGATTTCATCAAATAAAACGCACATTCGGTAAGTCGTTTTTAAACATATATATTTTTACATCAAACCAACTCTAACAAATAAGTATTCGTGTATGCAACTCACGCTGCAATTTTTTTACATTGCATTACAAATAGCACGTAAAGGATGTCCACGGTAAAATTGCAACACTCTCATATTGCTATAACTTTTGAACCGTTGCGTTGGGCAAAATTAATTGAAATTTAATATTGCTTACACTGTGTGAGTCTTTTCATCAGGTGCGCAAAAATCTGAAAAATGGCGTCGAAAGATTCTGGACGAGACCTACGTGAAAGCGAACTAAAACCAGATTCCGGGGAACCAGTATTTCACTGCAAAGGATGAGTTTGATGTTCCGGGGAACCTCCGAAAACAGAAGATATCGAAGTTTGGCAAGAAATTCTTGATTTGGCAAGCAATTTGTTCATGTGGACAGCGAAGTACGCCTTTTGTGACCACAGATACCGTAAATGCGGGTGAAATTGATCACTTTTTGGAGTATTTGTTAAATACCTTTGAAGAAGAATGGCCCATGCTATCAGTTGTTTAAAAACGCGGAAACTATTTGGTAAAATTACGATTGCGCATTTTATTTTGGTGTAAAACAAGCTAATTCATAATTTGTAGAAAGTAAAAGCATCAAACATAGCCACATCCAGTAAAATCAAGCGATTATCCGCGATCTCATTGTAAGACCACATGTAAGAAATCACGGTTTTATCTTAAGCTTTTACCACTAGTCGATATGCAAATTTCATACTAAATATAGTCTATCTAATTGATATACTGTCATACTCGATGATTCATCACAAAAACGGCATTGACTAGGCATATTTTTCACATAAATTGGAAAAAACTTCAAAATACAAAACAGGTAGAATGCCTCACAGCGGGATCGGACAGTTATAAAATATTTTTAATTTGCAGTACATCTTTTGTTTCGGATTATTTATTAAAAATGTAGCAATATTATGTATTGTATAGGACATAGAATTTGCCTTAAACCTAATTGTACATTGTTTAACTTACAATATTTCATCACACATCAGTTGGAGAAAAGTAGATGATTAATTTTTATCGCCTATTATGTTGAGATATGAACCCATTAATTCCCAGCAAAAAAGCGTACACTCAAAAAAATCGGCACGTCAAGTTTACGTGAAAACACAGGTAATTCTCATCCATCACACTTTTCATGTAACATTCACGTGAATTTTTGGTAATTCGCACTCATACTAACTAGTTTACGTGCGATCCCGGTAAATTTTATCAACTTTCCCATTAACTAGTACATAAAGTTCCTGTAAGTTGCTGTACAGAAGTTTACATGATTTTTCACGTGAATGCGACGTGTCAATTTTTTTGAGTGTTTGTACGCTATAACGAACGCTTCCGACATTTCGGCAGCCTAGTTTTAGGAGTTTATACAACACGTAATTATATGTAAATTTGCTGGTTGCGTTTAACGCCTAGCTGGGCAAACTTGGTGCGTTTTGCCCACGGGCTTTGGCGTTTTGCACCACATAATGATATTGACTCTTGCCAAAAATCGTCAAAAATAACAAAAAATACTGGTTTTTGCTAGGAAATTTCACCAGTAAGTGTAAAAATACTACAAAAGTTCAAATTAATGGACAAAGTAATCAAATCCCCTTCTAAAAAAAATGTAAAAAAGATCCCAAAGTCTTCTAGAAGTTGGAAAACGTGGAACAAACATTCCGTCCCTCTGCAAAATGATGTTTTGCTTAAGCGGTGCGTTCTGCACCACTTTACCCTACTTATGTGTCCATGTCCGCCGGTCCGGCAGAACAAAGGGATGAAATCAGAGATCTCCACTGCTGACGGTTACCCGCCATGGCTTTTACCCGTCGCCAGGAGAGGTTCTCGTCTACAGCCCGGATGTTGTTGGCTAAGCTGCGTCGCCATGAGCCTCTAGGTCTGTCTTTTCTACGCTGTCCTTGTGGATTCCAGTGAGTGCTCTGCAAACCTCGTTAGCCTCCATTCTCAAAGTGTGTCCGATCCGCTTCCACCTACGTTTACGAATTTCTGTGACTATCGGCCGTTGATGACACCGACGATGGAGTTCCTCATTGGATATCCAGTTATCAGGCCACCAGGCACGAATGATGTATCGCAGGCACCGGTTAATGAATACCTGCAGTTTTTCCGTTGTCTCCGCTGAGACGCACCATGTTTCGCAGGCATACAGCAGTACGGATTTTACGTTCGAATTAAAGATTCGGGTTTTCGTACGTAGAGTGATCTGGTTTGAGCGCCAAATGTTTCGCAGACCTGCAAAGGCACCCCTTGCCTTCCTGATCCGTGTGGCTATATCAGGCTTGGTACCACCATCGGGCGTTGTCTGGCTACCAAGATATTGAAAGGCGTCTACCTGATCAACTTGTTGTCCCGCTACTGTGAAGTTGGTGGAATTGTCAGTTTTCACTACCATAGACTTAGTTTTCGCTACATCGACTGTGAGACCTGCTGTCTGGGAGCTCTCGGAGAGGTCATCTAACTTGCTCTGCATATCGTTTCGGCGTTGTGCGAGCAAGACAATGTCGGTTAGGTCGAGGTCATTAAGCTGCTCCATCGTTAGAGGATTCCAAGGCAATCCTCGATTTGGTCTACTGTCAATTGCTCCAACTAATATCTCATCCATAACGATGAGAAACAGAAGCCCTGTCTCACGCCAGCAGTAACCCTTAAGGGATCGGGCAAGACGCCGTCGTGTAAAACCTTGCACGAGAACGCCTCGTACTGAGCCTCGATGGGATGGACTAGCTTATCTGGAACTCCTCTACGCCTAAGTGCGCCCCAGATGTTTACGTGTTTGAGTCGGTCGAACGCCTTTTCGAAGTCAACGAACACCAGCTGAAGAGAGTCCTGGAATTCGTTGATCTGCTCCAAAATAATGCAAAGCGTTGTGATATGGTCTACACATGATCGGCCAGCACGGAATCCAGCTTGCTGCCGCCGGACAATAGCGTCGATCTTCTCCAGGATCCGGTTAAGGATTACCTTACTTTGAGTACTTTGAGAGTGCTACAGAGCAACGTGATGCCACGCCAGTAACTCCTTTCTTAGGGACTTTAACCAATATGCCCTGAGTCCAGTTCTCCGGAAAAGTTACGGTTTCCCATATATTGCTGAAAAGCTGATGCATCATCTGGACTGACAGATTATCAGTCAGCTGGGTCAGCTTTGAGCATTTCGGCTGAAATACAGTCTATCTCTGGCGCTCTATTGGATTTCATACTCTTGATGGCTGCTATAATTTCATAATAGCATGAATTTATTCTCTGGCTTTTCCACACTTTTCCTATGGGGTTAATTCTGCTCTACCGATGATGAATCCTCTTGCCGTGGTCATGTGAGTGCGGTCTACTGTGCTCCAAAAAGGCAATATAGTGTCTTCGGAACATTTATCCATATGAATGCCCCCCGTAAGTTGGTTGGTTTCGAGGTACGATGCTGGTCTAACAAGCTAGTCGTCGTATGTTCGAATCTCGGCTAGGCGGTGCTGCTAGATAGAGTCAGTAGGATTTTTGCACTAGTCCCGTAACTGTCCTATACTCTAATAGCCGGCTACGAAGTCTGTCGATAAAGAAGGGTCAGGTCGTAGAAAGGACGTTTAATCCCACGACTTTGCTTTTTTTGCCCCCCCCCCCCTAATAAGAAAATATCAAAAAGTCATGGCTTACTATGATAAAAATAAAATAAGTTTTTTGTGTTAGAGAATAGAGGCATGGTTTATTCGGTAAAGTTGCAGAAGGTGTAAAAATAAGCAACTTTGCTAAACAAATGAAATTTCTATCTACATCGGGACGGGAGTTATAGAGCATATTTAGGACATTTATTAAAAATTCGTTTTTCGTTTTACAACTTAACTTTCGTTAATTGTATTTTGCAAGAATACATTGTTCTCTCAAACCACACGTTTCGCAAATTTATTGCTAAGATGCCGCCTATTAAAGCCTTATTTTTCCTCAGCTTCATGAATCTGTTCAGTTTTTTACGAGCCATAATGGCAGAGAGTATAATTCATGTTCGTAATATTTGAACAGCGTTTTTCATATATCTGTATACATCGAATACATTTCCTTTCCTAATGTTCTCAGGACAAAACTGAAGACGCGTGCGGAAAGAAAATGTGCGATGTACACAGAAATGTCAACAAGGCTGGTAAAATAATATGAACACGGAATATGCTTTCTGCCATTATGACTCGTAAAAAGCTGGATAGGTTTGTAGCGAATAGTTTTAGAATTTCATAAATTGTTTTTAGCGAAGGAAGGTTGCTTTAACCATATACCTACTATGTTTGCCATGGAAAGTTCACATAGAATGAACCAATAAGGAGTTTCTCAAGGGTGATCTTTTGGTTTTTTTTAAAAAAAATCAGAAAAAATGGGCATCTTCCATGCAAAGTAATTTCAGGTCCAAAATAGGCTGGTTACCCTATGTAAGCTGCATATTTTCGAAGCCGCACAGTTTTAAGAGAAGACACTAACCATAAGCTCACAAATTGCCTATGCACAGGCGTGCGTATCATTGCTATATTAATAGATTTAGGAAAAATCTTTATTCTTAGCAGAACTAGGTTCAGGTTAATAATATTTGTACAGTGAATATTTTGTTCCGAATTTAAAGGATTTTTCATTTTATACGTGATACTAATAAGAGAAACATTTTCTTATAATTATTAAATGAAAAGTTAACTACACATATGTTGTAGAGTTAGAGAATTATTACAATCAATTGAATAAACTAGATGGCTTCATCGTTGTATCAGTCTAGACCCTACATCAGCGGTTCCCAACCTTTTTTTGGTTCGCGTACCCCCTGGCGGATTTCCCTATACTATTCTGCAGCGAACTAAAGTTTTGGCGAACCCCTGGGGGTTCGCGAACCCCCATTTGGGAACCGCTGTCCTACATGATCCCATTTGATCTGTCTCTTTTTCTCTCTCTCTCTCTGACTTGGGTACTCAATCGTTAGTCTACAACATTTTTGTTTGAAAATACTAAATTAACAACCATTTTTGAACATCCGAACAGCTTGATTTCACCTCAAAAAAGCAACGTAGCTAAAGCAAACAACTTGGGTGCAATGTAACCAAATCACGCGGCTGCCACGATGATGCAGTCACGAATGCGCCAGCAACAGCCGGTTTCCGCACAGCAGCCTCCTCCGCCACCGACGCCGGCTGCTACGGGTCCTGGACCCGGAGGAGGAGGAGGAGGAAGAACGCCCGGAGGAGAAAAGGACGGCAGTAAAAATGCAGACGGTGGATCCAGTACGACGAACGGTGAGCCAACTCGCAAAGGGATACCACTGTTTCGGAGCAATCGAAGTTCCAGCAGCAACAACAGCCGAAGAAGTTCGCTGGTGGTAGCTGCAAAAGTTGATACCGGAAGAAAGGCTTCTTCTCATTTGCAACCGGAACAGGTTCCGAGCCGTCCCGATGGTAGTTCCGATTTGGACTGTATCGATGAGGATATGTTTGCAAAGATACCGAAAATGGAACTGTTGAAGGTTAATTATGTAAATTTGAAAAATGATGGTGTTGCCGGGAGTGTGAAGCAGAAACCGGATAAAGAGGATAAAAAATCAAGGGGTGGTGGAACGGTGGCAGCATCAGCGCCCACCAAGGGGATCGTTTCCAATGCAATAAAGAAACAATTGGCGACTGGTAGTGTAAATATAACGAGTAGTGCCGATAGTGGTTCAACTAGCAACCTGAAGGATATTAAATCTAAATATTTAGTGTACAAAAAGCATAATGGTTTCGGGTCGAATACCTCGATAACGGAGATAGGGGCAAAACTGCAATATATTAATGATTCGGACGTGAAGATGAAGAACGGGAAGAAAAAATACGCAATATTTGATACCAAGAAGAAAAATAAACTCGATACGGTACAGTATTACTTTGACAGTCGGAGTTACGAGCGTTACGTTGATAATAAGTTGTACGGTGTGGTCAACAAAGATGGTCAGCCGTCTCAACAACAGCAAAGTGGAGGTTCTAGTTCACCAACAAAACCTGAGGCTAGCGCTCCGGACACGGCGGATGCTCACAAGCGGCTGAGTTGGGATTTTCGCACCAATCGACCAAGTATGCTGCGGGTCATCAATCAGTCAGCTCTGACGAAGAAGCCAACCTCGGAAAGTAACCCGCAGCTGCAGCACCAAGCGAAAGGCACAACATTCAAACAACAACCGCACGCCGAGGGCAATAATCGCATTTTCCGTCTACAAAAGAGCCATACCAGTACCAATCTGATTACACGCCATAGATCAATGAACGATATTCATCGGATAAATCAATTATTCCTCGAATCAAAAGCAACAGCTGACAGTGCTGCCAGTCAAGCGCCGCCGTCCCTTCCGCCGCTTCTTTCGCGACAACATAGCAGCAGCGTGATTGCACTGAACCGGAAAATCGCCGGTAAGAACCCCGCACCTCCGCCGGTCAACAGTGGAGCCGTGCGCGAGAGCGTTCATCGGTTCGAGAAAAACAAATCGAAAAATGACGAGATGTCAGCGAAACAGCAAAAGTACCTCGTCCATAAGCGGCTCAGCACTCGATACAAAGCGGAAGAAAGTGCCCTTTCGGTTGCAGCTGCCGCGAAAAGCTCCCCAGCCCCAACCTCCCCGGTGAAACCTATCGCCGCCATCGGTCCGGATGATACCATTAGCAAACGAATCCGTCAAATAATCGATGGCCACAATGGAACCGGTTCAACGGAAACCATCGACTTAGAATCCACGAAAGCGGAACCTCCACGGCTAGCGAACAGAGTAAGATCGAAATCCCTAGAACGCACTCTCAGCGATGACGACGACGCCAGCACGCTAAGCGTCAAGAGCAGTAAAACAACCTGCGGATACAAGAACTGTAAATTTTCGAATTGTCCGATGTCCTCATCGTCATCCTCGTCCGCTTCATCTACGGTATCGAATTCCTCCTGCGAATCGAAACATTCGACAACAACAACGACAATCGAACCTCAAAGAAGTTGTCTAAAAGTTAAAGAACCCGAGATCGTGTGCGGTAAACGGACATCGATCGTCATTACCGACAGCGAGAGTGACATCCTGCTGAACAACGTAATCAACGACAAGCTGAACAACAGCTGCGAAAATGTACGGGTCATTTCATCCAAAATCAAAGAAATTGATCTTGAATCCAACCGAATGATCATCGAGAAGTGCATCGAACCCATATCGGACATCACGGAAACGGTGTTGGCGCGACGGAAATTCTGGAACCAACAGAACCAGCGCAACATCAAGCTGAACAATAATCCCCAGAATAAATCGTACAACGATAAGATAGCGATTAACAACAAAATCAAGAACGAGGAAAATAACAGCATTAAAATTTTCATTACCGGCCACCAGCAGGGTCATTCCGGGAATGGAACGGCCAGCATAAGTGAACCGGTGTCGTTAATTTCCACCTCGACCAGCGGCGGTAGCTCGGCTGCGTCGACTATCAGTTCGAACGGCGGAGAGTCGGATAAGGATGATGGTTATTACGACCAGAGTGAACGATCGGTGAGTCCTGCCGAGAAACAACCGCTGTCGATTGTTTCCACCGTGAGTACTTCGAGTACGGTTTGTAGTGACGGAACTAACATGTCCAGCGTAACCTGCAGTAACGGTAGCACCGCAAACCGTTACACCTCAAAGACGAGCATCAGACTAGGATGTGATGGAACACTGTTTTGGAACAATAACTATTTCGAAGATGTGGACAGCAATCAATCGAACGGCGGGACTGGTCAGAATGACGGATGTGCCTCGGGAAGCTGTTGCTGCTGTTGCCGCCGGAGGCGCAGCATTGCACTAGGCAGTAACGGTTGTCTAATCAGTTCGATCGATGTTGGTGGCTCGTGTACCGGCAAGGGATGCATTAGCCACGGTGGCGGAAGCGGTGCCGGATGCAATGCGGTAAGCGGGTGTGGCAGTGGAGTGATACTGAGGAAGTCTCAACTCTGCCAATGCGGAATGGCGAAACACAGCAGTAAGGTAATTATCTGAATCTTCATTTTTCGCGTTGTTTTTTCGTAACTCATAGCGTGAACTTTCTTCCGGCTTTTCCTCACGCACTCACGCTGGCTGGCCGGTAGCATGTTTGAGTTTTAGCTTGTTACCACCGACGCGCGTGCGGCTGTCAAAAACTGCGGCAAATTTAATCCCGCCGCGCAAACGGTGTCATGGTGGATGCTTCCTGCTCTGCCTTATGCCGTGCCGCCGTGCCGCCGCGCCGACGCCGCGTGGTAGAAAGTCAAATAAAACCTGTTAATGTTAAATTTCCACGCTTTCGGGGGCGTGCACGCCGTTTACCGCAATTATAGCAATAATAAATCGGCGAGGCGAAATTTAGGGTAATTTTCAGCGGCTGTCCAGCGAATCGTGTAGGCTTAGTAATGAGGGCCAGATTTTCACTCTTTGTTGTTCGCTGTTAAAACTTCCACCACGATGCTTTCGTGCTCTTGGTTTGCTGCTGGTTAAGTGCTTAGATACCAACGTCGCTCGAAAATGAATAAGTTGTAAAAAATTTCCACATTCATGAACCATTTAATTATCATTATGCTGGTGTATACCGTTACCGGTTAATAAATCTTTTGAATTTCCTGCTTTTGCCATAGCACAAAGTTACAATACAACAAAAATATGTTCACCCCTCCCCTTTTAGTCTTTAAACTTCAATCATCTAATCTCGAAGAACATTCTCTCTAACTTGCAATCTTCTTCAAATAACTTACTTTCTTTTCATCTTCGGTTGAAAGAAAATGATTGATAGTCCGCATTTTAGCCCCATTGCTGCTGATGAGAATAGAAGTTTTTCGCAAGAACCAAATAGGCGTGTAATTGCATAACTCATCAGGGCCCCGAGCAGCTCTGCAGTGCTTAGGCAAAACTATCATACCTACCTAGCCATACTGATGAAGTCTTCATTTTCTAATCTAATCTTTTTCGTCGTTCTTCCTCGCTCCGGCCAATCATCATCATCATCATCATCGGTGCTAGCTGGAGAGCTTTTCGTCCCGACCCCGTTCCATCGAAGGCCCACCGGACTCGGGCATCTCGATCAGCAGCGATACCATCATTGCCAGCTCGGATAGCGATCTGAACCTGCAAAGCCAAACGGTAATACGGTGGCCTAGATTATGGGCTGCCTGCTATTAATGCATTAGTTTTTTTTGCTAATCATTGTTGCTTGTTGTTTTTTTTTGCTTGCTTCTCTGTAGGATTCGGATGAACGGAAACTCAAACGGGGACACGTACTGGCTGAGCTGTTGGAAACTGAGAGGATTTACGTTGCGGAAATGGGCTCGATTCTGAAGGTAGGTTCCTTTTTTGTTTGATTTTTCTGGTTGTTTCGAGTTTTCAATACTACTAAAGACATTGATCATATTGTTGATGACTACGTTGGCTTGCCGTTCGATATTATTGAAATGCGAAAGCACGTTGTCGTGGCGGCACGACGCAGTTTCATGTGACAGCAAAATATGTCCGCTTCACACGATCGGAAACAGTTTATCATTAAGTGCGTGGATTTGTATAACTCGTCCCTATCATAAAGGCTTTTCAATTTCTTCGTCGTAGTGTTCGTACCGATTAGCGAGGTTAATTGCAAATGTCTCTTAGTACTAAAAACGCAAATTGTTTTAGGCTAATAAGTATTTATTTTTATTAAAGGTGGAGGCGCGTTTGGTGGGAAGAATAGTAGACTGGATGAAACTGCGATATGGGGTGTGATTGCGTGTCGTGTGCTGGTAGTTTAACTGTCAAAACACTTGAGCGCAAACCGAGAGAGTGTGGGTTAGAGTGCCACTCTGCAATTGAACTACGTAATATATTTTTGACCCCATATCGGAGTTTCGCAGTTTCAACAGGCCTACCAAAGCAAAGTTGTTGGCTTGTCTTTCTAACCATTTCGTAACCTTCTTTAACGACAAAACTCGCGGCCGGCTATAAGAGTACAAGACAGTTACGGGGCTAGTGCCAAAATCCTACTGATTCTATCTAGCAGCACCGTCTAGCCGAGGGTCGAACATACGACGACTGGCTTGTCAGATCAGCATCGTACCTCGAAGCTAACTAGAAAAAAGTATTTGTCAAATAATAACTGTCTAAATTAAATTCTACAGTTGGGGATGAATAAATGCTTAATGCGAGAAATGTAGATTCAGACAACCTGAAAATTCTTGATATTAGGCCAAAAATATAGACTTAGCGGAGGTGAGAGTCGAACTCACAGCTTCCAATCTCTAGTTGATCGTGTTGTTTAAGCAATTACACCACTAAGCCGTCTATACTCTGTGGTCTTATATCAAGGTTTTGTTATGACGCATGCCTGATTCTATCATTCATTTGCACATTTATCCAGCGCGAATATATTTTTGTTGACTGTATTTGTTGCAACCGCACAGATTGATAGACATATAGCTATTCGGTTTGCGCTTAGCAACAATCAGTCGGTAACCGTCCGTGCCAGCGGACCTTCGCTAAGTCTATATTTTTGGCCTAATATCAAGAATTTTCAGTTTGCCTGAATCTACATTTCTCGCATTAAGCATTCTCGCATATTGAACCTCTTTTTTGAAAACTGTCTCATTGCAACTCCTCCTAGTTGGCTCCGAGGTATAACGCTGGCCTAATAAGCCAGTCGTCGTATGTTCGAATCTCGACTGGGAGAGGCTGTTAGAGTCAATAGGATCGTAGCAACTGGCCCTGCAATTGTCCTGCACTCTAACAGCTGGCTGCGAAGTCTGTCGTATAAAAAAACAGAAGGTCAAGTTTCGATAACGGAATGTAGCACCTAGGCTTTGCTTTGCTTTGCTCATTGCAACTTTTTTGAAAAGTATCCGTCCCCTTGGTGAACGACGGGATCAGCGTTTCGAAATATTGAAACTGTAATTCTCATTTTTTAACGATTTTCAACCAATCAAACAAAAAAAATCAATATTTCAAGATCTGTTCTCGTGTTGGTAGTGGCCCCGTATTATGGCGAGTTACTCAGCAGCATTCAATTTCACTTTGTTAAAAAAATAGCAAAAATGAAGCCAAAATAAAACCAATCGAATTAGGCCAGAAACCACCAGTAGTTAATGCCACTACACATCTAATTTGATAAATGTTTGTTATAGTATTTTTTCTCAGCTTTCCGATGATGGTCCTAACATTAAAATCGGTTGAGGGGGTCATGGCGAAAACGGCGATTTATTGATAAAATTCAACAAGGCGGCCAAATCCAGGATGGCTACCATTTTTTTTGACTTCATTTATAAGCCCTATCTCTCCTCTTTACAAAACTGTGTCTTTTGTAGTTTATTTCATAGTAAATTTTGAAACTATCACAATAATTATGTGAAAATTGAAAATTGCACACCTAACTTTATGAATGCTTCTTGAAGCATTTTTTCCCAGCTTTCTAATGGTAAAATGAAAATTGGTTGGGGGGGCTCTTAGCGAACACGGCGATTTATTGATAAAATCCAATTTGGCGACCAAATCCAAGATGGCCGCCAATAATATTTTTGCTCCATTTGAAAACCCTGTTCTTCTTCTTTACAGAATCGGGCAATTTGTTAGTTGTTTTATTTATTTATTTTTTTTTTGAGTGGTTTTAACCCAAAGGGTTATTCACCAATTGTTGTTTCATTCTTGGGAATTAAATAAAAAGAAAACTTATCGAATTTAATTCTACTATGTATATTTTATTCTTGACAGATACGTATTTCGCCTACGACTTGCAGGCTTCCTCAGTGTCTGTTTTCTAACTTCGAGTTCTGAGTTCGAAAACAGACACTGAAGAAGCCTGCAAGACGTAGGCGAAATACGTATCTGTCAAGAATATAATATACATAGTAGAATGAAATTGGATAAGTTTTCTTTTTATTTAATTTCCAGGTTTCGTATTCTACTAAGACGCTCCAAAAACTTCAGTTGTTTCATTGCAAATTTATGAAATTTCACATGATATAAATCTCAAGGTTTGCTGAAAATTCATCTTTTTTAAAAGTGTCAAGCCTCTTGGCGCAGACGCGTATAACACAAACTGTCCCGTAAACACGCGAACAGTTTGCCGTAATGTGCCATTGTGGTATGAGACGCAATCTCCGCCGGAAGGCTAGGCGTCTGTTCAACAGGGACAAAATCACGTCTAACTGGGAAGACTACTACAGAGCTTCCCTCACCAAATACAACGCTGAGCTACGTAAAGCCAAAAGGAAATCCTGTGGAAAGCGCCAGAGGCCAGAGGCTACGCGTCTACAGAAAGTGACAGGACTCATAATAGGACACAGCCTTGCCCTTTATCATTTAAAGAATATCGGCAAGGTATCATCCGACACCTGTCGTTTTTGTAAACTCTGTACCAGAAAGTTCAGTGCATCTGCTCTACAATTGCGGAGCTCTTGCATTATCAAGGCACAACTTCTTCGGAAGTTTTCTTCTTATTCCATATCAGGTATGGAGCCTAATCTGATCTAATCTAATCTCACACTAACGCAGCCAATGCTGGAAAGCATCCTGGAAAATGACGATTACTTGAATCAATCATTTTTCTTGTTAACGGCCAGGCCAACTGCGCAGCATGTACCGCAGAGAGAATTCCAAGGAATCAAGTGGAACCAGAAAAATTACCTAGGGTTTATTCACAGAACAGAAGTGGAAGTATAAATCCAAACACGTACATGCTACTTTCTACGGATACTAGCGAACCTGGCGGTAGCGAGTCACTTTTCTCCACGAAAACACACGAACGCATATGAATGAACACGAAAGCATGTGAAAGCTGCTATGCGATTGGTAGCGAGTGTTCTGCTTATATTGCTGTTGTTCGCTTCTATACGAAAACCTTCCCAAAGAAAAACAAAAACTAAAAAGACTCTGTCACTAGTTTTGATCGCCGAATCGTCCGGGCTTCCAGTTCTGTTCTGTGGTTTATTTCTAATTCCCGTCGTAGTAAGTAAAGCCATTCTTATTTTTATCATTTGTTGGATAGATGTCATGAATACTCCAAAATTTCTTGTGCTGATTTGACTAAAACACACTTACCTTCGTGATTCGTGAACTTTGAAATCACTGAAAAACGATTATTAAAGTATATTATTGAAATTATGCAACTGACTTTATTTCTTAAATTCGTCGTACTGTTTTAAAATCCGTCCATTAAAATTTTTCATCGTCCGAACTAAAAATCACAACAATGTTTACGAAGCTAATAGGCATGTATTTGTGTAGGACGGCATGACAAATGTTATTCTGCAAAATTTCTGCAGGTCAGGCAAGTTCTCCTGGCAAGTAGAACAACGTCAATACCTTGCATGAGTTATTTTCATGTATGACGGAAATTAAAACGATTAGTGGACATTTTCTTCTTCGTCGCACGAAGGAAATTTGGCTGAAAGGACTTCTTTAATGATAAAAAACATTTAAATAGATCTCAGCTCACTTTGATTGATCGCGTATGATAGACAACAAACTATATTAGGGAATAACTAGTTTTGCATTGTGTATCATAAAAATGCTGACATTTTTAATAATTTGTGTTGGATAGGACGGGAATATGCAATTACGACGAAGCAGCAACATACCCTAATTCCATTAAACTCCTTGAAATCAAGGGGAAGGAAGAAAGCGTGGACCTCCCGTACCAAACGCTTCCCATGTACATAGTTAATGATTTATTTACAGACGTTGGGAGTGTCTTTGCTAATAAGCATAAGCATAAGCATAAGCATAGAATACCGCCCGTGTGCTGCTACTCCGTTATTGACCAGGACCGATGAAAATTGCAAAATGATGGCTGGAAAAAGCATATTTGGGACAGCACACTATTCCTCATTGTGCAACCTTATCAGATCCCTGCATGCTGCTCAATACCGACGCCGACCACGTCCGAATGCGGGTCCTGGTGGATGGGAAGGAATGTTAGTCCAATACTTGTTGCTACTAAAGACCAGGGAATCCTCTGCATCTTCACAAGTATTTCGGGAAAGGAATTGGTGTTAGTAGATGGGGGGAGCTAAATGGATAATGTAAGCATGTAAGCACCAGTTATATGAGACTAACCTGGATATTCGAAAATTTTCTTGTAAAGCCAGTAATTATGAAAATTAAGATATAAAAAATACCTTTTTAAAAAATTTAGTATAATACCATTGGTGCTCATATACAACCATAATTTAATTTGTATCGAAAAATACTATGTACATGCGAGATTTACGGCTCGCAAACTACGTGACAACTTGCACTTATTATACCTGAAAACAAAAATCAGAGATAATGAAACCAGCCAATATAGTCCCTAAGTTGATAAGCATTTCCTCCTACCAACGCTAATATGCAGAGATATAGCGCCCTACACACTTAGACGTTGGGAGTGTCTTTGCTAATAGAGGTTAAGTGATACTCCGCACCCTCGGAGATGAACTTTAGACAGAACTTTAGGCATTTAGACCAGAAGCCAGGCTGCAATTGGCCAAGGATATAGCGCCTTATTTCGCTCTCTGAAAATAGATTAGTTTGCCAAAAATATTAGTTTAAATCGTATAATAGGGTTTATTTCTAATTCCCGTCATAGTAAGGCAAGCCACTCTAATTTTCATCATTTCTTAGGTGGATTTAATGAATACTCCAAAAGCTCTGCTGCTGATTCGACTCAAACACACTTACCTTCCGATCCGTGCCCTTTGAATTCACTAAAAAGCGATTAATAAAGCATTTGATTGATATTACGCTACAGACTTTATATCTTAAATTCGTTTGAAAATAAAAGTATTTTAAACAGAAGCAATCAGCTAAAAATGCATAGGTACATAAAATATTTTGTTCAATTATGCATGGTTACGCGTTTCTCGCGAATCATGACCGACCACATCTAACATCGTCCAATCCTATATATTATCACTTGATCGCACAGCAAAGGTACACGTCTAAAACACCTGTACCGTACTATACACCTAATTGACCGTGGCGCAGCATATTGAGGTGTTCAAACAGCATGGCGGCATCCCGTGGCGCTGCATTTGATCAGAGAAGCGGACAGAAACATTTCAATCAAACAAGTGTACAGCGCTCTGCAAACACACCAAAAAGCTTGCAAAGCTATTGATGATTTATGCTGCCGCTACCGTTGTAGTACGATGATTCAAAAGGGCCCTGAGGGTGATTATTGCATGTATTCGATAAACCTGTTCTTATGCTTTTTTATAAATGCCAAAAGTAACAGCGCCAGCCAAATGTGTAAAAATACTGAACAATTGCGGAATTGTCTGTTTATTTTCTATATTCATTTCTTAAGATGAATACTGCTAGAACAAGCTTGCAAGATTAACTAGCAATTTTTTTTTAAATTTTCAATTACATACTTCAAGATGTATGCAAAGTGAACATCTTTTCATCTCTTTCCAACGGTAACCGTGCAGAGCTACTGATTTGAATTTACTTAGCAGCCAACCTAGCGTAGATTACAGATTAGAAAAAAATAATTTTCACTACGAAGATAGTACATCTCAACTGAACGCATGGCCTGGTTAGAATCAGACCCATGTTGGACTTCCAACGGTGGCTAACTGTTTCGCTAATTCTAATGATTTCAATCGCGCGATAAGCACTTCTAAATGTAAGCCCCCCTTCTACGTGCTATACGGGCTGATCTGCAGCCGGCACAGAAGAAATCCGGCGTTCAACCACGGGAGTGGGTACCATTTCTAGCAGCAATAAACCAACTGTTTATTACGACTGCTGCACTCTATCCGTCCATCCTGCTCGTAGTTGAACGTAGCAAAAAAAAATCAGAAAAAAAACAGCTCGGTTACCGTAATTTCACTTTGCCTTATCTCGCTGACCACAACAAAGCCAACGAACGGACTCCCCTGATAACTTAGCTGACTTACTGACTGAGTCGGATATTTATGTACCGATTATACATTTTCGTGTGCACCTATCATATCTGCAGCAAATTAACAGCGATATATGTACGTACCTCTCAGCGCCAGGTACGAGATTGATCAACAGAGCGCGAAAATCATCATTTGCCATCATCATCATTAGCGTCAGCCAGCACCGAAAGCACGGGCGCCGAAGATCATCCTCGCGAGTTTACTTCTCCTTCATAAATGCTTTCACGCCCCCGCAAGCACTTTGTCGGGTATCGGCACACAAAGATGTATTTGTGCAACAAATACCAAATCGTCTGCAGGTACTGTGCATACGATTCTTGGGACGGAAAGCAGCACTAAAACAAAATAAACAGTGCATTTCGATATTAATATTAATTGCACAGAGAAATGCTTTCTTCACATTGGAGAGCAAACACATTTGCAGTATTTATATGGCAGTTAAAATGATATGGAGAATTGTATGTTGCTTCGCAATAAAAATTTTCAGGAACGAGCATCGATACTTCGATACTCTATTTGTGTTAAAAAATGGACAATTGACCTTACTATAGAGACATATTTTATGGCTGATCGTTTTACTTGTAAAAAGCTGTAATAGTCTAAATATACATCACATATATAAATATTCTATGATACTTGGGAAAAGTGACTTCAAAAAAGTAGATGGTCGATCCATCAGCACGTTAGGTCCCTCTACTCCTGGTGCCGGCGGAGTTCGTCGTCGGGCATCATTGCGACGTGGCCGGCGCACCGTAATCTTCCAACTTTTGCCAGGCATACGATGGGAATCTCTCCGAGTAGTGCCTGCAACTCATGGTTCATACACCTACGCCACTCTCCACTATCCGTTTGTGCTCCGCCAAAAACAGTCCGCAACACCTTTCGTTCAAATAAGTCAAGTGCACGTATCTCTTCCGTACGCAAAGACTGAGATATACAAATTTTCCCCTTTTTTCACGATGTAAAAAACGCTGTACTCTAGCTACTCCATAGTCATTTAAAAGCGTCATATAAAAAGCGAAACAGAAACACTCCCCGTACCCGAACCGTTTCATGTAAATTTTCATGATTATCAGTTCTGTGACCTTTGAGGCTGCAAGAAAGGACGAGCAGATAGACATTCTATTTTATATATTAAGCATACTTAGGGAAGAGTACATCCTTGATGTGGAAATTTAAAAATTGGATGACCTGAAAAACGTTTAACGCTGGGCTCAAAATAATGATGAAGTCATCCATTCTGTAATCTAACATCAAGTTTGATAACGCTCTTTCGCTATTTTTTGCGAATTCGTTTCATCGCTTGGCATAGTGTTTTCGCTGGCGAAGAAATATCTTTTTTAGCGATAAATATTTAGCTAGCAAAAATTTAATAATACTTCGAACCCTCAGGGATAAATTTATGATATTTAGACCAAAAGCCAGGTTGCAATAGGCCAAGGATATTGCTGCTTGTTTCGCTCTCTTAAAATAAATCAAATATATCAATTGCTAAAATTATTACTAGAAATAATATGCAGATAACCGTTCAGTTTGGCAGTTTCCAATTTGTATTCCATTTCTTTTTGTTTCCGTAGCTCATCTTTTCGCACTATATTTTCGGGAGTAATTGGATTTGTTTCAGCTTACTTTCAAGGTTTTTTTGTTTTTGTTGGACGGGCACTTAAACTACTTTGTCCATTCAATCGAACTTTTTAGTACTTTCAAGGTTAGCCATAAACAGTTCGCACAGAAACGGTGATAGCGGATTGCCCATTGGCGCACCTTTCAACTGTTTATAGTAGTTTCTCCTGAATGAAAAGTAGTTCTCCTCCATGCACAATCGATTCAACTTCAAGTATCCTCCTAGCTTTTTCTTCCATGCGTTGTTCCCATGTTAGTCCAATAGCTAATCTTCCATCATGCTTATCGATCGAGAATAAGGCCGTAACATCGAAAGAGACCATTATATGTCGTCTTCTGTTAGTTCTCCCGATGCACAATGGGCAAAAACGAGCTCGTAATCCCATCCCAAGTATTAGAAGCCGCTGGTTTGGAATCTTACAAGATACCTATACTTATGTAAAAAAATGCAGGAAATCGATTGGTGATGGTTTCATCCTGCGCAGACTTTGGGAAGTGGTTCATTTTGCCCTATTTTACCCAAAAATCATGTTAAAAGCTAATTAAACAGTATAAAAACAGTATAATCTTCCAAATTTTGTCAAAATATTAGAAGAATCAAATTCCATTAGATTTTTCTGATATTTTTTTTTTGACGTATTCAAAAAAACAAAAGTTTGTATCACCCTGATAGATGAATATAAGATCACCTTGATAGTTTTAAAAGATGCGCTGTATTTTATTGATAAACTTCTTCAAAGGCACTATCGTTGAAAAATTACGATTTTTTTAAGCAATAACAAATGAACGTGTTTTTGCAGATCTAGGAGAGAATCAGGCAAAACGAACCGATTGTGAATTCTTCACTCAAGTAACAATTTGGGTTTTATTACACAAGAGTACAATAAAACTCACATTGTTGTTTGGGCACTGTACTAAATCGATCACAATCAACTCTCCAGATGTCTTACGAGTAAATTGGTACTATTCGAGGTCATTCCCCTGTCTTTGAATTAGTTTTAATAACTCTAATTAGATTTTACTATGTATTTAGGGGTGAATTCGGCAAAATAAACTATACCTGCATTTCGTACAGTATGGAATGGATGGAATTTGATTCTTTCGATGCTTTGACAAAATTTGGAAGCTATTTGAGTTCGTTTCACGGGCGTCAAATAAGTTTTTATACTGTTTAATTAGCTTTTAACATGATTTTTGGGTAAAATAGGGCAAAATGGACCACTTCCCGAAGTCTGTGCAGGATGAAACCATCACCAATCGATTTCCTGCATTTTGTTTTACATAAGAATAGGTATCTTGTAAGATTCCAAACCAGTGGCTTCTACTTCATGGGATTACGAGCTTGTTTTTGCCCATTGTGCGATGGTTCTAGGTGCTCAACGAAATCTCGTATGCTACATGCTACTGACGGAGCGGCCCGGGAATTTTATGGGCATTTTTGGAACTCGGTTGATCCGTTAGCCATGATTATTTTCCGCCTTTCGGTTCCTAGTTTGTGTATTTTGGGTTGTCCTTTTATCGAAGACCCCATAACAAGAAGACTGGCAGCTCTGCCAATGTTCGAGAGACACAGATGGTAGCTCGCTCTGCCGGCCAAGGTGGTCCCTGTATGCATCTGTGTAAGCGAGTGCTAATATTCATACTGCCATGCCAACAGAGTCGAACAAACACCAATACAGAATTCTGGAGAACTCACTAACACTCATACAAAATTTACCACCTTCGCTAAAAGAAGCGCCGTTGACGCATGACGTTTATATGGAAAACTAGCTGATCCGACAAACTTCGTATTGCCACAAATTAAACTGTGTTGTACATAAATCGTGAATGTCGGATGACCTTTCTCACAATCTTGAGTTTTGCAAGTTTCTGGGGAGTTCATGGGCGTTTTAATATACAAATTTTCCTCACAGTAAAGTAGAAAACAACTCATCCCATTGCTTAGCCTGATAAAATAAAGCGGATAGCATTTAAATATTTGCCATCATTACAAACCATTTCGCCGAATACCATTTTGCGGAACACCAATTCTCGGTTGACCATAACGCGGAATATAGAATTTCGCGGAAAATCTTTTTGTAGAAAGTACCATTTCGCAGGGGTGACCCAACTGAAGTAAAGTAATAAAGGTCAGTAGATTTAGGAAAATAAATAAACCTAGATAGAGGTGATCTCTACGGGGGGCTGTCTCCCCGCAGTGGCCGACGAATCCGACGGCAGGTCGCCGGCAACACTCGCGGCCTGTGGCCGTCTCGCGCTAAATTATCTAATGTTACTATTGATAGTTTTCGGTGGTCTTGTTAATGTTTTAGGAAAAAGTCTAAAATTTCTCGAGTTCGATTAGTTTTTGAGTTACGCAAAAATTTCTGTTTTATTTGTATGTTGGTCCTTATCCCCCTACCACAGGGGTGAGGGGTCTCAAACCATCATAAAACAAAATCCTGCCTCCAAAACCCCTCACATGCCAAATTTGGTTCCATTTGCTTGATTACTTTTCGAGTTATGAGGAAATTTGTGTTTCATTTGTATGGGAGCCCCCCTCCTGAAAAGGGAGAGGGGTCCTAATTCATCATAGAAAAAATTCATGCCTCCAAAAACATCTACATGCCAAATATGGTTCCATTTGATTAATTAGTTCTCGAGTTATGAGGAAATTTGTATTTCATTTGTATAGTTGCCCCCCTTCCCCTCCTGAACCGGGGAGAGGTTTCAATTCACCATAGAAAACATTCTTGTCTCCAAAAACTCCCACATGCCAAATATGGTTCCATTTGATTAATTAATTCTCGAGTTATGAGGAAATTTGTATTTCATTTGTATAGGAGCCCCCCCTTCTAGAAAGGTAAGGGTTCCTAATTCATCACAGAAAAATTCATGCCTCCAAAAACACCCACATGCCAAATATGGTTCCATTTGATTAATTAATACTCGAGTTATGAGGAAATTTGTATTTCATTTGTATAGGAGCCCCCCCCCCCTCCTAAAGCGAAGAGAGGTTTCAATTCACCATAGAAAAAAATCTTGTCTTCGAAAACACCCACGTGTTAACTTTTGTTCCATTTGCGTTATGAGGAAATTTGTATTTCATGTGTATGGAAGCCCCCCATCATAAAAAGGTAAAGGGTCTCAACTCATCATAGAAAAAATTCATGCCTCCAAAAACACCCACATGCCACATATGGTTCCATTTGATTAATTAGTTTTCGAGTTATGAGGTAATTTGTATTTCAATTGTATAGGAACCCCCCTCCTAAAGTGGGGAGGGGTCTCAATTCACCATAGAAAAAATTCTTGTCTCCAAAAACACCCACATGTCAAATTTTGTTCCATTTACTTGATTAATTCTTGAGTTATGCAGAAATTTGTCTTTCATTTGTATGGGAGCCCCCCCTCTTAGTGGGAGGAGGGGTCTCTATCCACCATAAGAATCTTCCCTGGTAGTAGTAGTAGGGGAAAGCCACCATCATTTCAAGGACTTGCCAATGTATGTGGGTAGAATTACAGTAGATTCAAATTTGATTATCAAATGAATTTCACACTAATGTTGTTACAGAAGGGCCAAAAGGGATTGGGCGGACCCACAAGCAGAGACACTTGTGCGCATTCCGGGGTTATAAGAGTCGCCTTCCAGCATTAGGATCCTTCCATGTAATAATCAATTTCGTTGTACCAACTTTAACCCACGTGATGATTTGTTTGTTTTGAATTGAGAAGTGCCATATTTGCTTCAGACCTTAAGGATTCAGGTTGGCAATCCACTCCGTCATCCAGCCTTCCACATTTATGATATCAATAATAATACTGTTAATAATATGATATTAAGATGAAATGTGGTATATATGGTAAAAATAGAACAATCTCACCAGCAGTCTTTCGTATGGAATAGAGTAGCGTCTTGAGGTTCCATAAATGCTTCTAATAGTTAAATTAATTTTTCATTCTGGTATCCATGTGCAGTATTAAAACTCGTTTTGGTCAAGGTTTTTACTATATAGTTTCATAAGCTAAAACGAAAAAAATAATTAAAATAACTTATTAGGCTTACCTGTTAGCTAGGCCGTGTGGCTCCGCCGTCTGCCCAAAACCGCGGTTTTGAGACCAGACAGCCGGGAACCACCCAGCAACGCACCTCCTAGCTTGGCTACTCAATAGAGCATTACCAGGTATGACCACGTGGAGGCGCTAGGTAGGGGCTTGGGATGGCTAGAGCTATATTGGACGCTCCTCATGTGCCTTCCCCATTTCATACCCGTTCCATAAGAACCTTCCCTGGCCCCAAAAACCCCTACTTGCAAATTTTCACTCCGATCGGCTCAATAGTTTTCGATTCTATAAGGAACATTCGGGCAGACAGACAGAAATCCATTTTTATAGGTATAGATAAAAGTGAGCGTGAGTATGTTTGTATGTTCCACATTAACTCCAGAACGCTTTGACCGATTTCCACCAAACTTGGCACATATATTCCTTGATATATGAGAATCAGCACAGCGAGGTTGATAAGAGGGGGAGGGGGTCGTAAGAGAGGGGAGGGGGGAGGTCCATTACTCCGAAATAAAGGCCATAACTGCGAAACACCAGGACGGTTCTTCATCAAACTCGGCCACATGTTCTTTGGCGTAAGGGAATCAGAACTTAGGAGGTTGACAAATGAGTGGGGCTCATAACAGGAAGGGAGTCATACCAGGGGGAGAGGGTTCATAACAGGGGGAAGGCCATAACTCCGAATTGCCTGGACTATTCTTCATCAAACTTGGCACAAATGTTCCTTGACATTAGGAAATCAGCACTGGGAAGTTGACAAAAGGGGGAATGCCTAACAAGGGAGGGGGAGACCTAAATCAGTAAAAGGGGTTGCGTTTCTCTTGCATTTAAATCTTTTGCAGTTGTGCAACTGACTTTGAGAAAAGAGGGGGATTTTACCGAAGATGGTAAATATGGTAAATAAACTTTTGTTTCGTTTCCATTATAGTGATTTTCATTGAGCAAAGCGATGTATGAATAGTTACGTGACAGAAGGGGGACCTGACTGGGAGGGAACCGACATGTAGGGGGACGAGGAACGTGAGTATGAATGTATGTTCTGCCATAGCTCCGGTGCTTCTGGACTCATCAAACGTCATTTGTCAAACACATGTTTTTTGACATAAAAAATCAACACCGGGGGGTTGATAAAAGAGGGAGACGGTCTTTTTCAAGGGGAGAGAAAGGTTCAAATGGGTGAAGGCGTGCGTTTCTCTTGCATTTGGAACGATAGCAGTTGTAAAAGTTGTTTTATTTTTGAAAGGGGGAATAGGGTGGCCATTAAAATGGGTTCAAAAACGTAAAAAAGGCTGTGTGTCGATTTATGGGGACTACCGAGAAAAAGACAAATTTACAAGTTGAGGGACAACGTGAGAGGAACTGGCAAAGGGAGTAGACATATTCAAATGAAAAAAAGGGTTTTGTTTCTTGAATTGAGAATTACATAAACATTACAAAACAGATGTATAAGGGGCCATCCATATACCACGTGGACAGTTTAGAGGGAGGGGGGGGAGGGTATGGAAATGTCCAGGCTTGTCCACGGAAGGGGGGGAGGGGGTATCGTAAATGTCCACGTGGACAATTTTTTTTTCATACCAAAAACAGAAATATTGAATTAATTATACATAACCATTGATCAGTGATTGTTTTTAGGCTCATATAAAGTTTTATCTTCTGATGAGGCATATGTTGACGTAAACACATGAACCGAGCATTACGGAAGGATTCGTCTTCAGAAGATTTTACGAACCGCGTCGCATCGGAGGTCCTGTGTTGTGTTGAAGTAGACGGAAAAGCTGAGGTGCTCTAGTTAGACAGGGATACTGTTGACGGAGAAGAATCATCAAGCAAAAGTCAAACTGAAACTAACTTTCTTGTAGTCGATAATAATTCGACGTAGACAAGATTACTATGAATAGAAGAATTCAGGTCCTAACACCTTGCATACGGATTTTAACACTGCGACAAAATTTGACAGAAAATGCACGGAAAAACCCAAAACTCAAAATCCATATACATAGTGTCGGCCTTTAGACTGGAGCGTATGTTTTTTATAAATACTGCATAAATCAAGTTAAAAACAAAATTAGCACCATACATTTCTGTTTTGTTAAATTACACTCAAGAAAAAAATGTCCACGTGAACAAACATGGAGGGGGGTAGGGGTTGAGTCAATGTCCACGCTTGTCCACGGTGGGGGACGGGGGGGTTGAAAATTGGTATTTTTCTGTCCACGTGGTATCTGGATGGCCCCAAGTGACTGAGTGGCAAGGGGCCCGAGTGAGATCGGGCAATCAGCTAGTCCGTCTGTAAACCCTAAAACAGTGTACACTAAGAAATAAATAATTCGTATCGCTAGGAAGTGCAAAGTACAATCATAAACCGCAAAGTAGGTCGAACTTCCATTTAGCGGACACCAGGCTGGGAGGTCTTTTCGTGCAAAGTTGGCTAGTATGTTCCAGTTCGTTACCTGGTAACCAAGTTATTTCTTTTTTGGTTTTCAGTGGAACACGCTCTTTATGGACACCATTTATAGTTTATACTGTGCGTGTTTCTTGGCAAGCATAATTTCACCAACCAGCAACAACAAGTGTTGGTACACTTGTTCCGGTGATTATGGTAAATCAAAATCAAGGTCGGTCCGGTCTGTGTGTGTATTTTCTGCACGTCGGACAAAGAAAGAAAATTTATTTATTTATATTTGACATTCAATTATTCATTAGCAGAGAACCGCTGTTGTCAGGCCACGTGCGATGCTTTTTTATTTGACCGAAACAGAAAGCTTTCTAATTGCATTGAGAAACTATTAATTTAAGCAACCACCAGTTATGTCATTATTAGAAGGTAAAAATCAGGTTCGAAGCCACTTTGGTCCCTTTCCATCGCGCGCGGTTCGGAGTGAATTTAATCCAATTACAACATACCAACCAGCTGCTAATTATGGTTTGGCACACTCGTCAGTACAGTAGGTACATAATGCTCCGATATCAGATCCGGAAACCACATACCACATTATCTAACAAACTTCTCATATTCGCGCGTTACGACCACCAACGTTATCCACCCTCCCTCCCTCCCTCGCAATGCGCAAGTGTTACTCATTCTTAGAGCTTAAAAGTGATGAAAAAATTTCGCTTCAAAGGCTCACAACCCACGGTTGGGCAGAAAAGTTTGCCCACGTCACAATCTATCGGGAGCGTGCCGATGATTTTCCTCTCCACTGCGCTTGAAGATGTAGGCTCATGCTGTGTGGCTGTGGCTGGTCTGGTCTGGTCTGGTCTTGCCTGGCCAAGACATTCGGTTCGGTACAGGTAAAGTAGGTACCTACCTACGCGCTTCAATCGGTTGCAAATCTTTTGACGTCGTCGGTGACGGGAGAGGCTGTTCGCTTGGCTGGGTGTTAATAACGCATTTACACCAAACAATGCATCGGCAGGTGTACGTACGGCAGGCACCACCAACGACCGACGGTGAGGCTGCAACCGTATTCATCATCATCAGCATCATCGCCATCATCATCATCGTCTTCGACGCCTTCTCAGTATATGCACGATCGCGCCTGCTTGTGAGGTGTATGTATAGCCAATAGGACCCCACAACGGCGGCCAATACCCTATTGTTTTTCAGTCGAACTCGATAGCTCACTGCGAACGGAGGAATCGATCTTCCCTATTTTCCATTATCACGTTCATTTGTTTTTATTTCGTGTACAATCCCTTTGGTTGAGAATTTCTGTTACTGCTTGGCACAGCGAGGTTTATTTTCCGTCGTGTGGAGGTATTTTCGGTTTATAAAAATCCAGTAAACGATTGGTGTCAGTTGAAAACATCCAAGTTTAGAAATAGTGAAATTATCCTGCTTCTCACTAAAAACGAAGTATAGTTTTGATAGAAGCCGTAAACAGGAAAAGTGAACCTCGAATAAATAACTTGGTTTCAAGTGAAGCATTATAACTTTCGATCTGCAAATTACTGTTGAATGAGTTGGAATTTTAAGCTATAATTATCGATATCGATCGCTGCTGTAAGTGGATAGGAAATTATAATTATTAGGGACCCTGACGCTGGAGTCTGCCTGCTTGTGCTCTCGGGCCAAAAGATATGGTTTTCACTTTTTGAGTGCTCTATGAAAAGTTGCAGAAATCAAGTTTTGGGTGATCAGTTCAGATATCGTGATTGAGCAAGGCTGGAGCAGTTCATCAGTGGAAAATTGCATCGGGAAGAAAATCTGTGCAGTGTAGCCAACCGCCAACCAACGGATCAGTGCGTGTGGACTAGTTCAATGCTTCTGTGAACACGTGAAGGTTTAGTAGTTGTGCTAACGGACTTTTAGTGCTGCAGTTTTAAGGCGGGGGAACAATACGCACACCGGCTGGCAGCCGGTCAGTTTCTTCAGTACATGGCGAGAGGAATTTGAAGAAAGTTTCTCGTATGAATATGAGTTTATTAGCCGCATAAAACGTGACTTAGACAAAAAACAACAATTAAACTTAATAGTACAATTTGATGTGCAAATACGGCATAAATTACTTAATGTGATTGCATACCATCTAGATAAATTGCTTGAAAAAAGAATAACTCATTTAACGAGCTTGTGTCTTTGCATTCAATATAATGGATTTAATGCTGATGTAAATTGAATTTTACTTTTGTATACAAGATAACAGTATGTAACGTTGATTTCTGCATGCCCGTTTTAATGGCATATATTATTTTCCATAAAAATAATACGATTCAATAGCATTGCAGTACAAACATTCGTTGTACTCTACGCTATAAACTGTTTAGAAGCTAAAATTGCTTATTGTTCACATGACAATGGCCATTTTTATCAATAACTTGATGAATTTTAAATGTTAATTTTTACCACCGAGTCGATCGCTGTGATTAGGTATTTTATAAACAAATTTCACGAATCTGTTAATGTTTCCTTCTTCTGATTAATTCTTTTTTGTATTAGCACCTTGTTGCACACTACAAAATTTGCACCCTTTAATCATAGTAATTATAATTTTTTGACATGAACTTCAATTGCTCTAGCTGGTGGATCCTTCATAATCTTAGTTTTTAAGACTTTTCCATAGTGTCTTCACATTACGTATCGCACAACCGAATTGGATATGTCGGCATCAGTAAATCCATGAAAAAAGGTAGTATCGAAATTAAGAGTGCTTCGATTTTGTTCAAATCTCGTGTGTTTATTCCTTAATAAAATATTAGGCCCCATTTTTTTGGCGCCTCTGACATTTTCTTCTGAGTGCAGAATGAACTGTTCAGGAACAATATTAGCTTGAAGCTCAATCTTTTAATAACTCCAAAAACATCAAAATTCGTTTAATCGTATCTTCATGGTTTGAGGACCAATTTTTATATCTTTTCTAGAATGCTAAGATTTGTTACACAACGTATTAAAAATTTTAAACTTTAAAACTTTACTTTAAACTTTAAAAATAATATTTCGATAATGAAATGCATGCGCCTGTGAAAAACATATATTTTCGGCAAACGGAACCAGAAATATTTGTTTCCTCGACAGAAATGTCTATTTATTTTCATTCCTCTCAAGGCTATATTAGTGTTTGTTCGAAACAATTTACGGTAGTCCCCGGCCGAGTATTGCGGTGGGTGGTTCTGCTTCCTGTACTTCCTTCTTTCCATCAATTTAGCCTATTGGTAATTGGTAAGTTTATGATAGGTTCTAATAATATTGGTTTTTGCATAGCTGAAAAATCGTGATGGACGTAAAGCACTACCCATCGGCTTGTTCAGGGGATTCCGTTATGCATGTACAAAACTTCATTTTTTTACACTATTGCCTACATCTCTAAACGATGGGACTAGTTAAGATGGGACTAGTTAGGTTGTTTTGTCAATTTTCAAAATAAAATGAAGAACTTGAAGAGGGTACGCATCAAACGCGACAGCATGCTTGACATGCTATTACCAATGCCTGGTATTCGATTCTGTAGTGTGCATTTTAGTTTCCAATCAAGGCTGACGAAATTGTTGCTGGTAACCTCCCTTCACGACAGCTCAATAGTTAAAAATGAAAATAGATTTCGCATCCCTATTTGCCAAGCTGACGACCAAGCTGCTCAACTTTTAGAAATAAGCTAGCGTCGCTACATCTACCCCCCCCCCCCCCCACCCCCTTTCTCCGAAGCGTGATTAGCGGCAGTAATGCCAAATAAGTAAAATAAAATTCCAACTGCTAGTTTGGGTGTTATTGCAACCTGTGGGTAAATTTAAAATTTGCAATAACTCGAGAACGGCTGGGTTTAGGAAAAAAGTTTATATGTGTAAATTTGTTTAAAATTATGCACAGAAATTAATTTTGTTTGAGTTTGGATAAACTTCAAAATTAAAAAAAAATCCGGAAGAGTGTCCATCGATAGCTCTTCACCAGATTTTAGGGCATAATTTGAGCTATCTTTAAAAAATTTTAGCAAATCGGAGAGGATGTTTTTGAGATAATTGACATTTTATGATTTTGTCATGGTTTTTTTCTTTTTAAATCTTAAATTTGTAAAACTTAAGAACGCATGGGCCTAAGAAAAAAGTTTATATGACATAATTTATTCAAAATGATGCGTAAAATTTGATTTTGTTTGAGTTTTACCAAAAATTGCAAAATTTGGATATTTTTGAAATTTCAGATTTAAAAAAAATTCGAAATCGTGTCCATCGATAGCTCTTTACCAAATTTTAGGGCATAATTTAAGCTATCTTTAAAAAAATTATGCAAATCGGAGGGGATGGTTTTGAGATAATTGACACTTCATAATTTTTATCCTGGTTTTGGAAAGTTTTTTCTTTCAGTGTAATTTTTTTTTCTAAAAATACACTTAATTTCCAACAACTTTTCCTTCGACGCCATTTTGGTCAAATGAGTAGTTTTCAAGATACGATGTTTTGAAAAAAAGTAATCTCATTTCTAAACACGCCCTTTCGAAAGTTACTCTAGACGAAAATGCTGTACATAAATCCTGGGTGCTACCCCTCGCAGTGGCCCGCGCTTCCGAGGGCAGGTCGCTGACACTCATGGCCTGTAGCAGTCTCGCCCTGAATCATCTAGTGTTACTATAGGTAGTTTCTGGTGGTCTATTGACTAATGTTTTATGGAAGAGTCTAAAATTTCCAGAGCTCGATTAGTTTTCAAGTAACACAAAAAATTCTGTTTCATTTGTATGAGTCCACCCCCACTACCACAGGGGTAAGGTCTCAAACCATCATGAAATAAATTTATGACTTTAAAATCCCCCACATGCCCAATTTCGTTCCATTTGCTTGATTAGTTCTCGAGTTATGCAGAAATTTGTGTTTCATTTGTATGGAAGCCCCCCTCTTAGAGGAGGGAGAGGTCTCAGGAAACATAGGAACAATTTTTGGCTCCAAAAACCTCCACACGCCAATTTTGGTTCCATTTGCTTTGTATTTCATTTGTATGGGAGCCCTCCCTCTTGTAGATAGGAGGGGTCATAATTCCTTTCCTAAAGAGGGGAGGGGTCTCAACACACATTAGAAAAAAAATTGGTTCCATTTGCTTGATTAGTTATAGAGTTATGAGGAAATTTGTATTTAATTTATATGCCCAAGCAACACAGCTTGTTATAAAACAGTAGAGCATTACATATATCGGAACTTCTCTATTACCAGAAAAGCGTAAAAAATTGAAGTCTAATGAAACAACAATTGAAAGAAGTATGTATCAGGTTATTTCATACCAATTTAAAACGTTATTATAGCATAAGTTACAACTTGATTTTTTTAAGATTTGAGATTGCTTGATTCTTTTCGGTGAAATGATAACTATGTTTGTTTTATGCGTGACGCGTTTCAGCCTACTGCATTCTTTCGGCCATCTTCGGACGCAAAACAGGCACGTCTAGTTACACTAAGCGTTCAATGTCTATTCCATGTTACAACTTTTTCTTCCACTAGTTTAAATTTAGTAATGTTGACATAATAAATACTTCATGTTGACATGTTGACCAAAACAAACATTATTCATTTGATATGAGCTGTCAAATAAATTCATGTTATCACTAAACATGTCAAATCCTTAATAATAACGACATATGTTCTCAAAGTACGTTTATAGTACTCTTAAACGACTACTTTCCATGAATATTATTTTCTAACATGTTTTGTGTGTTACTTGGGATGAGAGCCCCTTCTCCTAAAAAAAGGAGGCGTCCTAATTCATCATAGAAAAAAATCTTGCCTCCAAAAACCCCCACATGCCAAAGTCGAGTTATGAGGAAATTTGTATTTGTATGGAAGCCCCTCCTCTTAAAAGGGGGAGGGGTCATAGTTCCCTTCCCAAAGAGGTTAAGAGTCCCAATTCACTATATGAAAAAATCCTGCCTCCAAAAACATCCACAAGGCAAATTTGATTCCATTTGCTCGAATAGTTATCTGGTTATGCAGAAATTTGTGTTTCATTTGTATGGCAGACCCCCCCCCCCTCCCCTTAATAATAAGCATAAGGGCTTCTTTATAACACATCATTATATTTCGCATCCGATAAGAGATAGATAATTCCTTTCCCTCCCGAGCAGGACCCAAGAGCAAAATAATATCAAAACCATATCAAACTAAAGTATAATAGGGTAAACGCACCATTAGTGGTGGTAGTACCAGTAGTGGTGGAAACTTGAATTATTCCATTATTTTTGCAGATTTTGGTACAAGTTTGATACTTATTAAATAATGCTGTTGCTGGTAGTTCGATTCTTATCAAACTTGTACCAATATCTGCAAAAATAATGGAATAATTCAAGTTTCCACCACTACTGGTACTACCACCACTAATGGTGCGTATACCCTACTATATTTTGTTATTGATTAGCTATGGAGATACATTGATAACACATTTTGTTATTAAGTAGATTTTTAAAACATAGTTTGTTAGATGAGTTTAATAACCGATTTTGTTATCATATCTTATTGTGACCTTAAAATGACATTTGATATATTTCATAAATTTTTTTATTGATTAAAAAGTTTTTAATTATAAATATTTTATAAAATAATTTTTTAATATGTCGTTTGCTACTACATTTGTTATTCAATACCTTAATAATACTAAAATATGTTATTCTAAACTTTGAATGCAGTCATGTTTCGATTTCCATAACACATTTTGATATTAATTTGCTCTTCGCTCCTGCTCGGGCTGTAGAGCCATATCACAACTGAGTCCGTAGAGTGAGAAGGAATATTCTTGTATGTCCCATATTTGATTTGGTGCTAGTCAAATGTCCTGTCACAATTAAGGTGTGATGGACAATGGTTGACGTAGCACACGATCCCAGTAAGGCTCGACTCGTTCTATAAAGCCTAATACCCTGCCAGGATCGCTCTGCCTTTCGCGCTCTGATTTCAAGGGACTCTAATAATCCCTTTCCAAATATTGACATCCTTTGATTTATTAATGCTCCACATTTGCAGAGCAAATGTTCAGCAGTTTCTATTTCAAATTGACCAGAACGACATTGAGCAGTATTATTTTTCCCAATTTCATTTGGGTGATATTTGCTCGGCTAGTGACCAGTCAACAGTTCAGTAATTTTTTTTTTTGAAACGATGGTTCTACAATTGATGAAGGGGCGGTAGGGGAAAGAAATGAAAATTTTGGTGAAGGAGGGGGAAGAGCGGAAAGGAAGGGGGGGGGGGTATTGGTAGCTATGCTTGACAAGTAGTCATTTTGACTCCTACCTTTTGTCCAATGCTGGAAGGTGCATGAGTCGAACCAAGCTGTAATCTGAGATTATAACCGGATTCGAACCCACAACACCCTCCAGGGCATGTGGTTCGCTGGTACTTGTACCTTTGAACCAAAGGTACAAGTTCAAAGGTACAAGTACCAGCGAACCACATGCCCTGGAGGGTGTTGTGGGTTCGAATCCGGTTATAATCTCAGATTACAGCTTGGTTCGACTCATGCACCTTCCAGCATTGGACAAAAGGTAGGAGTCAAAATGACTACTTGTCAAGCATAGCTACCAATACCCCCCCCCCCTTCCTTTCCGCTCTTCCCCCTCCTTCACCAAAATTTTCATTTCTTTCCCCTACCGTCCCTTCATCAATTGTAGAACCATCGTTTCAAAAAAAAAAAAAATATTAATATATGTATGACCTCATTCCAAGGTCAAGACTAAAATCTTGAGATTAGTCTAGTTCAGTAATTACCCGAAGATCTTTTTTACTACGATTTAATAAGATCCAGGCTTTCGCTGAACTTGGTCTTTCTGATCTTTATGCCTGTCTGGATGTATCCATGACGTTTCAATTTGATTCTACCATGGACGTTTCCCATGTTTTTATTTCGGTCCTCAGAGCACACTTCGGGACTCCACAAAATAAATCGGGAGCAATGAAATTTGATGCAGAACCTTCTCTAGCTAGACTAGCCGGCTTTTTCGTTTCCTTCAATACCACAATAGTCGGACCCGGTAGATAGTTACTATTTCCAGCAATGTTGCTTATTTGCAACTCTGCAACTTTTGTTCCGCAACTTTCTGAGGATTTTTTTTTAATTTATTTAAAGAAACAAAAGTTCACATCACCCTAATTCATGGTCATCCTAATAGTGCAGAAAGATGCGCTATATTTTATTAATAAACTTCTCCAAAAACATCATCCTTGAAAAATTACGTATTTTTTACCCAATTGCTAATGTTCACTTTTTTTCGATTCCGGACCACTGTGCAGCGATGTAATGCACTTCATCCGAAGGTTTTATCAGTGCCTGTTCAGAGTTCAAACACATTAATAGATCCTGCAGCTCGGAGGCGAAATACATATATTTGTTTCTTAACCTATAGATTGTACTAATACGCTTATCTAATCCCAAGCACTACAATTTTAGTACTTCTAGCTGTATAAAGTTATTTATGACCATGTATCAGGTATCAGCATCTTTGGCTCGAGCAGCACGTTCCTCACAATCATGTGGAAGATTTGTGCCTTGCCAGCCTTGCCCGTGTCATCATTTACTTGATGAGGACGGGAAGGAAAACAGGAGGAATAGGAAGATGTATACCGAGAGATTTTTGTACCCCCGAGGGGATACTGCAAACCTTGGTAGTTAACTTATCAATAGTACACCCCCTGGGGGTATACTCATGATAAATAAGAGCCTATAGCTCAATACCGCTTTCGGTAAGAAACCACCAGATATGAGTAGAACTGGGCATATAGTCGTCTGGCCCTTTATCAAAAGGTCGATCAGGAAAAGTCAATATCCGTCCTAAAATACGGAGGCCATGAAATTGCTTACTGAGTGTACGTAGCATGCTTTGGCCAGCTTTCATCTCTTTTCTTTGCTTGGCTGGCACTCCCTGGTAGAAATGCATAAATAATATTAATGTTAAAACATTACGACTACAGTTGGATTTCGAATTTGGCATGGTTCGATTTTGGCATGGTTCGATTTTGGCATGCCTCGATTTTGGCTAAAAATATGCTTGAATGTCAATCAGTTTCTGCATACATGCTTTAAATGACGAAAAAATGATGCCCTCAGTATGTTCATGAAAAACAGTTACACTCAAGTACTTTTTTTACACGGTTTGTTTTTTCGAATATTAAGAACGGGGCAACTAAGGGACCATTCATTTATTTCTCAATACATTTGGGAGAGGCCCGACATTCGTCACGTATTTTGTAAATGGTCCCTAAATTGCACCGTTCTTGAGTAACCGAAAAAAACAAACCGTGTAAAAAAAGACTTGAGTGTATGCGGTTTCGAACATTATTTTTTTGCCGTAGGACTACGTCTTACCGCAGGGTGTAAAAGACTTATTTGCACCGGACGGATAGCTCTTGGCGGACTTTTTAAACATAAAATGGTTGCAATCGTTGATTAATGATATTTAGTCAATTTTTAAAACATTTACATTAAATTTTTTCATGTTGAAAAAGGGTCTCGATTTTGGCACGGTTTCGATTTTGGCAGCATAGGCGACACGCATTTGTTGCCAAATTCGAAATCCTACTGTGCTATGATTTTACTGTTTACAACACTTTATGCTGTAACTTCACTGTAAAAGTTTTTGAATTTTCTAAATTACAGTGAATGTACCACAAAGCTCACAATTTTTGAGATTTATTTGTATGGTAAAAAGTTGAAAAATTTACTGTAACAGCACAATCACCCCCTTATTCGTTGTAAAATCGGCGGTTTACATTAAATTTTGTTGTGAAAACAGCAATATTTATGGTAACTTCAGTGTAACTTACAAAACTTTTCACAGTTTCTATGAGGTTTTTCGCTGTTTTGTAACAGTGAAATTCAATGTTTTAGCAGTACATTTTTATTCGGGCTGTCTTCGACTTCGGAGCAAATTCTCGCACATTTGATACGTTTTCAAAAAGTTTGTTTTCGTCAAATCAAAACAGCAAATGCATAGCGTGCGTGCCTTGCGCGTGAGTGAAATTTAATAAAGCTGCTAAATATTCAGATTAGTAATGAAGTCGCCTAATCTGAACGAGGTATGTTGTCGACCACCCAATTGTTGTGCGCTTCTCGGTTTTTGAATGATATCTGAAAATATAAATGCTATTATAGTAAAAGATTTTTTTCAGTGCATATTTTACCATGTTTAGACATCAATTTTCTACAACTCTTCCTTAGACATATTTTTAGAGCAAGCGATAGTTTTTGAGATACGATTTTTCCAACATAACACCCATGAAAATAAATATGCCGTTTTTACAAAAGGAGTTTTGAATCAAAATAGTGCCAAAAGGTGTAAGGTGTATATACCATTCTATCAAACACGTTGATAAAGTTTCATGCAAATCAGAAAGATTATTTTACCTATTTCACGTGGAACTGCTGTATTATGGTCACCCATTTCTTCAAAGTTAATGAAACTGGAAGAATATATTCCTAATTTTGAATTGGTGCGATTACTTTTCGTCTCATTGTTTTGCTTTTGAAAACCTGAAGTAAAATACAGTATAAGAAACTTTCATCAAATCCTCTGTTCGCCATCTGGATATTTTAATAGTGTTTTCTATCGCTAGTTACACATGCAACTATGTGAATATTAACAGTGAACTTCGTCACAATGTAACCATCAACTGGTAGTTAGAGCCTTTCGTCGTGCGAGATGAAGTTCGGCAACTACAACCTGACGGCGGAAACGACAAACCGAAATTGTCTGCTGGTTTTTCGCTTCCGGAAGGTGAGGAGAACTGCGGACTACATCGTTGGAACGCTACACCGTAAGATTGGCTCCGTGAAAAGGAAGATGCATCAGCGAAAACAACAAACCGCGGATTCCTCAATACAGCCGGCACCTTGCGAAGCTGTAAGTGAATCCACCGGACAGGGCGGATGTTCTCCAGTTCGTAGCTCGTTGACTCGACCCGAATCGCCACTATCCTACCGGGCATCGCTATTCGATGAACGACAGCTGTACGGAAGCGTAAAGACGCGGTCAATCGTCACTGGAGCCCGATTTTCGCCGCAGGACTTTCCAACCAGCTGGTTCGAAACGGGTAATCCGTTCGACCCGTGCTTCAGCCTTGGAAAAACTGTCAGCCAAGATGAAGTCTTCCAAGTCTTCAACAATAAAGCGCACCTGTTTCATAAAAACAAAACTATATCCGGTAGAAGACCCCTGTTTGCTAAAAACTTTCAGCCGTTTAACTCGTTACAACGAGAGGTATCGCTGGCTAAGAAGCAAGCTTTTAGCAGTTGTCCAGAAATCAATGCGGGAACGTTGAAATCCCAAATTTCACAGAAATCGAAAAACTCTCAAAAATCCCAGCGGAGCTGCAAATCGAATATTTCCTCCCGACGAGCCAAAAGTAAAATAGTTCAACTGCTCGAGCGAAATAACGACGAAAGCACGGAAATGGATATTTTGCAAGAGTATTTCGATACCATGTCCTACACGGATATAGTTAAGGATAAGGATTTCAAGAACTATCTGATCAAGAAACAGTACATAGACATAATGGATTACATTTACAACAGTTCCGCATCGGAACTTGGTAATTCGGAGATACGTTCCAATCCTACTTCGCTACAGGTATCGAACAACGACTGTGATTCTGTGAAAAAAGAAAAACTGTTAGCAGAGATGCCAAAAAAGTACTATTCCTACACAAATCCACAGGTGTTTTGTAAGCGCGATCAGAACTTTGAACGTTACTATCAAAAGTATGGAACTGTACCGCACAACGAGTCACGAGTGTTTGGTTACTCTTCGCTTCCGACTCAATACTATTCGGCCCATTCGTTGGCAAGGCGAAAACCCCCGAAGGAAAATATCCCCTGCTATCTTACCCTTCCCAAGAAACGTTCGCGCTGTAAACGAACCTACCAACAAGTTCGCGAATTTTGTGAAAAATCTCTTCTGAAATATGCAAATTCCAAACCCACCAACGAAACCCTTAAGCTCCAGAAAACGAACAAGGAATTTTCGGAAAAAGCCTACAACAAAGTGATCAACGATTTTGTACGCAAGCGAGGATTCGGCAATGTGGAACAATACATCCTGCATTACTACGGAGATTTTCTCAATCAAGAGCCTTTCCGGGTGAAAAAACTCAAGCATTTCAACTCGTTGCCACCGCCACCGTACAGTAGTGGAGATTTTCAGACCGATCCGTTGCGAGCGCCGGATTCGAGACACATTTCACCGCGAACTACTCCTTTCGCAACGACACCGAACGATTCCGGGATCGAATGTGGTTCCAACCTGACCAGTCTCATCTACTCGGACTCGTTCAAAAACTTCGACTACGTTAATTTGACGACACTGAACGGAAGGAACCTTCGAAAATCCTCCTCCGCCTGCTGCCAGCTGAACGAGAAACCTCGCATTTTCCATCCGGTAAACAGCGACGGCGAGGATCTGGACGAGGAACGATTCACGTCGCACGTCCTGCTGGACGGGCTTATTACCACTAGCAACGAAACTAATCTGCCCTATATCTTCGACGATATCGGGATCTATGAGAGTATCAAATCGATGGGAAAGGAACGCTTCCGAGCGGAAGTACGCTCCAAGAAGGACAGCCTAATTGGGGGGCAGAGTTTGAAGCCGGCAACCGACGACAATCTCGATGACGCGATTCAGCGGCAGCAACAGCAGGCCAAGGCACATTCCTCGCAAGGTACGGAACAAGGTGCGAGGCAGGCTCCTCTAAACACCGCCGGCTGCCCTCCCACCAGTGAGACTTGGAAGCGGGTGAGTGTAAATATTTGATTCGTGTCTTAAAGTAAGATAGAAACAATGCAACTTTTTCCGATTGTTTTCGTGTGTTTTCATAATCAGCACGCCATTTAAATGTTTATCGATTGTAATGTTTGATAGTAAAATCATAAAAATAACCAACCGTGTATATCTCGCTAATTACAAAAACTAAATCTAGTAACACTAAAAAACGAATAACCTAAACAACTGCGTACTTGAGTATAGAAACATTTGTACAATTTTCCTCCTTGTATTAGATAGCCAGAGCCAATTTCCGACTTATCATTGCCACGCACTTAACCGTTGCTTTTGCACGCACGGTTTGTCCAACCAACCGTAGTCATCCCGTGACCGCAACGATCACCACCGCCGAACCGGAAGCCAGTTCAGGTTACCGTTCCGCTGTCCTAGAAAGTTATGTGCGTGGAAAGAAAATCATTAGCTACGAGTATTTACCCAAGTCGCGGTAAGCACGGGCGCTTCAGATGCACCGTGATGGACATGGTCAGCGTCGATGACGCAGATGCACGGTGGTCACAGTATTTCAACTGTTCCAAATCAGTTGACTTTTTTCAACAGAAATATCTCTATTGTTGACGATTTGTCGTAGTCATATTTGTGCTTCTCTTTAAAAAATTTGTCCAGAATTCACACGCTTTTTCTCACTGTGCGAGCTGACCGTAAATTTAATACAGTTTTCCCTTTTACTTGGCAACGATAACGAACGACGTCAAGATTTACGGTGTCGTTCAGGAACGACTCTTAATAAGCCGGTATGACCGGCTAAAACGCACTTAATGATGCCGCTGCTGCTGCTACTGCTCTAGTGAAACCGATTTGCATTTAAAATAACTGGATTGGGATGACGGGCGGACGGCGCGCCGAGAGGCTTGGCTTAGCGAATGCTTTTCTGGGGAGTGTTCACGTGAGTGGAAAAGTCTAGGTCAAGAACGGAGGACTGGTTTTGTGTGTGGAGTTTGTTTGCCGGCGCCTAACCGGTTGCATTGGAAACTATTGACATGGTGTGTCATGCCGTATGACGATTTTTTCTCTTGTTTCCTTTTGTGTTTTCAAAAAACTTTTGTATCGTATCGTAGCTGAGGTGGAAGGTGGATTTTCCGCATCGACCCTAACACCGGGTCGCTTTTGAAAGAAGACAACGCGTCTCGAAGCTCTGTATTTATGAAAGCCAGAAGCGATGATGTACTATGAAATATTAATGTTCCGCTTCATGAAAAACAACCACAATACTAAAAGAATACTATTGCATAGAGTTATATGCCTAGTAATATTGGCAATAGTAAAGGGATGACTTTGACTTTATTCAAAGCGTAACTGGAAGAGATTTGGAATAATATTATGCTTTGCAGCTGAATCTAGAATATTTTCCCTTATGTTATTGTGTGTGACGGAACGAAAGAGCAACATTGTAATTGTCACTCCTTCTTTTTTACTTAAGGGGGCATAGTACTTTTTCAATTTAAAAAAATCGAAATTTTTTTTATTGATTATTTCGAAAGATTAACATTTTGACCATATGTGTTTCAAGTCATTTCGATGAATTCCAAAAATTGACAAAGTTACAGCTATTTGTACCGCGCATGTCTGGAGCGATTACACAGCGAATAAAAACTTCAACGTCGTTTTTCTCGAAACCAGGTTTTGAAAGTCGGTACCATAAATATCTCAAGAACGGCTGAAGCAATTCTCATGATTCTTTTTTTGTTTCAAAGCTAACAAAATTATCTAGTGTTTGACCCATCCTTTTTTCGATATTACAATTTTTGTATTTTTTAGAAATGTTTAAAGTCAATTTTTTCGACTAAAAACCTTACTTTTATGTTTGAATGTCCGCCATTTTGTTATGCGTTCGAATTTTAAAAAAAGGATGGGTCAAACACGAGATAATTTAACATTCTTTCAGGTCGTTTTGGAATTTTTCAATTCGGATAAGCCCCCCAGCGCCAATCCATGGTACCGCAAATCATGTTTTTTTCGAATGATCATGTTCAAGGAGCCGTAGGGGAGAGGGGAAGAGGTTCACATATGCAAACAAAACTGCAAATATTAGTATAAAGTGCAATGTTTAGCAAGCAATAAACCCGAATCGATTCGCTTTTCGCGTTATCGAGAAAAAAATATTTGAAATAAGGCAAAAAATATGGTGTAAAAAGTACTATGCCCCCTTAAGCGATGTTACTGTAGCACTTTTGTCGTACTTCTGTGCCAGTCGTACTTTCAGACAGCGGAGTCCAGTTTAGTGCGAAGTACGGTATATATAACAAGATGTCATGCAAACCTCCATCCAACATTTTTACCGAATCAAAGTTGTTCCACATCATAGACAACTACAAATACAGTATTGTCCTCTTCCAGTTCTTTAAAATATACAGGGTGTTCAACAAGTTCGAATACAACTTTTCATCGTTGTGTAAGTGCGCATCATGTGCATTCTGTATATTGATATTGGTGTCAGCTTTAGCCTTAGGGCATTGTCGTTATCGTCGGGCCACTGTTATGGTCGGGCCATCACGATTTTACAGTTTTAGTAACTCGTGATATCTATGATACAATCATTGTAAAACTTCTTACTGTGATAGCAAACTTTTCACAATATTGTGAGTTTCAATCGTGTATTCAAAACACCCGTACCGAATTCAGTGACAAAATCTTACAAAAAAAGTTTTCCAGGCGCAATGAACTTTTCTTCAAGAAATGATTCATGAAATGCAATTATCGAGATAAATTTTGAAAATGTATGAAGTGTGTTGTGCTGCACACGTAGACTATAGGAAAATCCTCTACAGTAAGAAGGTGTTTGGGAAGGCTAAGGTGAAATACTAGAAAAGCGCTATTTGTAGAGGTCGGGCCACTTGAGTAGTCATGGCTGGGCCACCATAATTTTATTTTATTTTATTTTATTTTATTTTAAGCGCAGAAGCGCAACAATCGCTAGAGAATGTCAGTCACATAAAATGTGATGAAATAAAGCAAAATTAATACGATAAAAACCTAGATTTTTGTGGTTTTTTCATTGCAGTTGTACTCTTCGGAAAAGGCGATTGTAGCAATATTGATTTTACAAGATCGCCAAAATTTCGCAAAAATGGAATTAAAAATAGGGTATTCGTACCTATATGAGCCGTTGTTCACGGAATTCATTCTTTTCATGTCTCTATATAGAATTTCAATACGTATGTCTTAGATTTTCTGTGGTGGCCCAACGTGTACAACATGGCCCGACTATGTCAACATTTTTTGTCTTCACGTAAATGCCTATAACTTTTTTATTTTTCAAGCAATGAGTTTAAAACTTTCCGGAAATATACCTTATTCTTAGACCTTTGCAACGATGTATGTAGATTTCCAAAATTTCTTTAAAAACGAACGTTATGGGAGAATTCCAAAACGTGGCCCAACCACGACGACACTCCCCTATATATAGGCTAACCGACGCGCAAGGTGTCAACTTGATTTTATTTGTTATTTGTTTACCGCGCGCGATGAAGGAGTACCGCAACGTAGTAGTAAAGTTGTTTGCGAGAGGTGAGCGACCCGGCAACATATTTCGGCGGTTGAAATCCCACGGGGTGAAGCGGAATTTCATCTATAACACCATCCGTCGGTACTGCGAGACGGGCTCGGCCAAGGACCGTGCTAGATCCGGGCGGCGTTCGACGAGGACGCCAGCAGCCATCAAGGTGGTGAGGGAGCGGGTTTGTCGTAAAATGAACCGCTCGATCCGGAAGACCGCTGTTGACCTGGATGTGTCGATCGGGACTGCCCACACCATCAAGGTGAAGGACCTGGGATGCAAGCCGTACAAGAAACGCAAGGTTCACGGGGTAACGGAGGCTACAACGAAGAAGAGGCTGGACAGAGCGAAACTGATACTTTCGCGGCACGCTGGTCAGGAGTATGTATTTTCTGATGAGAAACTCTTCATCTTGCAACAGCCGCACAATGTCCAAAATAATCGGCTGTGGGCCAGCATCCCCCCGTCCCACATAAACATCCCGCGGTTCCAGAGTACCGCGTCAGTGATGGTTTGGGGAGCCGTATCCAAGCATGGGAAGCTTCCACTAGTGTTTATCGAGAAACACGTGAGAATCAACGCCGCATACTATAAGACCGAGGTTCTGGAGAGGGCTGTGGCCCCGGCACTTCGTGACCTCTACGGGAAAGATCATTACGTCTTTCAACAGAACGGCGCACCGGCTCACACGGCGAATATCGTCCAAGCGTGGTGTTTCGACAGAATCAACTTTGAACCGGATTTCGGACTGAACACAAAAACTGATCTTCGAATGGAACACTATTTATTGCCCAAATTGGCAAACTGGCTGACGGAATATGAATAGAAGTACGTCTGTGCGTGCGGTCAGTATAATGATAACTGATTTATTAAGCCTAATGATGATCGGTACATATAAATCTGATCGGCTACGTTCGATCTACTGCTAACGGGAGAGTGAGTGTCTAATCGAATGCATGAAGAAATATAGAGTGATAGAATTAGATCGTGAGAATGTACAATTTTCTGCTAAACATTAGGGTGATAACGTTTTTGCGCGAACACGTGGTGTCGGGAGAATTTGTCTGATTTTCTCGATAAGACCTTGTGGCCTCCCAGCGCCCCGGATTTTAATCCCCTGGACTTTTATGTATGGTCGTACATGCTGGCCAAGTAGAGCGAACATATAGTGAGCACTATGGACCAATTTAAGAAGCTCATTTCCAAGATCTGGGACGAGATGCCCATGAACCAGGTGCGTGCCGCATGTGATTCTTTTGAGAAACGTCTCAAGCACGTCATAAATCTCAAAGTGGGGGGGGGAGGGGGTGCTTCCACCAAATATGTCGTAAAGGTTGTCAATAAACACTGCTTCAGTAAAAATTGACTCAGAAAAGAATATCTTTTCATTTTTAAAACACATTTTTAAAGTGTATTCGAACTTATTGAACATAAGCCTGCGCTAAAGTCGAGGTCCTCCAACCCACTTTCACAGGCAAGTTATTACCTTACCAAGGCCTTCCGCTTCCAGCCTAGGTTCATTTGCTGTCACATCAGGATGCAACTTAGCTACATCTACATCTTTGCCGCATTTATATACCTCGTCTGTTCGCTGTTCTCCAACACTGCTCTGTTCATCAACATCCGGTCCGGGACGCCAATCACATCGCATTATGGAAGCCTCTTACCAGCCTAGCTCAGTCGTGCCTGTTGCAGTTACCGAAAGTCGATCACAATTCTCTCGCTCCTGTCATCCAAGACGCCCCGGCCCTAAGCCTAGTGCCGGCGAAGGAGTCTTCCAAGCCTCTCGCTTTGGCAAGTATCCTAGCAGTAACACAAACATCGACACTGATGATTCTTCAACTCCTAGGATGCCCCCCTTTATGGCTAATCCGACATCAGCTGCCTCAAACGCCCTGATATATTATCAGAACGTTGGTGGAATTAACACCTCTATTGCTGAGTACCAGTCAGCTTTCGTCGACGGCTGTTCTTATGACGTCTTTGTCCTAACCGAAAACTGGATGAATCAAAATACATCGACGAGCCAGCTGTTTAACGACTCTTACTCCGTTTACCGGCAGGACCGGTCGCCTTCGAATAGTCATAAAACCACTGGAGGCGGTGTTTTGTTAGCTGTCCGCTCAAGTTTTAAATCCCGCACAGTAAACCCCCCAGATAGTTCAAAGTTGTGCAATTGTGGGTCGCCACGCCATTGCCACAGTTGACGTATCTATCTACCTTTGCGTAGTCTACATCCCTCCAGATCGGGTTAACGACGATAATTTAATCGATTGCCATCTCGAGTCACTCAACTGGGTTGTTTCGCAATTGAAGCCTAAAGATAAAATTATACTTTTTGGTGATTTAAACCCGTGAGAGTGCAGCGTAATTCTTGCAGATCTCTTTTTCCAATCACCTCTCATTCCTCTATTGATACAACTGCAAAAAAAAACTGCTTGATACATATAGCACCACTGGACTTAGACAGATATGCGGGATTGAAAACGAGAATCATCGTACTTTGGAGCTGTGCTTTGTTAGCGATGAATTATGTGTAGACTGCACGGTTGTGGAGGCTCCGGCACCACTAGTAAAATTCTGCAGGCATCATCCTTCCATACTAACGCAGCTAAAGATAAGCCCACAACAACGCTTCCAGGACATTTCTGAAAGCCTCTCATATGACTACAGAAAGGCAAATTTCAATGGCAAATTCAATCATTGCGTATGCTATCGACCAATTCGTACCCGTAAAATCTAAACACGTACCGGCTAAATCAGTCTGGACAAACACCGATCTCAAGTACCTCAAAACAGCAAAACGTGCAGCCCTCAGACAATATAGCAAATACCGTACTGACGCTACGAGGATAAGATATGTAGCAGCAAACACTAATTACAAGCAACTCAATTGGCGCCTGTACGACGCCTACCAGAAACGCCGCCTGAAAGCAAACCCTAAAAGTTTCTGGCGATGTGTATGAACAGCGTAAAGAATCACGATTGCCCTCTACGATGTCGAATGGACAAATTGAAGCCGATTCAACCGTTGACATTGCCCATTTATTCCGCTCTCATTTTAGTAACGTTTTCACTGACTCGAACTGCAAGATGTAGCTGTCGCCACTGAAAATGTTCCTCAACTTTCCGTTCCTGCGCTGCCGTTTGTTGTCTCCGCTGATATGGTCACATCAGCTGGAAAAGTAATAAAATCCTCCATGGGATATGGTCCTGACGGTATCCCTTCAATCATTTTGAAGCACTGTATGGAGACACTTGCTAAACCTCTTACAACAATATTCAACCTATCTTTGGCTATTGGCGTATTTTCAAACTGCTGGAAACAGTCATATGTTTTTCCGGTTTTTAAAAAAGGTTGCAAGCGAATCGTCTCGAACTATCGGAGTATAGCTGCAGGTCTAAATTGTTTGAACTGATTATTCTTCAGGAGCTGGCTCAGAGATACAATCACCACATTTCGTCGTATCAGCACGGATTTATGCTCAAACGATCTACAACAACCAACTTGACCTGTTTCACCTCGTTTGTAATACGCCAAATAGAGAAGAGTTATTAAGTAGACGCTATATACACTGACCTACCGGCAGCATTTGATAAAATGAATCATCAAATCGCAATTGCAAGAAACATAGTAGGAAAGTTTTCGACGGTGGATATAATCACTTGGAGATGAATGGGGAAAAACTGTTTGTTTATTTCATCGAACTTACCAACATCACAAAAAATAGCTGGTCGCGGAGTAGCAATAGCAAGCCTTGTATATTTTAGTCGTGATCTAATACCTAGTTTTGTTTTATTCTCACAACATTCCTGTGCAGGGGCGTAGCCAGAAATTTTTCTTAGGGCGGGTTTTACAAAAAAAAATTCTGACATAGCCTAACCTTAAGGAGTTTATTCAGGAAATGGAGAATTATTTTCACGTTCAAGATTAGCTCTAAGAAACACCAGGATCAAGCTGGCTGGGTATACATTAGATTGATTGATTGATTAAAATGAAGAATTATTTTCAATTAAAAGCTATTTTGGGTTTATACTCAGGGTTTTTCGTTTGACAAAATAAGTCGAATTGAAATAAAAGAAGGTAAATGTTGAAATTGCGCCTCCCAGTTGGCACGTTGTTTATTAAAATCTCGGCTGGGAGAGACTATTAGAGTCAATAGGGTCGAGTCCCTTCGAGGTGCAACAAAAGTCGAGACAAGTTGACAGCTTATCCTGCATGTTTTTCAACATCACCCTTGAGAAAATGACCCGGCGAGCAAAATCGAAACGAAAGACTCAATTTTCAGTGAAGGTAGTAAACTTCTTGGCCACGCAGATGACTTTGATATTGTTAGCCGAAACTTCGCAACGGCAGAGGCCACTTGCGTTGGACTGAAGGCGAAGGCTAGTAGGATTGGGCTAAAAGTAAATGAGCCGCAGACCAAAAACACTATTAGTAGAAGCTCAATGAGACGAACCTGCACTTTTCGCGGACGGTAATCGTTGGCGGTGATGAACCAGAAGTGGAAGACGTGTTTGTGTTTTTGGAAACGCTGGTGGCCGCGGATAACACAAGTAAGGAGATCTTGCGGTGCATTTAAGCAGGAAATCGAGTCTACTTTGTCCTTTTCAAAACGCTTCCATGCGCTAGCAAATGATAGCCACCGTACGATGCTGACAACGTACACATCCCTTGTTAGACCGGTAGTTTTGATGGATTTGACGATGTTCTGGGAGGACATGCCCGCCCCTACGGACGATATTTAATGGAGCAAAAGCTGGAAGAGGAGAGCGCCCAAGCAACACTTGCAACATGTTTTTTAGAAAAATATTCAGAAAACAGTTGCATTTAAATTATAAATAAGTTTCATGGAAAACAAGACGTTATAAAAATGTTTTATTTCTAACGCCGATGTTTTCAGCCAGAATTACAGGTTAAAGTTGCATTTCGGTTGTAATGCTAAGTTTTTATTGAACATTTACAACTGAGTATTCGCGACTACGAAAGTAAAAGAGATTTCTAAGTCTGTTCGCACTCACACGAAACCCCATGCCGAATTGTCAAAACTTACGTGAAAACAAAAGCAAAAATACTTCCTTCTCTTTTTTTCTCACACAAAAATCAAACCAATATCAGCAAATTCGTAGTGGCGAATTGCCGGCATTGAACAGCGGCGAAGCGATGACAATGAGTACAGCACAGATCCATAACTTTGACACATTTTCGCAACATTGCAATATTTTATTGAGCTTAAATGCTCCAATTTATGAGTATTCTGGGTATTTTTTGAGCGCAATTTAAGTTCTTTCACAAATAAAAATTAACTGTGAATCAGTTGTAAGTTAACGCGAAACAAAATGCATACAGTAAAGCTTTTTATTGGTTTCGAATTTTTCGGTTATCGGTGTGCTCATTTGAACGCAATTTTGTATAAACATGGCCGATAACTGCGCCAAAATATAATGTAATAGATCATTATTTTTGTGTCGTAGAATGATTTTATATTTACAAGGGACATATAACATAATTAATATAAAATATCCCACCGGTTTTCAAAGAGATTAGCATGTTTTGTGAGATTGTCAAAAAATGATATTTATTTCGATTCCACTCAACTTTTGCTTATAAAAGTAAATCTTGAGCGCATCAATTTTTCGGAAGTAACATGGCAAAGTTCACGATAAATTTAAAATTGCACTTTAGTTTGGGTTATTTGAAGGCTACAATGTTGCTTTGAGTGATTGATGAATTACCGAAATATAACTTTAGCCATTTTATCTTGCGAAAAATGTCTGTCATTATTTGCTTGTAAATGTAAATATAACTTCAGGGAAATATCAGAAAAAAATCCTGTCAACAGCGCGATTAAGCTTTTCAGTTGGTAGTACAAAAACCATGCAACGCATAGGCGTTACTTTGAAATATTTCACAAACATGTTACATTTTAGCTCGTTTCTTGCGCTGTTTCAGTGTTAATCCGGTCGTAATTAAGTATGTGGAAACGAAAGGTTAGCAATTCGATTTGTTTTAAATCCGTTGTCAATTCTTATTTAAAACCAAGTGTGTTACTTGGGCGGCGGAGGTACACTGGAATCTCTTTTCATGTCCATTCATTTTACGTGATTTCCTTCTCCGTCAACACATTAACGGCCGAAATTTGAATTAACGTCGTCTCGTTTTACGTCTAAAGTGTGAAATAACGTCTTCTCTTTTTACAATTGATTTTTTTACGTCCCCCAATACTGAACGGAAAACGAGACACTTAAGTCTCGTAGGAATCACGAGCAGCAGACACTACTTGGGGAAAATACCATCGGGTATCTGGTGAAAGTCGGTAAGCAACGGTGGACCAGATAGTCATAAGGAAAACGGTTCTATTTAACAACCCCACGGACACTTAGATCAGAGGGGCCAACGTGCGGGATGGGTGACATACTCTAATCATTATACAATTTCAATGTAAAATTGACATGCATAGTATTTAATATGAATTTTCTATTACGATCTTGTGTTATTTGAGAGTTACACCTAAGTATCGAATGTAGTAGCAGTGTGTGACCTAAAATTGAGTAACTAAAGATAATCGTCATAAACAAGTATAGCCTAACGTCGTCTGTGTAAAACAAGCGGCATCCATTAGGTAGCATTATAGAGCGCTCGTTGATGAATAATGTAATAAGCAAAGGGCCTAAATTGCTTTCTTGAGGAACTCCCAAAAAATTGCAAAACAATTCCGATTTTTCCGGATTTTAACGCATAAACTACGGCCGGTAAAGTAAGATTTCATGCATCTTGTGTATGCGGAAGGAATACCAAGCATCTCCGTCCGATTCAACAATATTTCTTATTTTTCGAGACGGTGTTTCCACAATATGCTATTACAAATAGCTTATCAAGCGTTGAAATTTGAGTTTTTCTTCGAAACTTAATATGCTTTAAGCCTTGACAGTACGTAACTACCGTATGGAGTTGGTCTCTACTTGCTGCACCGATATAGCTGCTCCACGGGAACCAGCAATTAATTTGTCGTAAACTGGTAAACCCATTAATCGTTGACTGCACTCACCGCACGCTGTTCAGCATCGTATGAGTTTAGTTAATCCAATTAAATCTCCATAAAACGGCCAATTCCTAATCCCGGGGCTCGAAGAGTAGCATCTTAGGTAGCACCTTGTAAATTAATACCTTCTCTGAAATGTTTTCCCCTCGGACGGTCATGACTGTCCAGCCTGGCACTGATCGCTCGCCAGAAAGAAACGGACATAAAAATGCCAAACAGCGTGCTAAATTACATAACGGAATGTGGCATTTCTCGGGCTTGGAGTAGCCGCCAAAGTTCAACACGCACCATGCATGGTGCGTGTTTGAACTGCGCGAAAGGGGGACTCAAAAGGGCCAACAAAGACACAAGTTACAGCTTTATTCCTCTTTTCAGAAAATCTAAACCGGTTTCATTAATTGTCTGAAATCAACCGGGTTTCGTCTTCTTAGTCGTCGTCAGCGTCTTAGTGCCCGGCTGCAATCAATCAAAATCAGTCAGCTTACTGGAATTTTCAGTCCTCTTCAACACTCTGGGGTAAGCTCTGGCCGTGTCCAGGCAAGGAAGCCTAAAAATGTGTAAGGTAAACAAAACCGGCTGACGATGGCTGAGAAAAGGTCAAAGTAAATCCATTCATGCGCTTTGAATGCGTAACCGAACGAAAGCAGGTCGAATGACTTACTTAAGATTTAAACGCTGCTGCCGACAAGAGACGAACCCTTTCATTCGGTTGATTTGTCATTTTGTTGACTGGAAGAGGTACCGTAAACACTTAATTGACTGGTTTGCTGAGAGTTTTAGTAGCAGTTACCTACTGTTAATTAGTGACCATTAATTAGTTTTTATGGAGTCGGAGACTGACTGCAAGGTAGCGTATATTTGTTGTTTTTGCTGCCGTTTATTGGGTCTTAATTATAGAAACTGATAGTTAGCTGTGTACAAAAACAAAATTATTTCAATCAAATCAACGTGATGGTGAATTTCTGCTTTCGTCCCAAAGCCTCTTAACGCGTCCAGGTATTATCTATCTACTGCAATAAATGCTATGGGAAATGCTTAGTCACAATTTTAAGCCATTTTATCGTCTTATCGCATCGATCACATTGCCCGCTTAAACCGCTTAACTTTACACGTAAATTATAGAGGTTTTCTTCGGTGAGGAAGCAAAATGTAAAAATTAGCTTTTGAGTGAACGTAAACTAAAGTTGATTTCGAGTTTGTTAAGTCTAGTAAAAATTTAGAATAGTGTTTAAGGTCAATTAAATTTTCAATGGATCACGAGTTTTCTTGCTAAGCTTGCTTTTCCTAGTACCCTCTATTTTTTCCGGTGATTATTGAAAAAAGAATGGACGAACTCACAAGTCAAACACTAGTTCATAAGAGATTCTACAATAAATAAAATGTCGTAACTACTAGTAAGCCAATCATACTGATTCGATTTGTTACACAGGAAGCCATTACCAATATTACGGCCGGTGCATGTATAACTATAATGGACAAAAATTTCAATTAACCATTTTTGCAATAATTGAAAATCGAAATGAGCCTGATGGCCATTCAAACCACTTACACTGTTTACATGATGATGTCTTTAATGGTGTTTCAATTCAATAAAAAAACTGAACATAAATATCACTGTAATAACCACCGATTGATGTGTTCGTTTTCTTTTTTCTTCACTTTTCGCGCGCCACAGGGCTACCGAGACGAAATGCTGTCGGAGGAAATGAGCTCGCTGGTACCGCCGGGACTGCAGGGCAAGGCCGACATTCTGTTCGGCAATCTGCACGAGCTGTACACGTTCCACAATGACATCTTCCTGAAGGATCTCGAAAATTGCATCTCCACCACGGAACTAGTCGCGCTATGCTTCGTGCAAAGGGTAAGTTTTTTTTCGATTATGATGATACCGTACATTCGGGTAACGTTGATCAACTCTCTATTTTTATTTAGTGTATATTGAAATTTGAAGAAAACATAGTTTCTTGTTACCGACTTTTCGCACTCTCGACATAGTCGCGAACTGTCGCCTGACCCGGGGGGTTGCAAAAGGGGTAGGTTTACTATTTTTTAAATTATTACGTCTTCAGTTAATACTGAACAGACTGAAATCTAAGTTAATTGTTTTATAGTAATTTTAAAATGATTTCTGCTCATGAAAACTTCTGAGTTGTTTACCAAGCTAAAACATTTCTCCAGCGAAAGATTTCTGTGTTCTGTGCCTAATAGTTATAATTAACAAATGTTGGCGAGATTGACGCGCTGGGACAAAAAGTTTACCGGTCACAAGACTGTGGACTCTCTCTGAGAGGTCTGGACAGACAATTCGGTCACTTAGCTTGTCACAAAAGCAAACATTCGTTGGTGGAACATGCGTCGTTGATGCAAAAACTCCAGCCTTATCAGGGGGCACGACGGTAATACTTGCGGTGCATTCCATGGCAGTTGTCGCTGCTCGAAACGAATGAAACAACGTTGTACTCTTTCAAAGCGAGCGATGTGGGTTGCATGGTAGGGTACCCAGATTTGAACACCACATTCGAGAACAGTTCGAACGAGTGAGCAATTGTGCGTCTTCAAAGTGTACACATCATGGAATTCACGTGCGTTACAGCGGATGAATCATGGGATATATTCGTTAAAACAGAGCTGGCAGTTCCCAGCAACTAGCACGGTTGTTATAAAGCTGTTGTGGTAACCGAAATATGACTAATTTCAGTCGTAATTTAATTTGGTTGCTTCAACTAAATGGACCTAAAGGGTGCTACTTGGATTCATTGTCACTCCCAAGTTTTTCATCGATTTAACACTATCCAATCAGGAATTACCTACGGACTTGAACGGACTCGGAAGGTCTCATATGTCCAATTTACAAAAAAGGGCAATCGACCCGAATACAACAATTATCGAGGCATTACTCTCCTCGATTCTGCATACAAAATTCTCTGCCGCATCCTGTTTCCCAGACTGAGGCCGTTGCAGGAAAGCTTTGTTGAAGAATACCAGTGCGGTTTTCGAGAAGGACGCTCCACGACGGACCAAATGTTCACATTGCGACAGATCCTCGATAAATTCCGGGAATTCAACCTGCAGACTCATCATTCGTTTATAGACTTCAATGCGGCGTACGATTCAGTTAAACGAAACGAGCTGTGGCAGATTATACTTGAACATGGTTTTCCAACAAAACTGATTAGTGCTGATACGTGCTATCATTGATGGTTCAAAATCAAGCGTCAGGATAGCGAGTGAGACATCGGACTCGTTTGTGACGTTAGATGGTTTGAAGCAAGGTGACGGACTTTCGAACTTGCTGTTCAACATTGCATTGGAAGGTGCTATTGGAAGGGCCGGCGTGCAGAAAAGCGGTACCATCATCACGAAATCTCATATGCTCCTAGGGTTCGCGGACGACATCGATATCATCGGTGTTAACCGTAGAGCTGTGGAAGGAGCGTACACGCATCTTAAGGAGGAAGCTGCGAGGATAGGGTTTATCATAAATTCTACCAAAACAAAGTATATGGTGGCTGGTAGATGGCGTGGTAGCCCTTCGGGTGTTGGAACTGCGGTGGTGATAGATGGATATACTTTTGAAGTGGTTGACGAATTTGTTTACCTTGGTACGTTAGTGACATGTGGCAACGATGTGAGCCGTGAAATAAAAAGGCGGATAGCGGCTGCCAACAGGGCGTTCTACGAATTACGTAGCCAGCTGAGGTCCCGTAGTCTACAACTCCGTACAAAACTCGCACTCTATAAGACGCTAATTCTCCCGGTGGTACTCTACGGTCACGAAGCGTGGACGTTGAAAGAGAGCGACCGATGAGCTATTGGCGTTTTCGAGCGTAAGATCCGGCGACCAATTCTTGGCGGCATATAAGACGAAAGAGTGTGGCGCAGGCGCATGAATCATTAAATGTACCAAGTATACAAAGATGCGGATATTGTGAAGCGACTTAAATACGGCAGGCTACAATGGGCTGGCCACGTAGCAAGGATGCCGGATGAGAGATCAGCGAAAACATTATTTAGCAGAGAACCCGACAGAGGCCGACGACTTCGAGACAGACCCTGTACCCGTTGGATGAGCGCTGTTGACAAGGATGCTAGAACAGCGGGTGTTAGGGAGTGGAGAGGCGCAGCCCAAGACCGAGTGTGGAGAAGGCTCCTGATTTCGGCATGGATTCGATAAGCGGATTGTTGCCGAAAAAGTAAAGTAAGTAACACGATCCAAACTGAAACCATTTACTCTGTAGTTATTAGTCAGCTGTAAACGTGCTAACTTGCACTTTGATGCGTTCTTCTCCATGTCATTTGAGACACATTAGCTGTCGGTGTTGTTTATGCCTTGCTGTAAAATGATTTTTGGAAGAAGAGCAATTTTTTATAAAACCAAGCTGATATTCACATATACGGGCTTAGTCGTAAAGTACATTTTCTATAAGCGTTTTTGCTAAACAACAAAAATTGAAAGCGGTCGGCAATTTTTAACCCGAGAGTACCCGGGAAATAACTTCCATGCTTCTGGAAAGGAACTCTCCAAATTGAATCGTTTCCCAAGCAACAATGTGAGTTTTATTGTACTCTTATCGCAGTTTTCATGACCTAGTGACCTGTGCAGGGGTGAATGTTGGACATGGCATATGTATATCGTGGGCACTACCAGACCGGTTTTGTGAGAGCCCATGCTACTACGGATCAAATTTTCACTTCGACAAAACATCCAGAAATTTCGGGCTTACAATGTGCCCACGTATCATATTTTCGTGGATTCTAAGGCAGCATACTATACAATCGAGCGCGAGCAGGCAGATGGCAGATAATCCAGGAAAACGGGCTTCCGGACAAACCGACGCGGCTGATCTAAATTTCCGTGGATCGATTGATGTGCGTGTTTCGAGGCATTATCGAGTCCTTTCGAATGGCGTAGAAGGTTGTGGCAAGAAACGATCTTCGTCAAAATTAGCTATCTCCTAGCCTTCGCAGACGGCCAACTAGAAACCTTGGGACGGCGGAGGCAATCTACGCCAGACTAAAAATGGAAACTAGGAGAATCGGATTACACATGAATGCGTCGAAAACTAAATATTTGGTAAGAAGAGGCTCTAGAGAAAATAATGTTTGCCTCCCACGGACAGTGACTATTGACGGCGATGAACTAAAAGTGGTTGATCAAGGAACCGCCTTACAGCTGAGGATGTACAAAACGCTAATCAGACTGGTACCTCTACGGACTTGAGAGACGGACTTAAGAGTGTAATAAAACCCAAATTGTTACTTGTGTCAAGCTGCAGGTACTACCTGGACTAATTCCAGCTGAATTGTGATTGGCGAGACGCAACGAATTGGCGACGAGCAGCCCAGGACCAAGTATATTGGAGAGTATTTGATACAACATGAGCCACTCCGGCTCCTTACGGTGTGGCTTCATCTGTGTCTTGTCTCATTTGGTGATACTTTTCTGTACCCAGAATTATTAGCAACTTTCCCACTGGTGGCACCTTTTTGACGATAACTAGCTTAACAGATACTCACCGTTACATTCATACAAGAAAGCATTAGCTCCACAACATACACGAGGCACCACGATTAAGCTACATGCCCCCACAATTATAAAAAAATGACTTGTGCCTTCTGTGGCCTAAACCGAGGTCCGTACCGCTCGGCTAATTAGGTAGGGTTGGGTAATTCGTCGAATCTAAATCTTCATCCACATGTTTGGACAGAAAATGTCGTGATGTTTATTTGGATCAATACGGTTACCCTATCCGATATCCATCCTAAAAGCATCGTTGAGTCTCTTTAATCGTGTTGTTGTCGGCGGTCACTAAACATCTCATATACAAATATGAACTCAAGACATCTCAAATATGCATATGAACTTTAATTATAGCAGTTGAACCGATCGTCCTTTTTCTAGATGAGACAAACTAGTCCTTCCATCCATTCCTCCATTAAGTTCTCCTTCCTGTATGCTCAAAATTCTGTTGCTAACAACATTCAGTACCGACGATAACTTCAGTTAAATCTTGCGCGGTTGAAACAACCGACATGTCGTCAAAAATTATGCGCTCTCACTCTCATTCACACTCTCGAGGACTGTATCATTAAAACATCCTCGGACACATTGGACAGAATCAACGGATCGACTGGTACGACGATGAATGTAGGAAGACGTTGCAGCGAACCCAAATCTCCCGGGAAAAAGGCGCAGCCTGGCAGAGTTGAAGTAATGTATGAATTAAAAAATGAAGTAATTCGCATGACAAAAGAATATTCAATGGATCAAATTTTCCTTGAGTCCTACATTTATTAAGGCTTCTGGAGAAATGCTTCGATGCTCTGCTGGACGACGTTATGGCAGTTAGCTGAAACCATAGTCATGGCCGAGGAAAAGATGGAGGTCGGAATGTTCATCATTTCTTCATTGGACTTGACAATCAGCTGCTTCTCCGTTCTGGCCACGAAATTATTGGAGTAGATCCTCCGTTCATTGTAGTTTAGAGCGGATCCTCAGTTCGCCCAACAATTTTCTAACAATCGCAAATGGACGACGTCCAGAGAATTGGCGCGCTTCTGTGCAAAGTTTATCTTCAGCGGGTCCAGCTCTTTCAGCGATCTTTTGGCATAATGGGTCTTTTGGCATAATGGGGCTCGAGGCCAGGCCACGAAGTCGCGCTTTGCCGAAAAGATGTTCACCAGCACCTTGAGCCATTCCTTGTTGGTGCTTGCCTGCTGCTCAGACATGACCGGCCTCGTCTGATGTTTTCACATAGAAATGTTCATTTTGGCTAGCTTTTCTGCGATTACCTTTTTGTATGCTGTCTACAAAGTCTACAAAGAAGGATGGTCAACCAAATGACCAAATATTTACGCAGCAGCAGGTCCTTCAAAAAGATTTTAAATGAAGTGTTTACCCGCATTATCTATTTGTTGACTTTGAAGCTACGTATGATACCATCTACCGCAAAGAGCTATGGAAAATTATGAACCAGAACAGATTTCTCGGAAAGCTTGTTAGATTGTATAAATCTACGATAGATTCAAATCCGGTTCTGTTGCCAGGAATGAAATCTTGAAATGAAAGTTTGAAATTCGATAAAATGGTGACTGAAGCGAGATAACAAGTTGTGTTGCTTGCTGCTACTTGCTAATCATGATTAATAATCAGCAACCCGTAATAATTGGTCGGTGTTAAGTCAGACCGGACCAAGTTTAAATTTAAAAAAAAAATGAGTTAATGACAGCAAACGATCAAGAACTTCCTAAACTACATTTTACTCTAATCAGATGACATAAATTCTACAAATAGCCAGAGATATGAACTCATTTCGAACGGTTGATAGCTTTAAACAACACAGAGTAGCAAACTTTGTTTTTCTCGAAATTAGATTTTTATGACTTGATTCGGTCTGACTTAACACCGACTAATTCATGATCTTGTGTTGTCTTTAATCTGCAAGATATTTATGATTGTTATTGGTTTATTTTCATTCAAAATTTTACTAGGATCCTGAAGCCATGAGACCTTTTTATAAATGGAGATAGAATTTGTTCTATACTATATGACTAATGACTATACAGTGCTATGTGCAGATATCGGGCGGGTTTCGTCAAGGTGATGGTCTGTTGTGCCTACTGTCCAACATAGCGCTACAAGAAATTATGAACTGAGCAGATTGGGGCACAATATACATGAACCGGTGCCTATGTTAAACAACCGGTCCTTGATTCTCAACTTGCACATTCTAGGACTGATTGGCCCAATCATCTAGTCCATCACTCTGAAAACAGTACTTAACTCATGTGTATTGCCTCAGAAAAGTTATTTCCTATAGTCTGATTTCATCGACTAATGCAAAAATAATCTTTCAATTTCCCACTAATTTTCTACCTAAAAATCGTTCTTGTATTCCAGAGGGATACGTTCTTCCGGCTGTACTCCTACTACTGTCAGAATATTCCGCGCTCGGAACGGCTACGGGAAACCCTCGTGGACACGCACCTTTTCCTGCAGGAGTGCCAGAAGAAGCTCGGCCACAAGCTTCCACTTGCAGCCTACCTGCTCAAACCAGTACAAAGGATCACCAAGTATCAGCTGCTTTTGAAGGATCTGCTAAAGTAACGATGATTATCTGAATTTCTATTCCCCTTATGTTTTATTAGTCCGCATCAGTTCTCAGTTATACTAATGTTTCGTTCATTTATTAACGTATCTTTTTTATTCGAATGACATTCTTACTTAACCATTCCTTATACGGATAGATTCAGCGATACCGGGACGTGTTCGAGGGAACTACAGAAGGCGCTGGACTGCATGCTAGTGGTGCTGAAGTGTGTCAACGATTCGATGCATCAAATTGCAATAACTGGTTTTCCCGTGAGTAGAAACGTTTTCGCATATCCTTCATAAATGAATTTCACCACAAAAAGAACGGTCTGCTCTATTTTTAATTAAATGATTTTACGCTGTACTAAAATGCTTCTCACGTAGCAAATTGGGTCAACCAGCAGCTTTATTATTTGCATATGATTATCATTATTTTGTTCACCGTTGCGTTGTGATAAGTTAGCGATTCCGAAAGAAAACGCCTCTTTTCTGTTTCACGTCCACACACACAGGCCGACCTTTCGCAGCAGGGGGAACTGTTGATGCAGGACTCGTTCCAGGTGTGGACCGAAAGCAAGAAAGATCTCCGGTTGCGGCTCAAAACTCAACATCGGCACATATTCCTGTACCAGAAGGCGATGCTCTTTTGCAAACAGGGCTCCAAAACCGGCCACAACAAGAGTACCTATCAGTTTAAACATTGGCTGCAGGTCAGTTTACCCGTTATCATCCGATGGATGACTTTGAGTAACGCTAATTGTTTGGCCTTTTTTTTTATAGATGTCACAAATTGGCCTAACCGAATCGGTACGTGGCGACTCGCGGCGGTTCGAAGTGTGGCTGCAAGGTCGCCAGGAGGTTCACACGATACAGGCCGGCACGGTGGACATCAAGAACAAGTGGGTTGCCGAAATCAAACGGGTACTGCTCAACCAGCTGGAGGAGCTCAAAGGCGAGAAGATCAAGCAGTACGGACTGAACCACAAGTGAGTAGATCAACTTTTTTTGTCAGCTTTTTATTATGCAAATTAGTCGGTCGATCTCAAAGTGAGAGAGGCGTGCTTTTGTGCTATTTCCTTTCAAGCCTCAATTAATCTAGAAACTTGTTATAAATGATCATATTGTGGTAGTGCTACATTTGAGATTTCAGTCTAACTGGAACTTTCGATTTCTATTAAACGAAATGCTAGGAATTTGCAGTAAAATAATAAAAATGATGGTAGTTTTTTGTTCCTTCCGTCTAGTAACAGCTCGTATTTATTTGAACTCGAAACAAAGTAGCTTATGATGAATATAATCGAAACGAGAAGGCAATTCGATGTTGCAAAAATTTAAGAGGTTTTAAACCGACTAGTGTCAGTTTATTTTATAACTGATAGCTCTCATAGTTTGCGACCTGAAACGTCTTAAAACATAAATCACTATTTTATATTACTGTGTATTTAAAAGAATGTATAATTCTCTGGATTATTTGCAGACCATTGCGACACACAGCATCCTGGGATATGCCACCGACTCTGCACGGTGCTCCAAACCGAACATTTAGCTGCGACCAGCAGCCCACCTCTACGCCGTTGTCCGCCAGCAACATCCAGCATCACACGGGTGGCGGCGGCGGCGGCCAGGACCAAGCAATCACAAGGATCTCCCATCTCAACAATGAGGATAGCATTATGAGTGCAGCGGGTATTTCGTCATCCTCGTCCGAACACGATAATCAGGAAACGAACGCCTGGAGTTCGGATTATTCCAACAGTGAGGACGAATTCACGCACGGAGAGGATGGTGTATTACCGGTGAGGAAATCTTCGATAGTTTAACAATTACCAAGCCAGTCTTTCGTTTTTTTAACAATTTTTCGCACTCGCTACATAATCGCCAAGTTTTACCTGCCGCAGGCGGTTGCCATTTTGGTTGCTCGTGAATTGCTCAAAAGACCCGATATGTTGCAATCTTTACCCTCGGTAATCAATCAGTTTCGAAAACGTAGAATAACTTAACGCTATCCGAGATATCCGAGAAATTTATCACCAGTTACGTATTCGGGCGACTGACAAGCAACTTACGCGCAACTCCTAATGAATTTGCGACAGTGTACGTCATAGACGTATAGGCGCAGTTTATCAAAAATCTTAACGCGTCGGCATTTACGATCAAGTTTCCATAGGCGTCGACGGCGATGATAAAGGAGCATTACATAGATGATTATTACGATAGCGTAGTTTCTGTCGACGAAGCAATTAGGCTTGCGAATCAGGTTAAATATATTCATTCTCGAGAAAGCCATCGCAGCAGGAACCAAGTCTTCAACTTCAACCATTTTCTGGAAGCGATGGGCAAGCAGAAGGCAAATCCTGCCATCCACTTCAGCAGGGACAAGAATAAGCAAGCCGAGCGAGTTCTGAAAATTGTATGGGACCTAGAAGATGTCTTCCTATTTTGTAAGCGATCAAACGATCATGCAAAAAAATCGTGTTGAGCTGTGTCATGGCGATGGTCAATCCTCAAGGCTTGCTTCTTCCGTGCATCGTTTCGGGCGCTTGTTAGTTCAAGGAAATGCTGTATCTCGCCCGCAGATGGCAGACCTATCAACGAGATGTAGCATGGATGTAGGATATAGGACGATCCCGGTGAGGGTGTATGCCGAAACTCTCATTTACCACGAAAAACGACAATGGATATATTGAACGGATCAATCGGCATAGGATACATCAGAGAATAAGAAAACGATTAATGGAAAATGATTGGAAACTTGGAACGTCTTCTTCTTCTTCTTCTTCTTCTTCTTCTTCTTCTTCTTCTTCTTCTTCTTCTTCTTCTTCTTCTTCTTCAGCATAGAACCGGGGTGGCTCGTGCTGTTTCAAGCACTCGTCTCCATTCAACTCGGTCTTGGCTCACTCGTCGCCAATTTTCTAGTCGTCTCAGAAGTCGCAAATCGCTTTCGACCTGGTCGAGCCATCGTGCACGTTGGACCTCCTGTTCCTGGTGCCGGTGGGGTTGTTGAAGAGGACTATTTTCGTCGCAATGTCGTCCGACATACTTACGACGTGTCCGGCCCACCGTAGCCTGCTAACTTTCGCTAGATGCACGATGGGCACGAACTCTTTTACCACCTCGATTTCATCGCCGTCTAAATGAATTTAGGGAGGGAGGTCAGCATGCACTTCTCTAGAACCTCTTCCTTTCATGTATTTTGTTTTCGATACATTAATGACAAGACCAAACCGTTTGGCTTCAGCTTTCAGTCCGATGTACGTTTCCTCTCAAAGGTACGTGTAATGATGTCAACGTCGTCAGCGAAATCAAGAAGCTGGACGGACTTCGTGAATATTGTGCCACTCGTGCCTATCCCCGCTCTTCTTATCACACTCTCCAAAGCGATGTTGAACAGCAAATATGAAAGCCCATCACCTTGCCGTAACCCTCTTAGAGATTCAAAGGGACTCGAGACTGCCCCTGATACTCGAACAACACACAATACTCGATCCATCGTCGCCTTGCCCAATCGCGTTAGTTTATCCGGAAATCCGTAGTAATGCATGATCTACCAGAGCTGATCTCGATCGATCGTGTCATACGCCGATTTGAAGTCGCTGAATAAATTATGCGTGGGCACGTTGTATTCGCGACATTTCTGTAACACTTGCCGAAGCGCGAAAATCTGATCCGTGGTGGCACGGGTACCCATGAATCCCGCTTGATATTACCCCACGAACTCCTAGCTCCTCCTCCCAAATCTTGACAATGATCCAGTGCAGCGCTCTAGCCAGTGCGTCACCACCGTATTTCAGCAGCTTACCGGGTAGTTGACCAGCCCCAGCCGCTTTATTGTTCTTCAGCCGACCGATTTCTTCTGCTACCTCCTGGAGGTCGGGGGCTGGTATTCTGTCGTCTTCTGCACGTGCTCCAAGATCTATTGCCATATCGTCACCTTAATGTTCAACTACATTGCTGTTAAGGTGCTCGTTATAGTACTGCTTCCACCTCTCGATCACCTCACGTTCGTTCGTGAGAAGATTACCGTCTGAGTCCCGACACATATCGGCCTGCGGCACATAGCCTTTGCGCGAACGGTTTAACTTCTCGTAGAACTTCCGTTTATCGTTAGCACGGTACAGTTCTTCCATCGCCTCGCGATCTTGATCTTCCTGTTGGCGCTTTTTCCTCCGGAAGACCGAGTTTTGCCTGTTCCGTGCTTGTTTATATCGCTCCACATTCACCCTCGTTCGGTAATGATACCGGTCTGCCATCAGTAGCACCTACTTTCTACGTCTGAATATTCGGAAAAAACACCTGGAGGCACCCAAATGGAGACTCTAACTCTAAGATCGATCATATATCGGTTGACGGTCGACACTTTTCGGATGGCATCGATGTACGGCCTTTTCGGAGACCAACAATCGACTCTGGCCACTATCTTGTCGTGTCTAAGATTCGCGCAAGGTTGTCAAACGTGGCGAATGCTCTTAGTGAGAGGACGCTACGTTTCAACATCCTGCGGTTGACGGCAGATGACGTGGTAGTAGAATATCTCAGAGCATTACCTTGATAAACGAGTCGCAGAACAGCAGAAAGAAAGGGAAGAAAATGTAAGTGGGCTGTGGAGGGATGGTGCCTATGAAACAACTGCGTAGGTACGAGCCACGTATGGAAGACAGCGTAACAGCTGGTTGGATACCGAATGCCAGAGAATAATAGATGAGAAGAACCAGGTCGGGAGTCGCACGCTCTCTGCGGCTACACGTCAGAGCAAAGAAAAAAGAACTCACCGTCTAAAGAACGCGAGTACCGGGAACACGTAATCACCGGCGCAGAGTAGAGATTCGCCAGCAACGACATACGGAATTTCTACAAAACGGTAATGCGGTTGGGAAGGACCCAGCTGAACCTCTAAAAGCGGAAAGCGAGCGGCTATACGAAGCAATCCATCACGAGATCATTGTCAAGAACTGGGAGAAAGAACAAATGCCGGAGGAGTGGTTGGATGGTCTGCTTTGTCTTATTTTCAAAAAAGCGTATCAACTCGAATACACAAACTATCAAGGCATTACATTGCTCGATTCTGTCTACAAGGTGGTTTTCCGTGTCCCGTTCTGTAGACTGAGACCTTATGCGGAGTCTCTCGTCGGCGAGTACCAAGCTGGTTTTCGAGAAGGTCGCTTCATGACGGATCAGATTTTTATCCTGCGTCAGTTACTAGATTAGTTCCGGGAGTACAACCTACAGACTGATCATCTGTTTGTGAACTTGAAGGCGGCGTACAATTCAGTCAAACGAAATGAGCTGTGGCAGAAAACGCTAGAATATGGTTTTCAGACGAAACTAGTTACGCTGGTTCGTATGACGCCGGATGGGTTAAAATCATGCAGGTGAGAACTCAGTAAAACAGAATTAGAAAAGTGCTGTATTTAGCATTTTTAGATTTTTTGGATTTACGGTACTGTAAAGCTGCTACGTCGCACGCTGCTAGAGGGTTCTTTTTACTCTCAATGGCATTGTAGCTCTATAGCGCCGTAAATATCTATTTATATAAGAGGCTTATGTCTGTACCGAAAACCAGGTCTCTGACAGGACGTCATAAGATCAGTAACTAAAAACAGGTCCCTGACAGGACGTCATGTTTTCGTATCAATGGGTTGTATTCTCAGTCACCTAACTGGTCGACTGCTAGACTGCTCGATTGCTCAACTGGTCGATTAGACTGCTCGATTTGATTGCTCGACTGGACTGCTAAACTGAACTGTTCGACTGAACTGTTCAATTCGACTGCTCGACTCAAGTGCTTGATTGGATAGATCGACTTGACTGCTTGACTGAACAGCACGATTGAACTGCTCGATTGGACTGTTCGATTCGACTGCTCGACTGGACTACTCGATTTGATTGCTCGCCTCAACTGACAGCTTGATTCAACAGCTCGACTAGACTGTTCGACTTAGCCACTCAACCCGACTGTTCGACTCAACTGCTTGACTCAACTGCTTGACTTAACTGTTTGATTCGACAGCTCGACTGAACTGTTCGACAGAACTGTTCGACTTTACTGCTCGACTGAACCGCTTGACCTGACTGCTCGACTAGACTGCTCAACACAACCGTTCGACTGGACTACTCGATTAAACTGCTCGACTGGACTGCTTGATTGAACTGCTCGATTCGGCTGCCCAGCTCGACTGCTCAACTCAACTGCTCGACTGGACTGCTTGACTGAACAACTTGATTTAACTGCTCGATTTGACTGCTCGACTCAACTGCTTGACTTCTGTTTGATCCGACAGCTCGATTCAACTGCACGACTGGACTACTCGACTCAACTGCTCGACTGTTCGAATGAACTCGACTCGACTGCTCGACTCAGCTGCTCAACTAGATTACTCGACTCAACTGCTCGAATAAACCGTTCAACTGGACTACTCGACTCGACTGCTCGAATGAACTGCTCGATTTGACTACTCAACTTGACAGTTCGACTCGAATGCTCGACCCAACTACTTGACTCGATTGTTTGATTCGACTGATCGACTCGTCTCTTCAACTCGATTGCTTGTCGCGATATCATATGGTCGATGTTAAATCAGACCGGACCAAGTCGCAAAATTTTAAACAATGAGTTAATGATAGTAAACGATCAAGAATTTTCTAAGCAACATTTTACTCTAATCAGCCTACATAAATGTAGCAAACAGCCAGAAGTTTTTATTCAGTTAAATAAAATCCAATACGACCATAAAAACATGTACAACATCTTAGAGCTATATTGTGCAATATAAGAACTCAAAGAACTAATACAAAGAATAAACATCTTCGCAAACACTGGCCAATGGAATGTACCATCAGTTTTCGGGATTCTGAACAGACTTTTATATTTTCCGGATCGTTAGATTCGGGCTCAACTAGTAAAAGATAAAACTTTACTTTCTTCGGTAATATTGTAGATTCTTCTACAAATGTCCCACACACCACTTTTTCAAATACTGCATGGTTAGGGTGCAGTAATCGAAAAAGCAAAATCGATGCGAAAAGAGCATGCCAAGCCTAATATGCTCATATAGCGAAGGTAGCACAATGTGGCAGGCTGCGGTGTGCTGGGTACGTAGCCAGAATGTTCGACGAAACAATAGCTCACACTATTTTCAGCTAAATACCAAGAAGAGGCCATATAGACTTCAGGGCAGACCCCGCATGGTTATGCGCTGTTGAGGACGATACACGTTCAGCTGGTGTTCGAAGGGATTGGAGAACGTTAGCCTAGGACCGAGAATACTGAAGGACTATAATTCGATCGACACATGAACGATAACGGACCGTCACCACTAGAGTAAAGAAAGCAAGATAGTTCAAGGTTCGTGCAGGACCGGCTGCGATTGGGACGAGGACAACTACAATGAATCGTTCCAGAAGTGGATTCGTTGGACGAAAATGCTGCCGATGATTAAAGGAATCAGAATCCCCATGGAGTTACTTAGGAGATACTAGAATTAACCTAATCGAAGACCTTCAGATAAATGTAGTGTCTGATGCTAGTAAAGGTCCGACTGTGCGGTGTACTTTCCAGGAGTGATAGGAGGAATAGTTATCTGTGTGTTGGTGACTAGCCGAGTGAAAGTGAGTCCCCCGTTCCGTGATTCTAGCTGCAAGCGAAGTACGGAGTAAACGAAGCAAACGAAAGACCTTAAAGCAGGTTCGAAAAACACTCGATTCACTGGGCCGAAGTTTCTATAGCTGCAAGAAGCAAAAGTTGCCGCATCCAGATACGGAGGAAGAACTGAAAGCGCATCTGCACGTTTGCACGGTGTGCAGTTTCTTGTTCCCGTGATAGACGTTACACGAATATCCAAGTGAATGGTGCTACTGAGGAAGATCACCACACGCTCATCAGAGGGCCCCTCGCTTTTACGGCTGCAATGACCGATTCCTTCGTAAAGCTGCCACTGTCGTCTTCGACGACGAGGACAATTTTTAACCCATTCGGAAAAGAATGCGACGGGGAAAAAATCCCTATTTTCCCTTGCACGTTCGAAGAGGCGTATGTGGAAGATACCGACCGTTACCCCCGTACCAAATGTACTATGTAGTCCTCTGCGGGCACGACGCGCGGGCAATGCTCGACGGGGACTTGAAAGTACTGGCCGTTTTTGAATGTCATGTGCTTAGGACCATCTTTGGCAGAGTACGTGAGAATGGTGTATGGAGGAGAAGGATGAACCACGCGTTGGCGAAACATTGTTATGCAGGTGAAATACTAACATCGCACTAGGATAAGTAATTACTTGTGAACGGGATCTATTTAAACTGGCAAAAGCATGCATGCAGTGCAAGATTAACAAAAGCAGACTACGACGGATGGCTGCGCGCGCTACCTGCTACCAGAGTTACTCCATTTCTACGGCCGTTTTGCTACGTGCGGCTTGACTACCTTGGACCAGTAATTATAACTTCTGGACTCCGTAGCGAAAGGAAATGGGTCGTATTGTTTACTTGCTTGGTAGTTCGAGCTGTTCACCTCGAAAGAGCGCACTCACTGACTAGTCTCGTTTGATCACACGTTTCACTTCCCGTCACGGTCCACCGCTAGAAATGTTTTCCGATAATGGAACGAATCTAACGGGAGCAAACAAGGAATTTGTGGGACGAGTTCGCGGTATCAATGAAGATTGCGCAGGAGAAATAACGTCGGCTTCTACAAATTGAAACAACAATCCTCCGGTTTCGCCTCACTTGGGGGGAGTATGGGAAAGACTTGTCCATTTTACGAAAGAAACGATTTTTTCTTAGAACGGTTGAATGAATCCGAACAATCCAATTACATAATCATTTTTCGCATTATACATAAACCCCCTTTGCAAATAAAAACAGTCTTCCATTGCTAATCATTGCGATTACTCTTGCAGGGACATAAGTTCGTCTCCTTAGCAGACTACTGTGCAATGGGAAATTCTGAAGTTTCCATGAAAGAAGGTGATATTGTAGAACTGCTCAAAATCGGATGCGCCGGCTGGTGGTTTGTGAAAGTTACTGGTAAGAATCCTAAAACCTAACGATAAAATGGTATAGACCAAAGTTAAAATATTATACTTTCTCAACAGGAAATAGCCTCGAAGGATGGGCTCCAGCTGCGTACCTGGAACCGATAAATCGTAAAGCGTCACGGCTTCGTAGTGCTCGCAGTCAGGACAAACTGAATGAGCATTAAGTCAAAGTGCATGACACTGGTTAAAGTTACATGCAAAAAAAACAGTTCTAGTGAAAACCGGGAGAAATGCAATACCTAGGCATTTATTGAGATTGCATGAATAATATCAGATATGAAGTTCGAAAAAATTCATAAAGTAATTATCTATGGTCGTCTATCGTCTATTCATCCATATCGCCAACACATATATACAACACATCCACACAGACCCAAACACATGCACACATATAGAAACCAAAACTGGAGACTCTCTGTTCAACTAGCCAAAATATACACCAGTTTAGAGTAGAAATCGTTGCGATGTATGACAATTAATATATTAAAAAATCGAATACAAATTTAGCAGTAATTATCATGCGCTGGCGTTTGGATTACAGTCAATCATGAACATCCAGAAAATTGTGTCAGTTTTCAAAAAATAATAATACGGAAATGTATTCGATTTCATACTTCTTACTAGCACAATCTTTGCGATCGATTTTCTACTTGTTCAGTTCTCTTTCTACACTCAAAATCACTTTTTCGCTGCCTTGTGCTATTACCTTACCTACTAAACCATTTCTATTCGCCTACCAACGTACCATGGAAAACATGATACTTACATGCTTTCATGCGAACTGCATCCGACTGTTTTATACTAGAATGCATCCCAATGCCAGAACAACAGAAGAATATGAAAAAAAGAAAGCGTTAACAGTATCTAAAACAAGCCAAAGCATATATACAATAAATTAATTGAAACAATGCTCCTAATCACACCGTCATACATTGTTTGCGGTGGTGAATGGTCAGTTAACGAGCTAAAATGATAGAGGAAAAACGAAAAAAAAACATAAATCAATCAATCACCCAACTTCGGAAAAACGTTTCCTTCTATAACGTGTTGTACAGTCCTCGTAAGTTATTTATTTATTGGTTAAAAAATGTACACAACGACGGTCGATCCATGCGATCGCTATCGCGGTGAACACACATTCGATGTAATATGTGGCCACGGCCATCGTGCGTGATCATACGACAATCGAGATCCAAATTCAAGTTGTCTCCTCCCCCCCCTTTCCCTCTAAAGTTAGGTGTTTTGTTTCCTTCGTCATTGTTTTAAACTTTTTTCGTGTTATTTTTTTATTTTTGAACTTTATGTTGAAATTAGTGAACTGTTTTATAGGTCTACACATATGGCGTCACATTAAGTGGTAAAGCTAATCCGATGTTTGATTATACAGAAGGAAACTTTCGTCGGAAAAACTATAAGATAAGAATGACGTTATCTCATTGACAAAAAAAATTAAAGCAATGACAGTGTATTTTTCAAGCATAAAACAGTGAAGAATGGAGCATCATATACGGATAATAATCGAAAGGCTTGTAAAAATTCAGTTAAACAACCGCTGGTTAATCAAATTAACATTAAACGTGAAATCGAGGACAATGTTTGTTCAATAAAAAAAATGATGAAAATTAAAGGAATGCAGTTTTTATATTTTTATATTCAAATCTTCGAAATAATCTATTAAAATAACCTGTTATCTGGTGGTAAATCCGCCTATACATCGTCGATCATGACAACCCTGTTGTGATACAGAAAAAAAATGACAGTGGGGTCAGACCCCGTTAAGCAACTACGCTCAATGCTTTGCTCGTACTGCCAGCTCCCATCCGTAGCGAATAAATTGAACATCATGAACTTGATGCTGGACGTTTACGATTGGCAGGGGACCGAATACATTACGGCCCCCACCAACGAGTCACACGACCGTAGAAATGTCATATGTCGGTCCAAAATAAACAACACTACATGTTCGAAAATCTTCAATAGACTACGCACCTTCTTTGTAGTGTCTACCATATTACCTGACCTGATATTGTACCTTTACGAATCTTCTTGCAGTAGCCGGCCACAGTTAGGCCCCGTACAGAGTAAACGCGACAGCGACGCGACACGACTTCGCTCTCATGTTGCTAAATGCACAGTCCTGCTTCGGGCGAAAAAGAGCTGCGCGTATAACTACAGCAAGAAATGTCGCGTCGCATGTCGCTTGCACTCTGGCGGTACCCTTATACATGCTTCGAACTCAACGTTCGTAAAGCTTGCTTCAGATAGTATTGGAACAAAAACAATTGCATGTATTTCAGTTTTTTATTGTTGAATTCAAGATCTTTTCTTACATATATGTAGCATTTTCTTCATACTTTTAAGAAAAGTACGGATAAAATTATTCGTCACGGTTTCGAAGGAATTCTCGAACTTTTCCTGTAACGTGGCTCATTAGGCGGCACACACTTTCTTCGTCCATCGTTTTGGCTATCTTATTCCACCAGATCTTCATCTGATTGATGTTCTTTGAAAACTTTTCCCTTTGCCTTGAGTCTCCTTTTCATGATTGCCCATTATTTCTCAATAGGGCGGAACTGGGGGCAATTGGGTGGGTTAAGGTATTTCGGAACAAATTGGACCCCTTTCTCTGTATACCATTCTTGAACGAGTTTGCTGTAATGACAGCTTGCCAAATCTGGCCAAAAAATCACAGGATGGTGGTGGGATCAAATGAACGGGAAAATTCGTTTTTGGAGACACTCTTTTTGGTACAGTTCCGACGTCATTTTTGTGCCACAGCTGCAAATGCCCTGCCAAATTATAATATTTCGTGCAAATTTGTCGGCAAAAACAAATTTAAATTTGCTTGGAACATTCCCCGGAGCCGTTGTCAAGTAAAATTTTTGACCTGGCATTTGCCCGAAGTCAGCCTTGACATAGGTTTCATCGTCCATCAGGAAACACCCGCCGAACTTGGTTAGCACCCGGTCGTATAGCTTTCGAGCACGAATTTTGGCCACAGTATTCTGTTTTATGGTTCGGTTTTGCTGTTTGCTAACTCGATAGGACTTGATTCCTTCCCGGAGTCGAATTTTCGTCACGGTACTGTGGGCAGCACTGAATTTTCTGGCCAAATTGTGGTTCGACAGATTGGGATTCCTCTTGATGGTCTTCAAAAGCTTACCACGCAGTTTCCGGTCGACAGTTCCAGCTGTTTAGCTAGCCTAGATGCAGACCACAATGGATTTTCCAAATAACTGTGTACAATTTTTTCCCTTCTTTCGGCTCCAATGTTGTTTGTTAACAAAATTCAGTCGTTTTACGGCATGTCAAAAATACATAGGTGAAGCCTTGGGTGAAGCTAACAAAATTTTCAAATCCGTCCACAAAGAACGCCACAATATGAGCAAAAGTTTGTTCCAATGCTAAATGAAGCAAGCTTTAGAGCCTCTTCCTGCAACTTCCGACATTGAGTAGAACAACGCTTCCACACACTGTTTTTTAACAGCTTCAAAATGACAACACCGTATCGCCATCAACAAGAGTGTCTGCTTCCTGCTTCTAGAACAACCCATGCGTGAATATTGGTCTTATTGGTCTACGTCCGACAGTCCGGCAGAACAAAGGAATGAAATCTGAGATCTCCACTGCCGATGATTACCCATCATGGCTTCACCTTCCATGGCCAGGACAGATTCTCGTTAACAGCACGGATATCTTTGGCTAATCTGTGTCGCTTGTCGCTATGAGCCTTCTTCCTTCTCCTTACGGATTCATGACGTGTACTACTCTGCAGATCTTGTTCGGTCCTTTCCTCATAGTGTCTGATTCACTTCCACCTAGGTTTTTGAAATATTGTCAACGGCCGATTATTGATAACATCGACAATGGAATTTCTCGTTTGATATCCAGTTATGAGGCCACCAGGCACAATTCGCAGGCAGCGATTAATAAATACCTACAATTTTTGCGTTGCATCCCCTGGGACGCACATTTCGCAGGGGTACAGAAATTTTAGCGCCAGCTTTTACGCAGACATGCAAAGGCACCCCCTTTTTTATATATTGATTATGCAGGGAGAAAATCTTCATAGACGGCAACTTCACGGTGCCGAGTAGGATTCGCGAGGTGCCAACGTGCGCCTACCTACTAAAAACTCTCCTGCTGCCCATTCCTGAACCCCTCCCGGAACTACCGTTAGGTTTTACTTCAGAAGGGAGGACGTGCCTAAGCACTCCGACTTATCCATTGCGTGTATGGGTTCACACAACACCCTTGTCACTTAACACCGCTACTACCCTTCACCTATGGCTTGGGCTGCCCAACCAGCCCATTACTGACCCTAGCTAAGCTATGTCAGGCCCTGTCGGTGCAAATGTTCTAGCCATTGCAACTCTGTTATCACGTCCGTTGCCGCCCTATCGACGGCACCCCATGCGCGCTGTTCAGCGCACATTCTCTGCACGATGTTGTTGGCGTTGGTGTCTTCCCCAACGACCGCAAGCATCATTAACCGAATTGTCGTGAAACTCGGGCAGTGAAACATCACGTGCTCCGCCGTTTCCTCGGCTACCCACGCGTATGTAGATACTTCTTAAAGCATTAATGTCCCGACAGAAACTGGGTAAGGAAAAAGTTTACCTCACCATGTCTTCTACCGATCCAGGACGATATGTCGTCCTGGATCCCCGGCTTTGGCAGCAGTACCAATCTTTGGACTTTGCATTTGTCTGGAAATTCGCATACCTCTAGGCAATTCTGAAGTGTCTCTCTAAACATATCGGGATATGCTTGGATCGCCACTTTGAGTGCCTCGTTCGGAACCCCGTCAGGACCGGGCGCTTTCTTCGTTTTTAAACCCCTGGCAATTACGATGAGTTCCTCATTCGTGACCGGAATGAGGACATCATTCGATTGACTGGGCATAATGGTATCACATGCCCGTACTAGGACGTTGGTCAGCTCACGAGCACTCAGGTTCGAGCGGATGTTCTCTGCACTGAGCGCTTCAACGAACAGGTCTTTGTCAAAGGACTTCACTTTCCACCTCCTCTCTGTCGACTTCAACCCGCGTGACCAGCGTCCGTCGTTCAATCGTGTACCGTTAGCTTGGTGGTCGCTATGCGTGTACTCATCTGACACCCTCCAGCCTATGTTGGCAAGCAACGTTGGGCTGCAGAAGGTGATGTCTTACTTCCTCCAGCTTGGACAGAGCTTCCAGCAAGCGTTGTCCCCTAGGGGTAGTGCACCTGCTACCCCATTCGACAGCCCAAGCATTGAAGTCTCCTCCAATGACAACGGGCTTGCGGCCCGTGAGTTCGTCGGTGAGCATGTCTAGCATCCGGTCAAACTGCTCCGGCGACCACCTAGGTGGAACGTAGCAGCTACAGATGCAGACGCCTCGACCACAACAATCACGAACCCTTCTTGGTTCGGGTATCTACCCATCACGGCAATCGCTGCCATCCGACCCTTGTCAATTACTCAGTTTGCGCCGCCCCGGGGGATCCGCGATAATGGCAATATCGCACCCTGTAGATGGGAAAACCAATCTTCACTGCTTGGTGGTCCCAATCGGAATGGAATTTTATGTATAATCAGTATTAGTTGCGGGGAGTCAAGGATACAAGGATATTGCTATACAGTTTATTACGATCCTACAATCTCTCCCTCTTTTCATAAATCGTATAATTAATTTGTATTAACATTGTATAACTCATAATCATTAAGGAAGTTCGATCTACGTTTAGTTCTATAAGTTATTTCGTATACTGATGGTATTGGAAGGCCACTAGATCGTTTACGATTATCCCTTGAAATTTGTTTGATTAAAGAACTTACTGAGTTATCAAATTTGGATCAAATAGAGGACTTCGACGAATAATTTTCGTTGCACGATTTACGTCCTTTTACATACAATATTAGATTTTATATTCCGCAAATGTAATCTAGTTCCTTCTCTCCTATTAACCATATAGACTTGCGGATTGAAAGTAGGTGTAAATTTAATTTTTTTTACTATAGTCGGAGATACATTAGAAATGTTCTTCCGACGTTTTCTATTCGTATAGTTATAGATGTGTAATGTCAAAACAATCTGGAATTTTTTCCGGACATATAAGTTATCCTGGTATAACGGAGTTTTCTTTTGTGCTCAACCTCAGTATGGAAACCGATCCATACCTCTTGGTATCTTGCTTAAAAATACTCAACCTCATTATGAAAACCAATCCATAAATCTTGGTATCTTGTAAATCATACTTCCATCGGTCGAGGAAGGGCTTACCGAAGCAAGAGTATCAACTTAAGTTGACCTCTTCAACTTCAGTAATCGCAACCGCTCTCCTATGACCATGGCTCATGAGATTTGTTGCAAAATCTCTTAATTTCTTTGTCATTCCATGCCGTAGGCTTGCTATTTGTATTCCATGTTCTGGTAATTCTAATCAAATTATCACGCTGGCCTAGAGCAGTAATGATATTTGTTACCAGAAACCAGTCCTAGGAATACCAGGTACCCAATTGGAACAACCTTGCGTTCCATTATACCAATTATGTTGAACTAACGTTGTACTCACCATTTGCCTAGCCATCGTATTTTACCTACTTCTTCAAATTTTTCCTTCGTCGCCAAAATGTAGATGGGAAAACCAATCTTCACTGCTTGGTGGTCCCAATCGGAATGGAATTTTATGTATAATCAGTATTAGTTACTGGGAGTCAAGGATACTTATTGCTATACAGTTTACTACGATCCTACACACCCCGTTTCGGTTGCCGTTTGCCAAAGCAACTCCTGTGCCGTTTCACAGTAGTTTAGGTTAATCTGTATAATCTGCACCATTATCGTTGCAAAGCCCTCCTATAAGCCGCACACAGTGGGCCACCTTTGGCATGCTTACTTCCCGCTTCGGCTGTGCAGAGCAAGCACCTGGGGGGATGTGGCGAAGTGGCCATCTTCGCCGCACCGCCTGCACAGCTTAGACCGATCGGGGGCCTTACACTTGCCTGCCCGATGGCCAAAGCCCATACACCTGAAACAGCGTTCGATACGCCGTTTCGACGTAAGTGTACAGACTAATCAGCCCACCCTAATTTTGCCAGACGCCAACATTTTGTTGGCGATTGCCTCTGGCACGTTTGAGGTTGCGGTTTGCATATCTCCATATGCCTTCCGCAACCGGATGTCTGCGAATGCCACATCAACATTAAGCTGATCCCACAGAGCATCCTTCAGGTCAACTGCCGTCGTAAGCTCGTTTTTACACTCGATAAGAACACGCTGCGACAGCGCCTTAACCTGGCCCGCTTTGCCCACGGACTGCTCAACCAGTTGCCTGTAATTCGAGCTCTGGACCGTTGGGTCCTGTTTGAGTTCGAAGAGCATATCTCCGGCCTGGTTTCGGCGCGTCTGCTCTACGTTGGCCCCAAGCTCCGGCAACTTGGGGTCCACCCGAACCTTACGCAGTAGATCAGCGTACGACAGATTACTTGTCAGCTTCACTACTAAGGCGTCGCCCTTATGAGTTGACGCGACTAATGCGACAAACTGTTGGCGTCATACGCTGCTGGTTTTGTTGATCTTTGACGTTTGAAACTCGGTAGAGTTGTTCAAAATCTTCAGTCCATCGCTTAAGCTGTATTCAACCAGTAGGGTTCCAGAAAGAAAGGCAACAATTCCTTTCCCGAAATGGTTGTGAAGATGCAGAGGATTCTCTGGTCTTTAGTAACAAGTATTGGACTAACAATCCTTGCCATCCCACCAGGACCCGAATTCGAACGTGACCGGCGTCGGTATTGATCAGCATGCAGGGACCTGATAAGGTTGCACAATGAGGAACAGTGTGTTGTTCCAAGCATGCTTTTTCCAGCCATTATTTTGTAATTTTCATCGGTCCTGGTCAATAACGGAGTAGCAGCACACGGGCGGTATCCTATGCTTATGCTCTGCTTATGCTTATCTTTGTATTCAACCAGTAAGGCGGCGACAAATATCGTCCAACAAACGGATATCACCATTGGCGACGGCGGTTTTTTCTTCTTCTTCGGTTAGCAGGCACGTTTAACAGCCCTCTCCAGTTCGGCGTATCGTTGACGAGCAGCTGTCTTAGCCGATCTGATTCGCGCTCGCTCAATGCCGGCTTTCGCTATGCCGGTACTGGTTGTGATGAAGGCGATCTTGATGCCGCTCCATTGCTCTTCGCCGGTTTCATTAGGTGGCAACTCCGAGCCTCGGAATTCAGGTTGTTCGACAAACACCCTTTTTACCTCAGAATTCTCCAACCGGCGGACGTCGTTACGGCACCCAACTTTCTCCTCCCGTCGTTGGATACGTGCGACGCGCAAACGTATCTTAGCGATAACAAGATGTCGGTCGAATGCAATATCAGCGCTGCGTTTGTTGCGTACATAAAGAAAACTTATTCGCCGTTTTCGGCTCATGTAGATGTGGTTGATTTGGTTTTCTGTTCGGCCGTCACAGGAAGCCCACGGGACTTTATGTGCTGGTCTATGAGGAAAGAGCGATCCATTAATGATCATGTTGTTATTACCACAAAATTCTGTGAATAGCTCCCCCCGGATCGGAAACAGGAAAATCAGTCGTAATTGTGGGTGTGCTGAAAGCTCCCACCGTTTCCCTGTATGTAATACCTGAGAGCGGTTTTGCGCCAAAACACTTGTGTAAGTTCGGGTGCGTGGTCATTTGTTAGTGGAACCTGTGCTGCTGATGTTCGGCAACATCGATCCCGCTTACCTGGCTTGTCGGGAGGCAAAACCATCAGTCCGCCAGGAACGTCTAAATCCATCGGACTACGCACTTCCGAGCTGCCTACGCAAGTACACCTAGCTACCTCCACACCTTCTTCGATGTCCTGCGCCAACCTTCGGCGGTTGTTGGTTTATCCCCCAAATTTTCCTTGTCGATGGTGTTAATCTGCTGAGAAGAAAAATTAATTATCCTTTACCAAACTTGGAAAAGAGGGAGCAATTTACTGCACAGGGTGCCCTGGTACCATTCAAACTCCGTTCGACCTTGAGAAACTTAATCAGGTTCTCCAAAGCATGCCTTAGGCACGCCGAGGATCGGAATCTTCTTCCCCAATTGGCTCAGAATGTAGGTAGTATGCACCAATGCTGCCTACAACATTAGAAGCCAATTCTCATACGAGATCCGTCGCGGAAAAGAGCCAAGTGTGTCATAGACTGCGCGCTGAGAAATAATCTCAACAATTCTCCTTTATCCTGGTTTTGTGACAAATTCCAGGCCTCAAGTGCTTGGGCCCCGATTCAATTATCCCATCATTTTTTCACTCTTTTCAGGGAGCCCCACTGGCGAAGGTATTTCTAAGAAGTCAAGTTGGCTTATAATTAGAAACAGTCCGAAACGAGTTCGAACCTAGCTAAATCTAGGTATCTTAGCGCAGTGAACTATTAATACAAGAGAACTAAATCTACATTTTTGTATGATAATAAATTGACTGATGCTTGGCCTCGCTTTCGTAATGTCTAGGCAAATTACGTCTATTCTTTCAAGTGTCATCACTTTATAATGGAATGCCAGGTTTTAGAAAATTGTTTAAAAAGAAAATGCTAAAAGAAGAGTATTATTTCCGTAATAGTACCGCACATTTATTTTATCTAAATAGCTGTAGTCTCACTTTTCACCTACACGTTGTTCTCTAAGATATTGCATACGAGTCTTGTGCTCAACGATATGCATTTTTTTTAATATCTAGTCATTGTTGTTGCCATCAATGGTCAACCTTGTCTAGTTAAACAGGTATACTACTGGCTATTACATGCGAGCTGCTAATTGTTGCCACAATAGATGGAATTGCTTTGTGAAGCGATGTCGAAGTAGGTCTAGGGAAACGTAGTTGATATTGTTTAAAACTTGTACCCGATCAATTGTCCGGTACGATAAGGTAGCTTAGCGGTTGTTCCGGATATTTATACATTCAATTATTCCAACCCAGCAAGAATTGTCCGTCAGGCACCAGCCGGACAAACTCGGGTAAGACCCTTGCTTGTTTCGATCTGATACCAGGCGGACAAATCTTGCTGGGATGTCATGTCAGGTGGTGTGAAAGCGGAGGTATCAGTTCGACAGATATTCGAGCATGCATAAGTTTAGGACCCCACCATTTTCTTACCTCATGAACGTTTTGATAACGCAACACCGTTAAGAAAATGAGTAGTCCCAAATCTATATGTGCCTTGAATACAAATTTTTCTGTACCATCCGATACCTCTGCGTGAAATGCATATTTGTTAAACGTCAAGTGTGAAAAATAAATCTTCACAGACCTAGCCTCGCTTTTCGCGACTTCAGAAAGATACTATCGATGTTTTCGAACACCTGGGAAGCACTTTTGGCCGCGTCAATTTTAAAATGTAGTCCTCGCAGTGCGTAGTAATCAGCCAGTGGTTTCGTCTGTTTATGGTAAGCATCCAGGCGTTTTACCAGCGCAGCAGCATTGTCGTCGCTGCGACGCATCAGCGGTTCTCCGGTGACGTCGTCGGTCATCGCTACTTTGGGTGGGTGGAATTCCTCGTGGTAGGATCGACCACTGGCTTGATGGATCAATCGGCCAGTGATCCGACGGACCAGCAAACTGTCGTCAATGCCAAACTCTACCACGGCATCCAGGCCGGTTTTGCGCTTCTCCAGCAGTACATCCAGTTTTTCTGCCTGCACCACAGTTCGCGGGAATCCATCCAGCAGAAAACCATTGCGACATTCAGGCTTGTCCAGATTGGAGTCGATCATGTCGACAACCAAGTCGTCCGATACCAACTTGCCCTCATCCATAACTTTCTTCAGTTGGGCACCGAGCTTGGAACCGGCGGCGATTTCCGCTCGCAGCATGTCCCCTGTGGAGAGGTGGCATACGCAGAATTTCTCCTTTAACAGCGGCGCCTAAAATGTATTGAGGTGTTTATATTAAAACAATGTCAGCTGCCGAAATACAACTATCAACAGAAACAATCACCCTATGGGAAGCTCAGATCGGTAGAATAGATAATCGAAAGCAAGACTCGACGCAATTGCACACTTTCCCTTTCATTTCAACCTATAAATTGTATACTTTCAATATGTACGTAAAGCATAACGCGAGCGATAAGCGCAAGGCAACAGATAGAACAAGTGGTTAGTAGTAGCTTGTGGTTAAAATTAGACTCATACTGTACACATTTTCTTCTGTTTTGTTCATCCCGTTCATTTCGTCACCAAAAGTACGTTCAACCGATGTACAGTATTGAACAAAATTTAGTACTACTAAACTAGGTAATTCTGTTATTTGATGCAACAGTTGTGACAATGAGCTAGGCACAGTTGTTTATAATTTTGTCTGGTTTTGAACTTCAAAGCATTGAGGTTATTTCAAAAAGCTTGAAATTTTCAGGATCTAGATAAGATTGTCTGTAACACCCATTGTGGTCCACATGATTTGCTTTTTGTTCCTATCGCAATTGATAAAATACTACTACCTATCCATTATTTACTGTGCAAGTTGGATCACCAGCAGATTACGGTTCGACTGCACAAATCCACCAAATAATCCAGTTATATAAAAGTTACACCCCATACACACGCATATGTTACGCAATAGTAATACATACATAACAAAACAATAATTCTACTATCATGAATGCAGATTAAAAAGTCACTCCATCATGTGCAATCAAATTTTGCAAGGCAAAGGTTAAGAAAAGAGTGTTCGTAACAATAGCACACCATTGTCCATCGCATTGACACTGTCCCATCAGCTGCTTACCTGTGTTCCTTTTCCTGATCCGGGCGGACCTAGCAGAATGGCATTAATGCCAACCGGTTCCTGCTGGTCGGGTTTTGGCAATGGTACCGCTGCATTCGGGGCCATCTCTCAACGTTGATTCTGAGCACGGTTGTATAGAGAAAAGCTCGAGATTAATTTTCTAACGGAACTACAGATTATGCTGAAGTGGGCAGGCAATTTACCGATATTTGTTACGGCAGGTGGACAAGCCAAGAATATAGGTTTTGCTGTTAGCTAGTTAAACACACTGGATTCCCGGTAAACCGTGCGTGACCGACCCACTAGGCTCCTTCACTTCCAAAGTACACTGCAATGCGAGGTTAATCCGCTACTAAAGTGAAAAGCACCATCCGGGCTGAAAAGAAAACCTGTCACTTTTATGCCATTGTGTTGCCAGGCATTTTTAAAATTGCTTTATGTGCAGCAGAACGCAGCCAACGCAAAAGACATTTTCGTATACAGGGATGCCAGATAAGTTTGTGACAAAACTACAGAACAGAATATCCTTTGTTCAGAACAGAACTTGGAACAGAACCCGAATCCGAAATTTTTTTCGGTTAGTCTCGAACCAAGGATACGTCGCTTAGAACATTGTGGCAGGCTCAGTTTAGAGAACAGCTTACCTCATTGATTGCAATTGCGGTACATTCATTTCACAGTTTATGGCACACTGTGGCCCACCTATTTGACATTTAAATTTTTAAGTGTTGGAAATTGGCAGCCCTGCCAATGTTTGTTTTTGTCAAGGTTTTTGTCAAAACGATCAAGAGTCTGGCTGGCGCTGGGCGCAGCCGAGTTTGACTGGTTTCACACGATCAGCACCTCGGCGGCACAGTAAGGCACAGACTGAACAAAATTTCTATGAATGAAGTGAACGGAATGTTCTCAGCGACTTACCCTAGTCTCGAACCCCAATTTTTATAACCCGAATTTAAAGTAATTCCTAACTTGGCCTAACTAGATTTAGATTAACTAGTCATTAAAATATGTACTTTTTTATATTTGAAATAAACTTATTGATAGTAGCCAAACAGAACGGGACAAGGTGAAAGAGCGGAAAATTAGGTAAGGAAGGGTCATTAAAGCAACACTCAAGAAGTTGCGTACCAAATATCTATACTAGCTGACCCGAAAAACATCGTATTGCCACAAATTAAGCTGTGTTGTACATAAATCGTGAATCTCAGATGACCTTTGTCTCAATCTTGAGTTTTACAAGTTTCTGGGGAGTTCATGGGTGCTTTAATATACAAATTTTCCTCACGGTAAAGTAGAAAACAACTCCCCCTATTGCTTAGCATGATAAAATAAAGCAGATAGCATTTAAATATTCGGCATTATTACAAATCATTTCGCTGAATATCATTTTGCGGAACACCAATTCTCGGTTGACCATAATGCGGAATATAGAGTTTCGCAGGATACCATTTCGCGAAAAACCTTACGCGGGATGTACTATTTCACGGAAAATCTTTTCGTAGAAAGTACCATTTCGCAGGGGTGACCCAAATGAAGGGAAGTAGTAGAGGTCAGATCTAGGAAAATAAATAAACCTAGATAGAGCAAGGGCATGGTGTGTTGCTATCTCTTTCTCATGTAGGAGTGAAGAGAGCGACTTTCAAATGGTCCTCGGTAAAGGGGAATTCCCAGCAAATTTTTTGGTTCCTGTCAAAATTAACAGTTTGGTACCTACGCGTGGTACATCGAAAATGTATGAATTTGACAGCCACTTCACCCCGTAGAGATAGAGGTGATCTCTACGGGGGGCTGCCCCCACAGTGACCTGTGCTTCCGACGGCAGATCGCCGGCAACACTCGCGGCCTGTGGCCGTCTCGCGCTGAATTATCTAATGTTACTATTGATAGTTTTTGGCGGTTTTGTTATTGATTGACGTTTTATGAAAGATTTCTCGAGCTCGATTAGTGTTTGAGTTACGCAAAAATTTCTGTTTTGTTTGTATAATCGTCCTTATCCCCCTACCACAGGGGTGAGGGGCCTCAAACCATCAATAAAAAAATTCATGCCTCTAAAACCCCCCACATGCCAAATTTTGTTCCATTTGCTTGATTAGTTTTCGAGTTATGAGGAAATTTGTATTTCATTTGTATAGGAGGCCCCCCCCCCTCTTAAAAGGGAGACGGGGCATTATTCCCCTCCTAAAGTGGGGAGTGGTCTCAATTCACCATAGAAAAAAAATGCCTGCAAAAACACCCACATGCTAAATTCGGATCCATTTGCTTGATTAGTTCTGGAGTTATGAGTAAATTTGTGTTTCTTTTGCATGGGAGCCCCCCTCCTAAAAAGGTAAGGGGTCCCAATTCATCATAGAAAAAATTCATGTCACTAAAAACACCCACATGCCAAATATGGTTCCATTTGATTAATTAGTTCTCGAGTTATGAGGAAATTTGTATTTCATTTGTATGGAAGCCCCCCCCTCTTAAAAGGGAGGGGTCTCAATTCACCATAGAAAAAAAATTGCCTGCATAAATACCCACATGCTAAATTTGGTTCCATTTGCTTGATTAGTTCTGGAGTTATGAGGAAATTTGTTTCATTTGTATGGTAGCCCCCCCCCTTCTAAAAAGGTAAGGGGTCTCAATTCATCATAGGAAATAATTAGTTTTCGAGTCATGAGGAAATTTGTATTTCATTTGTATGGGAGCCCCCCCCCCCTCTTAGTGGGGGAGGGGTCTCTAACCATCATAAGAACCTTCCTTGGCCTCAAAAACCCCTATGTGCAAATTTTCACGTTGATCGGTTCATAAGTTTTCGATTCTATAAGGAACATTCGGGCAGACAGACAGAAATCCATTTTTATAAGTATAGATTTGTATGGGAGCCCCCCCTCTTAGTGGGGGGAGGGATCTCTAACCATCATAAGAACCTTCCCTGGCACCACATGCAAATTTTCACTCCGATCGATTCAGTAGTTTTTGATTCTATAAGGAACATAAAGCAGACAAAAATCCATTTTTATAGGCATAGATTTGTATGGGAGCCCCCCCTCTTAGTGGGGGAGGGGTCTTTTGCCATCGAGAGAACCTTCCCTCGCCCCAAAACCCCCAAATACAAATTTTCACGCCGATCGGTTCTATAGTTTTCGATTCTATAAGGAACATAGGGATCGACAGACAGACAGACAGACAGACAGAAATCCATTTTTATAGGTATAGATATAAACAATTCAGTCATCTGATGATTTTATATTTAAAAAATTTAAACAGCTATAGAATTTTATCAATATTTAAGAGAAATCCGCAACTGTCCAGAAATAGGCAATGTCATAAATGTGGTGCTGGCACGGTACGTAAAAATCTACAACTTTTCCGTGTTGTTGCCTCATTCATAGGGCGTTATTTTGAAACAAATATGAAGGTCTGTGCCTAAAGGCATGCAAACTGTGTTAATTGCGTGCGTTTACATGCACTGATTAGTTTATTCTTGACAGTGGAACGACACAAAAGTGCACTTCATTATTATCCCTTTTATGACTATTTAGACTACTGTGATAATCATTTAATGCAACATATCGCATTTTGCCCCGTTATTCTGACACTAGAGTGTCTTTTAGTTTAATCAACTTATGAGTTTGGATTCTTTTTCCTTCTTGCCCTTCTTTTTTACTTCATTTTGCTTGAGCGTAATCGTGTGCGAGATTCGACAGTGATAATCGTATAAATCGGGGTAGTCTAACTAAATAGAGGCAAATGTCGCAATATAGTGTAATAAAAAATAAAAAAAAATATCGCATATTTTCAAGTTGGATTTTTTGTAGCAATGGAATGTGGTTCACTACATGAAAAATACACATTACCCTACGATCAATTAGCCTACCAGTTTATAGAACTTCTAACGAACTTAGATCACAAGAATGAGTCGTATCTGTCATTTCCATTTGTTCATCCGCTGCGGGTAGCCTTTTCTTGGCTCGCGACTTACGCTTATACTTCTTACGAATTCCCAAATGGGAGGTACGGTAGTGTTTGTTAAACATGTGCTGGGAGTGGTAAACTTTGGCACAAACATCACACACAATTTCCTCCCCTAACTTGTGAACGTTGATCTTATGCACTCGTATCGAACAACGTTTCATTTCCATGCCGCATATGTCGCACGTTACCATTTCATGCTTATAGGAGTGCAAGGAGAGAAGCGCTTTGGTAGCAAACGATGCCACGCATTGATCGCATCGGTATAACTTTTCCTCTTCTTTGACGTGTTTCCTTATTATATGAGCTTTGAGCATTCGTTCCACTGCAAAAGTTGCTTCACATTGTTCACATTTTACTCCCTGGGGCTTTTCATGTTTTGCAATGTGCTCTAGGATGTGACATTTAGCCCTAAAGCGTCTATTACAACATGTGATGAAGAAACCTTCATCTCGATGGTTTTCCCCAAAATGGAGTCTCAAACCAAGATAGGAATTACCGGTGTAGTCGCAAAGCTCACAGTCCATTTTGTAATACGATTCTATGATGACATCCTCTTGTTCATGTTTTTCAAACATTTGCGCTGGTACATGACGAATGCTGTTGACTGATTTGACGGGTAACCCTTTCTTATGACGCATTATGTGCAGAACTATTTCACACCGCTGAGCAAGCTTACTACCGCAGCAGTTAACAAAAAATAATTTTTCAGGGTGGCTTAAACGAAAATGTTCCTGTCTTTCCATATAGGTGAATATTTGAATTTCACACAACTCACAGTTCAATGAGCTATGTTTGGCAATTAGAAAGTCTTGCATTTTGCGTAGTAGCACCTGCTCTTCTTCAGTTTCGTTTTCCGGCAGGGTATGCGGAGGATCAAAGCCTCCAGCAACCAGTTCTTCTCGAAATTCGTTGATTAGTGGATCATAATTAGAATGAAGGTCGCTTTGCCATTCTAAATTGGATGACTGGGACATTTCGATTGTGCTTGAGACTTCATACTCCGTAATAACTGACTGCTTTTCAGTTACATCCGACTTTTTTGCGCGTTTCCAGTGTCGGTTTAGGTGACGCATAATGCTAATCCTCGTTGAAAATCGTTGTTCACAACAGGAAATGTAATACTTCTCATCGGGGTGGCTTTGGCGAAAATGGAATCGGCGATCGTCCTGATTATCAAGCTTCGCCCTACACAACTCACAGTTTAGGCAAAAATAAATTTGCACCAGATGGTCCTGGACATCGTGCAATTTTTGTTTTTCGAAATGGTCTCCCTTCAGTGCCAGCTCCATATTTGGTAAAGGTTCGTATCCTTCCAAATCTCGTTTGAAGTCTGTTAATATTGAACTAAAAGCAAATAACACCCTTTGCTGCCAAGATGTGGTGTCCTTTTTTTGCGTCCAAGATATATGTTTTTTCAAATGATCGGAAATCATCTGATTACTGGTTAATTTCTGTTCACAGCAGGATACGTAACAACGTTTACCGTGGAATTTCTTAAAGTGAACTTCAAGTTTCTGATAAGTTATTAAATCCTTTTTGCAGATGTCGCAAACCATGTTTAAGTAACGATTAACCAAATTCTTGTCAAATGTTGCTGGTATTTTAGTTTTTGTGGTTATTTTCAACGGACACGTTTTTTGAGAGGCAGATGCTACATCTGCAAATTCAGTGCTTACATCTGCTATCGTGGTGGCTACCTGTTCCGATGTTTTCTTTTCTTGCATCGATTCCTCAACTGTTTTATATAGCTTCAATTGGTTCTGCTGCACTTGACAGGCGTATTGGTAAAATTGTGAAATTGTTAATACACATGCTGGACATATCACCTCGGCAAATCGGTTATCCTTAGTTATCTATAAATAGAGGAAAGCAATTAAAATTACCTAGTACTATATCTCTCGTACCGAAAATATAATGGTACACTTTAGAATTTACGAAACAAAAACTAAAAATGCTCTTCATAAACAATATTATAAAAGTTTACCTCGAATGAAAACACTAACTGTAGTTTGTCTCTAAGACTGTGAACGTTGTAATTCTTTTGTAATAGAAGAAAATCCTTCAAACACAAACGACAAGTGTTCATCTTTCTTGCCAATGCCAAAACCAAGAAAAACTATCCGGACTCACTAAAAGTATCGTGAAGTTTCCTAGTCCGTTGTTTGTTGAAAACGTTGAAAATGATAGCAGCAAAACCAAGTTTGTTGTTTATGTTTACAGGCAGAGCAACACCGAATTCCCGGAATTCCTTTCAAGATCTTCACGCAAGGATCACGATACTCCTGAAGGTAACGCAAATAACGCACCTGTTGACTAATAGAGTGACTATATATAGAGGGGCGACAATGTCAAAATTGGAATGATAATTGAAGATAGAACTAACAAAAGGGCGAATGTCGCAAGCGTAAACTAACCGAGTGAGAGTTGATTTTCCTATGCTGGCCTAGCAAAAACTAACTCTCACTCGTTTTGTTTACATTTGCGACATTCGCCCTGTTGTTAGTTCTATCTAGAATTCTCCGTCAGTGTCAATCCAATCGAGCAGACGCCCAATCCAACGCGTATGCATGAAAGAGAGAAAGAAAATGCGCATTGCATACTTTTGGGATGACATATGTCGCCGCTCTTTATATGTCGATCCACATTTGAAAAGGGCGGATAAGCCACCTGTCAAACAGAACAAGTGAGAGTTCATTTTCCTGTGCTGCTCCAGCAAAAAGTAACTCTCACTCGTTCTGTTTGACAGTTGGCTTATCCGCCCTTTTCATATATAGTCACTCTACTGTTGACAAGGCAAAAGCGCAAAGGCATCAAAGAAGTACAGTATCACTCCGCTAATTCGACACCTCATTTGCTATCCAGCTTTTTACGAGCCATAATGGCGGACGTGTTGGTAATATTTGAACAGTATTTTTGACATTTCCCTAATATATCGCACGCTTTCTTCCGCGCGTTCACAGTAAAACTAAAGGAATGCACGGAAAGAAAACGTGCGATGTATTAGGGAAATGTCAAAAATGCTGTTCAAATATTACGAACACGTCCACCATTATGGCTTGTAAAATGCTGGATAGGTTGTGTAGCTTCTGAGAAAAAGGTACATAAAGTTTGAAAATCGTGGTTTTCCAGGAGCGGTGTTTTATTCCGCCGAAGTTGTTCCACGATGCACTGAAATACTTATATGTATGATCGTTTTTCAACCACTTTTCGTGGTCGGATCATTACACATTTAGTATCAAAATAAGTGAAAAAGACTGCAGAATCAAAATCTGAAATAAAAAAAGATTTTTTCAAAATTTTCAGTCGTTCATGTCTCCTTAATTGCTCTTCTGAACAAACTGGCGTGCTTGAGCTCGAAGCTAACTAAAAATTTAACGGCATTTTATTGAATAAATTCAGCATTACTAATTATAAAATTAATTTAGGCTTATACAAATTTGAAAAAAAGTTTATGTCACCCCCCCCTTCAAAAATTTTCGAAATTTGAAGGGGCAAAAAAATAAAGTGCAACATTATTATGTTGCATTCTTTAGTGATAAGCAGATTTTTTACAGTTCAACGAGTTTACATCTCTAAATTACCCAATATGTGCAAAGTTAAAGAAATTATCCGGTTAGTCACGATCAACTTTCCTTCACCAAGCAGTCTGATTCTCGCTACAGGTCACAGACGACTATTGTGCTTAATCTTTAAATCCCGGCGCTGAAAATTGGGGTGCTTGAAATCAGACTTTTGGCTCTATTTACTTTAAATTTTATTCCAATTTAATTCAACTTGTTTTAAAAGAACCGAATTAGGTTGAGGCATCAATAAACTAAACAATATATTAGTGAAATTTGGTACCGCTTTTGACGGAGATATTCAGAATTGCAGTGGGGTTATTTTTTCATAGGTAGTAGATAGATTAAAAAAAATACAACAAATTAGACAATCCGGAGTATCAGCTTTCAGTGCTTTTGGGGCTCCAATTGGTCGTTTTATTCCGTAATGTCCAAGAAACTTACCCTAATTTTGGATGTTAGGGACGTAAAACTTACAATTTTATCTTGCAAATACAATATTTTACCACGCATTCGATGCATGCAGAAAGGATGTCAGTGAGTTGTTCGAAAATTTTCTGACTATTGTCATGTTGTGATTATCATTGGGATAAATGGTGGCCCCGACCATAACATCAAATCAAGCCATGCTGTTATATTGATTTTTTACTGAGCTTTATCTTCTTCTGCTTAAAAAATGGAGTTTTAGTAAGGAAATGTGCGAAACTGGAATTAAATTGGAATAAAATATTTATTGCTAGGCAGTCGAAACGGTTTATCTCTCAAAACATTTCAATGATTCGCAAAATCCTGGCGCTTACGAAGAAATATGCAATCATTTATACTGGTCTTATAACAAGACATTGTCCGAACCACTATCATCCGAAGCTTAAAAAAAGACCCAGGACGCCTGTTATGCTGATATCCGGCAATTTTCAATTAAAGATCAAGGTTCTTCGGAAGAGGGCTGTTAAAACTCCTAATATTTGGAGAACAACTTCCACCGCAGTAGTAAACTTCATCCGAAGTGCATCACCGGCCTGAAAAAATACTGTTAGTCAAGCAATGACAATCGCTTCTGATAGTTCTTTATTCTAGTATTCTTTAATATTTATACAAAGATAAACACGTTATTGTTGAGAACCAGCAGGAATGACCTGATATTCATATCACTAAGAGGTTAATCAAGAAACGAGCGGTTTCAAACGTAGATAGTATCAGAGATTTTGTTCTTAACAAATGCCGGTAGCACAGCACAGTAGCCATTATTATCAAGCTGATTTATCTCCACCACAATGCTTACTTTATGTGCTTGAATCAAAAAATTTTGAAGGTTGGTTCGGTTTGAACTAAAAGTTAAGTACTGTACAATATTTTTGTATTAAATTTGTATTGTCAATTGCAAGGAAAATTGTACCATCCAAAGTGCGATATCGCTCATAAAAGTGCTATTTTGCATTAAATCGTTTCGGTCTCTTCGGCGCACTTATTGCTTGGAATATAACGAAAAAGTGCACCGAAGATACCGAAACGATTTAATGCAAAATAACACTTTTATGAGCGATATCGCAATTTGGATGGTACAATTGTCCTTGCAATCAGCAATATTAATATGGAAAAATAAACAGTGGTTTTTTTTCCTTCGTTTAGTTATTGAAGGTTGAATGTTATTATTTTTTTCTTGCCCCCCCCCCCCCCCCCCTTCAACAATATTTCGGGACCAGGACATAAACTTTTTTCCAAATTTGTATAAGCCTTACTGCATATTCAATAAATCTTCACGAAAATTTTCAGAGTTGTTTCCTCTTGGATGTGAAAAAGACGAAATTTCTAACCACCCCATCGACATCTCTGTAACGCGCTGCAGTGAACGTCAGCGACAGCATGTCCTGGGCTCAAAATTTGACAGCGGGTCCAAATCAGGCTGCTGGAAGTTGAGTGAAACGCAGTGCTGACATGCTATCTCATTTTCGCACACACGAGATGTTGGCAGCGAAAACATGGTTGCCTGCCGATGGGGTGTTTCTAACTCACACTGATATCGGTTTGACTGCCGGATTATCGAGTCGAAATATGGTATCCGGCCATTAATCATTCGTCGGATTAACGGGTTGACACTGAAATTATCATTTGTCGACCAACATTTGAAAGGGGCGGATAAGCCAACTGTCAAACAGAACGAGTGAGAGTTCATTTTCCTATGCTGCTCCAGCAAAAAATAAACTCTCGCTCGGTCTGTTTGACAGTTCTAGATAGAATTAACAAAAGGGCGAATGTCGCAAATGTAAACAAAACGAGTGAGAGCTAGAGTGAGAGTTATTTTTTGCTGGGACAGGATAGGAAAATCAACTCTCACTCGGTTTGTTTACGCTTGCGACATTCGCCCTTTTGTTAGTTCTATCTTCAGTTGGCTTATCCACCCCTTTCAAATGTTGGTCGACATTTCTAGATAGAATTAACAAAAGGGCGAATGTCGCAAATGTAAACAAAACGAGTGAGAGTTACTTTTTGCTGGACCAGCATAGGAAAATCAACCCTCACTCGGTTTGTTTACGCTTGCGACATTCGCCCTTTTGTTAATTCTATCTTCATTTGTCATGTTTGGCCAAGAGTTTGGCAACTATGGACTGTGTTACAGTGGTTACAGTAAACTGTGGTGAGCAGAGGTGCCACAAATACAGATATTTGTGCATACATAAATTTGGGACCCATCAATTATTTCAGTTGCTGTGATTTCTGGCTCTACTAATGTTCCTGAATTTTAAAGTAGTCCATACACTATTTATGTTATTTAAAAGATTAGATCGAGAAAATTAAATACTCCGGTGAAAACGGTAGGGTCCCAAATTTATGCATGCACAAATATCTGTATTTATGGCAGCTCTGGTGGTGAGTGCTATTCGCATTATGAAGTAATTTTCGGTTTCGTCACTAACAAGAATGACATTAGCTGTGGATCGGTTATGCTGGAGTGAGAGGGGGAGCGAAGAGTGGAGGAGAGGATCCGGGAGTTTGATATTTGATGTTTTTGATATTATTCCTACTGCAAACAGCCTCAGCCAGGTCCACAGCTAATGTCAAAAAATCTTTATATGTGTGCGTGGTGGAATACTTCATTCTGATTCTGATAGGATTCGGATTCGATGTATCAGAACACCCCTAAAATATAAACAACATAAACAGAAACAACAGTCTCTTGCGGCATTTACCTGACCTGTCTCCGCATAGCAGATCAGAAGACTCTCGCGAACTTTTTTAAATAGTTTTGGTATGTAAAAACATAAAACACTTCATAATGAACAGTTGTCGTTTGTGCCTAAAGGAATTTCTTTTATTAAAAAAAAGTTTTGATGTACACAATCTTAAGGACAAACTGCAGACGATATTTACTTTTGAGGTAAAATTTTCGAATGATAAACCACCCATAACTCTGATTTTCGTATAACATCATACTTTTGACCCATATTCTCAAAATAATGGTGGTTTCCCTTTATTTGTAGATAAAGCCTGATAAACGACTTTCCGAGCTAATATGTCCAGCATGTGTATTAACAATTTCCCACTTTTACGAATACGCCACTCAAGTGCAACAAAACCAACTGAAGCTTTATAGCACGATTGAAAATGTATCGATCAAAGGTAAGACCGCACGGGACCAAATATCCGCCGTGGCGTTTGCTTTTGGTTCAATATTAACAGATTTCAAACGAGATTTAGAAGGATATGAACCACTACCAAACATGGAACTAGCATTGAAAGGAGACCTTTTCGAAAAGCAAAAATTGTACGATGTCCAGGACCATCTGGTAAAAATTTATTTTTGCTTAAACTGCGAGTTATGTGGCATTCAGCTTGAAAATCAAGATGATCGCCGATTCCATTTTCGCCAGAATCACCCCAACGAGAAATATTACGTATCCTGCTGCGATCAACGACTTTCAACGAGGATTAACATTATGCGTCACATGAACCGCCACTGGAAACGTGGCATTAATTCGAGTGGTAATAAAAAACAGTCTATCCTTAGGAAGCACAAAGTCACAGACTCAGTGTTCCAGTCACCCAATTTAGAATGGCAGACGAAGCTGCATTATAAAAATGGATTACCTATCAAAACAACCAATAGAATTCGCCATGTTCCAGCGGAAACGTATGAAAAGCACGAGCAAGAGGATGGCATCATAGAGTCGTACTACAAAATGGACTGTGAGCTATGCGATTACACCGGTAATTCCTATCTTGGGTTGAGGTTTCATTTTCAAAAGAATCATAACGATGAAGGGTTCTTCATCACATGTTGTAATAGGCGCTTTAGATATAAATGCCACATTTTAGAGCATATCGCAAAACACAAACAACCTCAAGGGGTGAAATGCAAGCAATGTGTTGCAACCTTTCCTACCGAACGCTTGCTCAAAGCGCATATAACAAGAAAACACATCAGAGAAGAGGAAAAGTTATTCCGATGCGATCACTGCGAGGCATCGTTTGCTACTAAAGCACTGCTTGGGTTGCACACTTTTAAGCATGAAACGGTAACGTGCGACCTGTGCGGTTTGGAAATGAAACGCGGTTCAATACGGGTGCACAAGATCAACGTCCACAAGTTAGGAGAGGAAATCGTGTGTCACGTTTGTGCCAAAGTTTATCATTCTAAGCACTTATTTAACAGTCATTATCGGACCACTCATTTAAAAATTCGTTCAAAGTATAAACGGAAATCGCGTGCGAAGAAAAGGCCACCCATAGCAGATGAACCAACGGAAACGACAGCTAACATGGTCTGCGCAGTTGACAGTTACGATTTAGGATCGGTAGCCGACCAAGAAGGTTGGCAAGAATAAAGTAGTGAAATGTACGAATCAGGAATTATTTCGAAAAGATAATAAAGAAGATAAAACAACTTGTCTTGTGTTTGCTTAGTGCCATACAAACTCAAAAAATAAAAACGCATGTTTCAAATTTTTTGTACAGTAAAAATGAAATTTAAAAATCTGAGCCATTTTCAAGAGTTTTTTTCTGGACAAACTGAACATCGCATTGTTATTTTGTTAACAAAATTATAAAAAGATAGCACTTTCGTTCTGTAATTTCGCTTTTTGACGATTTTTTTATAGAATTCCGAAGGACTTGCCTTAAATTCTTTTAGTAAAAGTTTACACTATGGTTTATGAATAATTATTATAAATTTTTGTGTTCATAAGTTATGGATTATGCGTAAAGAATTTTCGATATGTTCTTCCTCACCTTCGCTTTATTACATTGGTTAACTACTGCGGCTTCGCTGGCTTCTTGTTGTTGTAAACAAAGTTGTTTCCGTAGCATAGCAAAACAGTGCAAAAAAACCTGGTGGACTCGTTACCTAATTTGAGGAATTATTTTATGAATTCAAAACTACGAATATTGCTTACTTTTAGCTAAAGAAGCACTTGTGAAGATGAACAGTTGTCGGTTGTGTTTGAAAGACTTTCTTTTACTACAGGAGAGTTTCAACATTCACACCCTAAAGGAAAAACTACAGCTTGTATTTTCGTTCGAGGTAAATATTGCATACCTATTAAGGTTTAATTTCTATTTAGCTATTACAATTATTTAATTTATTGCGCAGATCACAGCAGGTAAACAGTTTCCCGAGGTAATATGTCCCGCATGTGTCGAGACGGTTTGCCAATTTTACAAATACGCTTATGAAGTTCAGCAAAATCAATTAAAGCTCTATAGTGCGGTTGAGGATGAGTTGATGCAGGATAAACCATTACAAGTTATTCCATCGCCCGAGCAAGTTTTCACCATGGTAACAGATTTAAAAACCGAATCTACGGATACTATCGTCCTTAAAGAGGACGAGAAAAACCCATTAGAAACAGCGCCGAAAGCTGCTAAGTTCGAAAAGAATTTAATTAATCGTTACCTAAACATGGTTTGTGATATCTGTAAAGAGGATTTGTTTACTTATCAAAAGCTAGAGGTTCACTTCAAAAAATATCACGGTAAACGTTGTTACATTTCCTGCTGCGGACAAAAATTAACCAACGATCAGCTGATTTCCGATCATTTGCGGAAGCACATGAGTAGGATAAAAAGGAAGGATACGTCAACCTCTTGGGAAAAGAGAGTGATATTTGCCTTTGGTTCAATTTTAACGGACTTCAAACGGGATTTAGAAGGATATGAGCCTTTGCCGAATATGGATCTGGCATTAAAAGGTGATACCTATGAACAGCAGAAAATGTACGATGTTCAGGACTATCTAGTGCAAATATACTTTTCTTTGAACTGCGAGTTGTGTGGTGCAAAAATCAATAATCAAGATGATCGTCGATTTCATTTTCGTCAAAATCACCCAAAAGAGAAGTATTATGTATCCTGCTGTAGCCAGCGTTTTTCTACGAGGATAAGCATCATGCGTCACATGAATCGACACTGGAAACATGTGACCAACAAAAACGTTGCTGGAAAGTCAACTAGTAGTAAGCATGATCTGGGAGATTCAGTCGAACCAGCATTTCATATAAACAATTTAAAATGGCAGAGAGAGCTTCATTCTACTTATGATCCGTTGATAAACGAGTTTCGCGAAGAACTGATTGCTGGAGGCTTTAATCCGCCAGTGAAGCCACCGGAATTCAAAACCGAGGAAGAGCAAAAGTTACTGCACCAAATGCAAGATTTTCTGATTGCAAAGCACAGTCCCTTGAACTGTGAGTTATGTGGAACGGAGATATCTACCTATTCAGGACGGCGAGAACATTTTCGTGTGGGTCATCCGAAACAAAATTTTTTCATCCAGTGTTGTGGTAGAAAGCTAATCGAACGCCGCAAAATTGTTATGCACTTATTGCGTCACAAAAAAGGATTACCCATCACCCAAGCACACGCGATTCGTAATATTCCAGCGGATATGTATGAAAAACATGAACATGATGATGCCATAATAGAAGCATACTACAAGATGGATTGCGAGATTTGTGACTATACTGGTACTTCCTACCTGGGCCTAAGAGCTCACTTCCAGAAGGATCATCGTGAAGAGGGTTTCTTTATCACCTGTTGCAATAGGCGTTTCAAAACGAAGTTTCACATTCTTGAGCACATCGCCGGTCATCAAAAACCCGGAGCGGTAAAATGTGACCAGTGTGAAGCAACCTTTTCAACCGAACGAAAGCTCAAAGCTCACATGAATCGAAAACACGTCAGTGAAGATGAAAAGTTGTACCGATGCGATCACTGCGTGGAGTCCTTTGCTACCAAAAATCTGCTACTGTTACACTCCTACAAGCACGAAATGGTAACGTGCGACATCTGCGGGGCGGAAATGAAACGCTGTTCACTGCGGGTACACAAGATCAACATCCACAAGTTGGGAGAGGAAATCGTCTGTCACGTGTGCGCTAAGGTGTTCCACTCGAAGCACATGTTCAACAAGCACTACCGTGCCTCTCATCTGGGAATCCGCAAGAAGTACAAACGTAAGTCACGGGCAAAGAAAAGGCTACCGGTAGCAGATGAACCGACTACAGCGGCCCCTCTGACTTACGCGATTAGTTGTTACGATTCAAAGTCACTAACTGTTCTGTAGAATGTGTAAAACAAGGTGACAAGGTTCTTTTAAATTTTTTCTCTTATTGTACCGTAGCTGGTATTATGCAATAAAGGAATCGCCCTAAAGTTATTCGACATAATTCTATAAACAAAAAAATGATACGCCGATGGGACAACAATTTCCTAATTATTTCAGTTGATAACGGCAACACTTTCTCTGACCAGGGAGTTTTAAAATAATAGTTAATTTTAATGGGAATTCACACAGTTTTAGAAACGCTTCTAACACGCTAACTCCGCTACGAAGTTTTTAATCTTTATTCATCTCGGCAACATTAGCATGCACATTGGTTTGTTATGTGTCATCATAATCTGAAGATTTTAGGTTTAAAATGCAAACATTTTAGCAATCTTCTCTCTGGGATTGTACGTATACAGCACAGCATCGACGGTTTACGTTCAGTGGTCGGGACCTTCGGCCTTCGTAGCCAATCTCTCTGAGTTATCATTAAAAGGTCAATGTACTTACTTTTTGCACCTAGTAAAAGCTATGGGTATTTAATATTTATGCTTTTTGTGTTTTTCTGATCGGGAACTGGTAGCGTAACGATAAGCTTCTCGGCTTGATCTTGTAGGTGACGGAGACCTAAGAAATAAGCAACAGAAACAGGAATTAGACCCTGGGAAATTTGTTATTTAACATAACATTTAACATACCGATATCTTCGACTGTCCGCTTCGTCGTACTTTGAGCTGACGACCTCATACTTGCTACTGCTGCCAGCATACAAACGTTCCCTATCGCGCTCCCTATCTCGCAACTCACGATCTCTTTCCCGATCCCGTAGCTCACGTTCGCGATCTCGATCACGGTCGCGATCTTTTTCTCTTTCCCGTTCACGCTCTCTTTCCCGATCGTGCTTACCGGAGCTTTCATATTTCTCGTACTTCTCATACTTGCTGGTAGATCGTTCATCGTATAGCCGTGAGTCATACTTCGAGGATTCGTATTTGTCATACTTCGAAGAAGCCGCAGTTTCATATTTATCGTACTTGGTAGCACTAGAACCAGAAACGCGGGCGGGTGACTCCAGAAGATCGTATTTACTGCGGGTGGCTGGCGATAAGGAACGTTCAGTGTGATGTCGTCTAACAGGGGAACGAGAAGCGCTACGTGATGTCCGATGTCGAGATGTTTTACTGGTACGAGCCGGCGATACGGATTCCCGTTTGCTGCGACCGCTGCTGGTGGGATAAAGCGGCGATCGGGATCGACGAGAAGACTTAGAGCTGACTTCTCGCGCATACTCAGGCGAAGGCGAACGACGAGCCTTTTTGCGTTTTCGAGACCTGAATCGAACATTAAACAGGATGAATTTAAGAGAGTCAAGCTTATGGTATACGGGATGTACTTACACTTCAAGACTTGGGCTTCGTTTGGATCCTTTCTTCGAATATGAACTTCGGTCTTCGTACTCGTCGGTATCGTCGTCCGTATCCTCCTGCGACTCGGGCTGCAGTTGCTGCTGTTGTTGTTGCTGTTGAAGCTGATAGTGCTGTTGACGGAGCTCTTTATCTGTTTTCTTAATCAGCTTCCGTCTATAATGGGCAATTTCCTCGGCCAATGTCCAACCCACGCGTACCTGCCGTGCTCCCGACTCAAACTCATCCTGGTACTGAACGATTTTAACTTCAATTTCACGCAGACGCAACCGACGAGCCTCATCCTGATCGCTATTAGTAAAAGAAAAATAAATTTCCTCCAACTCTCATCCATTTGTTCCGTAAAATATAAACTACTTACTTCTTACTGTTTCCTTGCTCATCGTCGGAGCCATCTCGCAAAGAAATGGACGGCGGCTCTGGGGCGATTGGTTCAAGCGTTTCCCATTTACTGGTCGTAATTGCTTGAGCTTCGATCTGTGACGCGTCTACCGTTTCCCACTTGGATGGAATGAACGAGCCACCTGCTTTCCCCTTACTATTTTCACCTTCGAAATCGTTACCCACTGCAGGAGCTTCCAGAGGAATGCCGTCTATGTCTTCGTCCAGCGGCATCCCATCTATGTCATCTTCATCGCTGTAGATATCATGCTTTAGCACCGGTGTTCGTGCATCCGCCTCGGTTATGCCCTTCAGCATGGCACTTTTCAGCAGTGCTGCACCATCCAACGGTATTCCATCGAGGTCCTCGTCTTCATTTTCATCTTCGACTTCTTCCTCTTCTTTCTTTTCAACCTACGAATAAAGACTAAAATGTAATGACTTTATCATTTGCAAATATTACTATCATACGATTTGAATTCCTAAAAACGTATGTTGCAGTTTGGTGAGAAAATCCTTCGGATATACGGCCCATTCTTCCCATGCCTTAAAGACATTCATGACACGAGTTTTAAACCCTTCTGCTTTTAAACGACTCTCCAGCTGCATGTGATAGTTGTTGAGACTTTTAAAAATATCCATTAGATTTTTCTCCAATCTGTAAATGATCAATTGAATCAATCAATTGAACAGTATGTTTGCTACAATATATCTTACGCTTTTCGGAAAAAACTTGCATTCTGCACTTTCACGCTGCAGTTATGTAAAATATCCGATATCAGATAAATGCGTGCTACTTTTTTCTTCACCAGTGTTTCGTTATTGGCCAACGATTCCGCAATGCACTCACAAATCTCCTCGGCTGCGTCCGCATGCTCAATACAGAAAATCATAGCATCGGCAATCTTCTGTCGTTCCGGAGTTAGATGTCGAATCAAATCTTCGAGACGGTCGCGTTGACTGATATAGAAAAAATAGAACGTTCATTCCCATATGTACCTCCTAAAACCATCATAACTTACGCTACGGAAAGGTTGCCTTTATTCCCGTCGATTCCCTCTTCATCGACCAGCAGCTCGTCGGGCATTCCCTGAGTATAGAAGTTGATCGGTGGTGGCTTCCAAATTGAACCACCTTTAAACATGCGGAACTCTTTCGTACGCCACTCGCATGCAGTGTCACCTTGTAGCAACGAAAACAGCTTCCACCGATAATAGATGTGCGCTGGACTTTCATTCTCGAACAGGAACTTGTACATCGAATTGTCCATTTCGCGAGTCATTATCAAAGCTTCAAACATCGGGCCCTCCCGAATGACGAACTCAACCATACGATGGATCAACATAAGCATGGGACGCTCGGACGGGATCACTACCTTTACGATCGACTTGTACAACACACCGTCCATCTGCGTCTTAAGATCCGAATCACTCATGTACATCTTAGAGGTCATCATCGGAATATTTTCCGAATCAGAAGGATGAGGTTGAGCATTGAACGGAAGTCCCGACGGCGGAGGTGGCAGCGTGTAGATTACCAGTTTTGGTGGAATGTAGATGGGATGTGTCATGATGGGAACCGATTTACCCCAACCAAGTTTCATCTCGTAATTCATTACATCTTTCCCGTTTAAAGCTCGCAACGCTCGTTCAGCGTCACGGCGGCTCATGTACGCTACGAAACCACAGTTCCTACCTCGGGCACGCTCCTCCTCTGACCGAGGCCACATAATCTTGATACTCGCCAATGGACCGTACTTACCAAACAGTTCCATCAGTGCTTGTTCCGATATCTAAGAAAAGATTAGTTACACAATGTTTTTCGCCACCAAATTGTACAATTTGTGATTAAGTCATTCTGTCATACCTTTGGATTTAGGTTGCCTAGGTATAGGTTAGTCGTGTTCGGATCACCATTGTCAAACGAACCGGACTCCTTTTCGTTGTAGACAGGTTCTTGATCCACCGTCGTTGGTAGCATCGATTTGGCCATGTGCTTATATTTGTGTCGCTCCTCACGCTCCTCCTGGATCTGTCTTAGTTCCTCTTTGAACAGTTCTAGATTACTTTTCTTCTTTTCCTGAGATTTCTTTTTTGCCAACAGTTGATCCTTCTTGCTTTCACTGGCCAACATTTTAACATACTCGTTAGCGCGCTCCTGTTCGACGTCCAGCTTAGACGATGGTTTATACAGTTTACCTTTATCGCGAACATCTTCCTCTGAAAGCATGGAAAGCAATGAGACACTTTTGAAGCGGTAGCCATGTCAATGACAAAAGAACTTACTTCTGGAACCAGCGTCGTATGTTCCAGCTTTCACCCACACCTTGGAAATCTTGGAGGGAGCTTCTTGAAATGTTTCAACAAACTCTTTGAACGCCTTAAATTGTCAAGTACGATTAGAGAGCAGTTCGTTTCTTGGAGTGATTTTGAGATTTTCAAGGGCAGTTTTATGCAAGAATCATTTTAAGAATTAAACAAAGAGATGAAGGGGAAACTAAAATTTTTGGTAATCAAGTGAGCTTTTCACGTACGTGTGCGGCTGCCGCTTCGTCCTCTCGTTTTTTCTGCTCCTCCAATTCCTTCCGACTGAGCTGACGCTTACCCATCGTTCCGACGGTAAATGCCTGCAGCTTTTGTTCAGTGATTTTCTGTGAAAAAAAATGTTGATTCGTAACATTATACATACACAAAGTTGTCGCTGGATTTCACGCTTACCTTCATTTTCGATGAAGTGCACACTTTTTTGTGCAATTTCACACTTTATTTAAAGAGAAAATGGAACTTTACTTACAACAAAACACTATGCATTGAAAATCACTATTTTTTCCGATATGGCGACCCGCGACCAGGGGCTTGCGATGGGTGCCATGTTTTTGTTGCCAACATCTCAGCACATCTCGACAAGGTTGGCAGCAAATCTACCTGTCAGACGGGCGCTATTTCCTTGCATTTCTTGAAATAGCGCCCTTCGTTAAGTCGACTGTCAAACACCGTTCGTTAAGATAGGGATAGCACCCCGCTGCCCGCGACCCGCAAAATTTGCTGATGAAGAAGTGTCAAAAATTTCAGTCTCCTTCTCCCAGCGCACTATAACTTTCTGGCCAGAGATGCCAAAGGTTTTTACATAACGTGGTTAACAAGGTTAACAATGTTAACAAATCCAAAGAGTTGGACAAAATGGTCCTCGCTTCTTATGCAAAGGTAATTTTTGAAAAACTTTGCCTGCCAAATTATATCACGAAGTGCACATTATTTTTAATAAGTTAGTGTTTTGTTCAAATGTTGTGCATATACATAATATAAATACACTATAGAAATACCAGCAAAAGACGCAAAATTATGAATTGCAGATAAATCTGCCAATCTGGTATTCTTGTTTTTGGGTAGCACTCTTAAAAAATGGTAACCTTGGGGGAAAGGAATATAAATAAGGCTGTGAACCATTTCGCGAAATTTTAACTTTTTAAAGTTTAAAGTTTAGTTAAGCAATGAGTTACAACGTGAGGATATCTCGGGCTCAAAATTTGACAGCGGGCCCAAATCAAACTGCTGGCGGTTGAGTGAAACGCAGTGATGAAATGCTATTTCATTTTCGCACACACGAGATGTTGGAATCGAAAACATGATGGTTCTCTGCCGATGGGGTGGGTTAACGGGAAACTAGCAGTCATTAACTTTTCGTCGGAGAGCCCAATTTCGGAAGCAGTTCTTGAGCCCAAAAGCGGGGTTCGGTTTATAGAAATGAATTCACTGCGTTCTTCTTGCTAATCTGAACACAGCGAATAAATTTTCATGAACAAAATTTTTGTTTCAAACAATAAAACTGCTTTTAAAATTTTCAGAATCGATGACGACTAATTTCACCTTAAAATCAATTCAGAATGTGAACCATTTCATTTTTGACAGATTGATAGTTTGTTTTCTATAATAGCGGATTTATTTATTCAGTCCGGGTTGAAATTGGATGAATTTTTGATGTTCGTTTGCTCCTATTTGATAGATAAAGTTTATTTCATTTCAACCTGGGTTGAATAAGGTTTTGCACGGGCGAGCATAACCTCGCTTTTTTGACGTCTATCAGTGGTTTGTTTACATGGACTTGGATCGTGGGTTAACATCCCAAGTAATCAGTAAGCACTAAACACTAGTCCTTGGACAACATTGTACAAGCATACAGAACTATGATTAAAAGCATATTTTTCTTTATATACTTCTGTAGAACTCACATAATGCTAAAAAGGCGAAATAGCGGGTTGTTAAAATGCTACGCCACAAGCATCCAATAAGCATTATCAGTGTTTGTTTGAGGCTTAAACGAAACGTCATTTTGTCTACATTATCGACGTATCGAAAAAGTATCGATGGCATATCGTTTGCTTGTTATAAGGTTTTGCAAGGTGGCGTCACGAATGAACCGGAATGAACGCAATTCACCCATCTGACATCCACTCGTGGTTTGTTTACCATTTGTTAGGCGAAAGCGATATGCATAAATTGGAGTTAAACGTTTTAAAAACGTATTATCCAGCAGTGTCGCCCTCCAAACTACTCGGAATGGCAGTTTTTGTGCCGTTAAGGCCTTTAAACGATATTGAGTTTCCACATGTTAACCCATGTTCTAAGTCCATGTAAACAAACCACTGATAGACGTCAAAGAAATGAGGTTATGTATGCCCGTGCAAAACCTTATGGTAAATAAAAATAGATTCGGTCGGGATTTAAAAAAATAAAAAAGCAAGCGATTTTTTTTGCTGCATCTCAAGGGGAGCAGGATAAACAGAAACCATTTTTGGAAATGCTGAATAATCTTACCACCTAGACAGGGTTCGAACCGGGAGTTTGTCATGCAACCTCATTCGTTTCCTTGCACCTTTACTATCTAAACCATAGCGGATATGATTAAGTGAGGTGAAATTAGTCGCATTTAAATCTTGGTGATATTCCCTCTCATATCATAGCTACTTGTCCTGCATTACCAATAGGGTAGAAAAAGACGGCAACCGTCAGATGGAAGAGGGCACAAATAGTGGCCGCAGAATAGCAAAATAAGAAGTCAAGTACAAGCCGTTCATCAACACTTACGGCTCGTTTTAATGCAATTAACTAAATGCATTATATTGTTACGTTATATGCGCATATATTGCTTTCTTTAATGCTGATTTACGGTAATGCTTCTATGCATCAACAATGTTAATATACGTTTTATAAGCATTAAGATTGCTAATATACAAAAGTTTGGTACTTGGGATGCAGAATTATTTCCAATATACGGTTTTAGATTAATGCTTATGGTTACTTGGGATGTTGAAAGTGAACATTGCTTAAGGCCTTAACGGCAAGTCAGAAAAGCACAAAAGCTGCCATTCCGAGTAGTTTGGAGCGCTACACTGCTGGACAATACGCTTTCAAAACGTTTAACTTCAATTTATGCATATCGTGTTTGCCTAACAAATAGGGTAACCAACCTATTTTGGACCCCCTCAGCAGCTGTACATAATTTGGACACTTGCATTTGATTTTGCTGTAAGTGTCCAAATTATGTACAGCTGCTGAGGGGGTCCAAATTACGTTGGTTACCCTAGTAAACAAACCACGAGTTCTTCCAAGAGTTATGTCTGTTTGTCTGTGGTATAGGATACAAAATACAGTAAAAAAATAAAACTTGTCGTCACAAAAGATAATCAAACGACCAAACCATCAAATTTATTGTAGTCCATCATCACTTTTATGGTTTTCAGAAATTCTACCATAAAAATGATGGGTTGTTAAGTATCTACAAAAAATCTATTTTTTAGCGAACAAAAATTTTTATCTGTCAGTGAAAGTTATCCTTTTATGGTAATATTTTAGGCGAAAAATTAAAATATAATTGAACAAAGCAGTAAATTTGTGAATGAAATATGGCCAATTCTATTGCATAAAATAAGAAAAAAGGATTTGAAAAAATTTGAATTTGAGACACTTTTACAATAAATTTACCATAATGTCCACAATAAAAACTGCTGTAAGCGCATTGTTTCTACTTCAAAATTTGACATACATTTTTTTACGAAAATGTCGCAATAGTTTCTTTAATAAAAAATGGTCTGTTCTGTGAAAAGATTCCGCCGCCAAGGTGAGCATAACCGTCATTTTAAACGCAAATGCGCATTTGTGTACCCCCCAGAACGGATGTACACAAATATCACACAACCCTGCTTTTCTGTCATTGTGCGGTGTGTAGTACTTCCGCCCGGTAGACAGGAGCTTTCTTTTTACTTCTTTCGAGGAAACAACAAGCAACATGAGGTACGATTTGTCGTCGATTCTATCGAAATTATGCTTGAAAATTTACGAAATATCGCGTAAAAGTGCGTTGAAATGTTAGTTATACGTAATTGTGAATTAGAAGTTACGAAATTCCGAAGGAATTCTTGAAAACTGTTGGTTTTAAATTGCTGACATTTTTCGCTCATTCGGGATATTGTTTCTTTGGTCAAGTTTAATGAGTTGCTTGTGAAATGTGTTAACTGTACTACGGACGGTGTTTTTAGATTTTAATGCAAAAATCGAAAAATCAAAATTTTATATTGTGCATAACGCATTTTTAAAGAAGATTACAATTGCGGCGTTAGTGAAATGAAAGTTTATTTTTCGTTTTGTTTTCAGTTCCCTCAAGCTCCAGAAGAGGCTGGCAGCCTCGGTTATGCGATGTGGCAAAAAGAAGGTCTGGTTGGATCCGAACGAAATCAATGAAATTGGAAACACCAATTCCCGTAAGTGCTAACATAATGTTATTTTTCATTTCTGTTTGCACATTTTTTTTATGTACAAAACAGGCCAGAGCATTCGCAAGCTGATCAAGGATGGTCTGATCATCAAGAAGCCGGTGGTTGTACACTCGCGTTTCCGTGTCCGTAAGAACACGATCGCTCGGCGCAAGGGTCGCCACTGCGGCTATGGCAAGAGGAAGGGTACGGCCAATGCCCGTATGCCACAGAAGTTGCTGTGGATGAATCGTATGCGTGTGCTCCGTCGTCTGCTGAAGAAGTACCGAGAGGCGAAAAAGATTGATCGTCATCTGTACCACGACTTGTACATGCGTGCAAAGGGTAATGTGTTCAAGAACAAGCGTATCCTGATGGAGCATATCCACAAACGGAAGGCCGAGAAGGCTCGCAGCAAGATGCTGAACGATCAAGCCGAGGCCAAGCGTAACAAGGTGCGTGAGGCCCGCAAGCGACGTGAGGAACGCATTGCTAACAAGAAGCAGGAACTTCTCCAGAGCATCGCCAAGGAGGAGGAAAGTGCGCAGCAGGTTGCAACTACCGGAAAGAAGTGAAGTTGAACTGAGTGCGTTGTGTGAGAGACGATAATTAATAAGAAAAATCTAAATGCTACCGGAAGAACGCCACTGGGTGAAGAAAGTATCTTTGAAATCAACAAAACAATTGTAGCTGATTTTAAATATATTTCTTCAGAAAAAAAGTGCATTTGAAGTTTATAACTAGAAGAGAAAATGCATCATTACAGATTATAGGTTATTTTCAGTGCTTTTCGTGTCCCCGATGGAAGCTTTCAATTTGTATTTTGAAAGAATTAAAATAGTTGTTTGCACTTGAGTGATTGTCGAAACACAATCTCGGTTACGTTTTCAAAAGAACGACATTGGAAAACTTTTTTGGTGTCCCGCTCTTCCGATTATTACAAAGAAAAAAAAACAAATGCGATCGACACAGTTCCAGCTGGCGAATAATATGGTGTCTCATTTTGATCAGAATCATGACCGATTAACTGCGAAATCGTAGCTCTGGATTTGGATAAGACCGAGGACAGCAACCACTTCTTTTTTTGAACTATGAAGAAACAGTCACTTACAGTTGTTGATTCTAGTTCTATTCCAGTTACGTTTTATGTATGTTACAACTTTCAATGGTCTGCATATCACGTCTTTTACACCTGATTCAGTGCTGATGCATTCCCATAATTTCTTCATAAGGGTATGTTAAAGCGGAGCTATTGATTACCTTTAAGCGAATAAATAGCTGAGATAGACTATTCAAGTTCTTTTAATCAACTTGCAAAAACATATTAGAAGAAACGTTTATGCAACATTTATTTCTGCGATGTTGTTTCAGCATTGGATGCTGTATAGTATTGATTCCACGTTTACTTTTTTTCTTTCTTAGTAGCTTAGTAGCCGGAATGGCACGTGCTGAATCAAGAACTCGTCTCCACTTCACTCGGGCGTCTCGATACCTGCAAGCCAGCATCGATCTTGTTGAGCCATCTATCACGTTTGGCACCTCTATTACTGGTGCCAGTAATGCCCTTGACAAGAACAGTTTCGGTGTACCTTGCACCGGTATCCTCGCGACGTAGCCAGCCCACCGTAGCCTCCCGACATTCGCACGCAGCTCGTGGTTCATTTACCCTCCTGTTGTCATCAAGTGTTTTTATCAAGTTCGTTTATTTGTTCAGGCTCGTGTACCTGTTCGCACTCCGCCAGTGTACGTATGTCTTCCGCATGTCAGTTTCGTTCGATGGAAACGTCTTGCGGAGAACATTAGTTTTAACGCAAAATTGAATCTCTTTGAGGCCCAGACACAAGCCATCCGGATTTAAATATGTTGCGTTAATTTAACAGAAAGTCCATGGAAAGGCTGTCAAATTTTCGCAAAATACATGTATTAAAATAATTTCGCAACATGTATTAAAATAATTCAAATATAAAAAAATTCAAGTCCATCATCGTTAACAGTGATTGTTCGTGTGAGGCGAACGTTGTCCTTTTTTGAGCCTCTAATTTGCAATCTACCATCAGTTTTGCTCAGCCCACACTCGTGTCTGTGATCTAAATGTCTCACACACGCGTTCTAACAAACATACCGGCATTAGCATCTCTTTTAGACTCTCACTCTTATTTATTCAAGCCCTGCGACGCGTTTTTGCTAGTGTGGCACGGTCGCCGCTCACGCTCGGCATTGCAGCCCGAGCTGCTGATACCGCTCACTAGCGAGAATGCGCAGTCCTGCCCGTGAGTGAATCGAGGACAAAAATTAAGAAGAAAAGAATAAGGCTCACGGGCAGCTGGTAGCTCATAAGTTGTTTGACTCGCGAGTGGGCTATGTAGAAAGACTGAGGCGTCCGCGAGTGTGTAGATAGCAGTATGTCTACAGATAGCAACGCCGGCTATTCATCTAACGCTTGCGTGACTAACGTAAGCGTTGAATGCTATGCTTCTCATACTCATCGTTGGCTTCTCGTTTGATTTGCAACATTGTCTGCAATTCCAGATACCAAGCTTCCATTTCATGTCTCTATTTCTTTGCTTGGCCTATGCCAAATGTTTCGAGATGACCTTTATCGATTGATCACAATGGTTTCGTTTGAATAGGTTACCTTACTATAGCCTCTCTAACGTCTTGGTTTTAGTGCCAAGAAAAAACGTTTCTTAGCTCAGCCGCCCGCTTCGGATCAAACGCTGTCCTAAACTGCTCGTCTCCACCTGGACTGCAGATGCTTACTAGTATAAGAAGACGACGTTCTACCTTGCAGTGGAATCATCGTTAGAAGCCGTTAGCAAACCTTTTGGTTTATATATCTCGGTTGCAAATGAGAGGTACGGCGCCCTATTCTCACAGTCACCTCACCTCACCTCACTTCTTTCACGCGCCATATTCTCACAGTCACCCTCACCTCATCTTACAGGCCCCATTTGATTTGTACAGTCACCCAGGTGAGCCGAGTCACCCAGGAGACTCTCAGAATCGCTTGAAAACTGCTTGGTAATGCGTACCATCGGTGCCTTGTGCACTAGGCATAAAATAGACCCCCCAGTGGTCCACAGCCTCTTACCTAGCAAGTCCTTCCCCTACCTCCTCGTGGTACCAGCCGGGATACGAGCAACCTCGGTGGAGATCGGGTAACCAACCCCGGTGGAAACCAAGGTCGTATGATGACAGGGGAGGAGGGTTCCTTCGAGCTACGTTGGCCGTATCGCCGGAGATACTGTGGGGTTGGTTGCGGGCTTGGCAAGCCTGAACCACTAAAAAAATCCAAGCAATGGACTCCGTAAGTAATAATAATAACTAATCGGAACAATCGGCAAAGACCCAGGCGACGAAAACGGACTAACGATTGGAAATTAGGAACATGGAACTGTCGGTCTCTAAATTTCCTCGGAAGTACCCACGTGCTTTCTAAAGAAGTGAAGAGCCGTAGCGCTGCAGGTGGTTGGTATGCTGGAAAGTAACGATGTTACGTACGTATGAGATGGTCATACCATCTACCAGAGCTGCGGCAATACAAACGAGCTGGGCACAGCTTTTATAGTGATGGGCGAGATGCAGAAGCGGGTGATCGGGTGATGCAGATTAAGAATCAAGGGCCGATGCTTCAATATAAGCATAATCAACGTGCACAGCCCTCACCTCGGAAATACCAATGATGACAAAGACGAATTCTACGCGCAGTTGGAGCGTGAATACGACCGCTGCCCAAGACATGATGTCAAAATTTTAATCAGGGACTGTAATGCTCAGGTTGGTCAGGAGGAGGAATTCAAACCGGTGATTGGACGGTTCAGCACTCACCTGCAAACGAACGAAAACGGTCTAAGACTTGTCGACTTCGCTGCCTCCAAGAACATGGCCATACGTAGTACCTTCTTCCAGCATAACCTCTACCATCGGTACACCTGGAGATCACCCAACCAGACAGAATCACAAATCGACCACGTTCTGATAGATGGTCGGCACTTTTCAGACATTATCGACGTCAAAACCTATCCGGTCGCTAACTCTGATTCGGATCACTACATAGTGATTGTAAGGATACGTCAAAAACTATCTGTTGTAAACAACACACGACACCGGCGACCGCCACGGTATAATCTAGCGCGACTGAAGCAACCGGAGGAGAAGGAGTGCGAAGAACTCGAACAGCTGTACCGCTTTCACGACACACGGAAGTTCTATCAGAGACTTATCGGATCTCGCAAAGGCTTCGTGTCGCGGACCGAAATGTGCAGAGATAAAGATGGAGGTATCTTGACTGACGACCGTGCGGTGATCGAAAGGTGGAAGTAGCACTACGATGAACACCTGAATGGCGTGCAGGCGGAAGACCATGATAGCAGAGGAAGTGACCACATTGGTGTAGCAAACAACGAAGATGTGCCACCCCCATCGATAAGGGAAGTTAAAGAAGCCATCCAGCGGCTGAAGAACAACATAGCAGCGGGAAAGGATGGCATTGGAGCGGAGCTTATTAAAATAGACCCGGACAAGTTGGCCGGCTGTCTGCATCAACTGATTGTCAAGATTTGGGATACGGAACGACTACCGGAGGAGTGGAAAGACGGCGTTATCTGCCCTATCTACAAGAAAGGTTATAAGCTAGATTGTGAGAACTACCGAGCAATCACTATCCTGAATGCCGCCTACAAAGTGCTGTCCCAAAAGTCATCTTTCATCGACTATCGCCAATAGCCAATAGATTTGTGGGAAGTTACCAGGCCGGCTTCATGGAGGGTCGGTCTACAACGGACCAAATCTTCACCCTGCGGCAGATCCTCCAGAAGTGTCGCGAATTCCGAGTCCCCATGCACCACCTGTTCATCGATTTCAAAGCCGCATATGATTGTGTAAACCGACAAGAGCTATGGAAAATTTCGGACGAAAACGGCGTTCCGGATAAGCTTACTAGACTTATCATGGCTACGATGGATGGGATCCATTGCTGTGTGAGAATCTCGGGTGGATTGTCGAACCCATTCGAATCTCGCAGTGGACTTGACAAGGGGATGGTCTTTCCTGCCTGCTGTTCAACATTGCCTCCTTCAACATTGCCTGTCTGATGTTTTCGCCTCCTCTGTAGTCTATAAAATCTACAAGCTCGGTGGTGGCAGTTAAATGGTTTCGTTATAGGGTCGGCCATACGATCCGATTGAGATGAAATTTTCCATAGAGGCTACTTTGAAAATAACAAAATTTCTTGTACAGGATTCTATAAATTCTATAAGATCATTTTTCTCGACGTTCTAATATGTACACGTCGCTAGTGTGAAGTGCTCTCAACTCGAACTGTTGCTTCCTTGCCGAGTGAAGCTGAGCCTCACAGCATATACTCTCTCCGTTTTATGCAAAAAGTGTTAGAATGTATTCCTGCTTTCTCTCCCTTGGGATAATGCAAAGTGCTACTGCTATCAACGAGTGCACAGGTGAGTACCCACAGGCGCGGCGGGATCCTGATGGTAGGGCGTGTGACAATGTCGAAAGGCTTGTGGGTGGGCTCGAAACAGGAAATGTAAAAACAGCACGAGTCTGTTCGTTCGCAATTATCTGCCCAGATGCAGTGGTTATTCCGCTCGTCGACTCGGTTGTTAACGGTTTAAATTCTGTGCTAGTTCTAGATAGAACTTCTTTTTTTTTGGTTCGGTGCATTATTTGTCTTCCGGTGAATTTTTATTGTTATCGAGAGATATCTAAATCGCGGCTCTTGGATTATTAAGTGAATTTAAATATTCTGGCTGGTAAAAGGAATGATACTGGCTATCATTTAGGAAGAAATTTTAATTAGTGCTTTTTGGGCGTTTAACAATTACGATCCTTTAACTACATTCATCAGAATGCCGTCTCAGGTGATTTGAAGCATTTGAAGTGTTATGAATTCGCACTTGTAGTGATTAAAAGATTCCAACCAAACATTGCGAAAAATCGATAGTTTCCAAGTTTAAGTGTTTTCATGGTCGTCCACTCAGTCGCATAGCATAAATATCCGCCTTTCTTGCTCTCTGCCTAGCATTGCATCACCTTTTTCCTCCTACTGCACACCCATAGTCAGTCGTATATCTGTTCCCGTATTGACGTCGTGTTATGTTGCTCGGGAGTGGGTGGGAGTCTTCGCAGTTGGAATTTCTCAGCGAAGCGCAAGTCAGTATCGGTTCCACACGGTTTGTTCTCAACACATCAGCGACGCAACATATGGAACTCTGCTCCCGAAGGGCTAACTGTGGAAATTTGATTAGCCGTGAGTGTCTATTGTTTACATTGCGTGAAATTTGAGACAGAATACGCGACTGCCGATTTATGCTGTTGCGTGTTGCGTGCCAGGGTCCTTATTAAATGAATGTTTTAGTGGGGTTTAAATATATGTTTTTTTTTAACTGAAATTCAACCAGGAAATAAATAGCTGCGTCCATGATGAGTTAAGTGACTCACCATGACCTTGATTGGTGCTTACTGGTTTATTCTATTTATTGAATATAAGGCCGTTATTCAGCTTTTAAATCAAATTTTGATTGGCAACTTATCTTTTACTCTCTGCTAATCGGCGCGTGTTTTTGACATAACCGAACCTATGTGAAAGAATAGCGCGTACCTATAGCTGAATGTTCCAGTGGTCAGCAAATTAACTAATTTGTAACTAATTTTCTAAATAAGAAAACTAATGAAAGATTGTATAATAGTGACATTTAGTATGGTTATAACAAAAAATGTTAAAAAAAAAATTATTGCTTTTTTTATAACAAAGTTGCTCAGAGTATTTGCCAAGTAATTACCAAAATTAATTTTGTTTTAGTAAACTAAAGAGTTTAGTATTAAGGATTTGTCAGTGACCAAAGACAGGTGTTGTGATTAACATTGATCAGATTTCTCGAAATCAATTGTTACATGCTGCCAGCAAAAGTACTCAGATTGGCATCACTGCCTTATTGCGCTTTTCCTGAGCTCCACGGAGAAAATGAGTGCCTTTCGGCTTTCGGACTTCGGCATGAAAAGAAAAGAGGAACACAAAATGCGAGCGAACGAGGAAACGCGAAGGATTCGCCAACTTGTTTGTTATCCTATTGAGTCGAGCTTTGGCAGTGAAAGTGATCGGATGCTGAAATATTTTAGAGCATGATTTTTTGCTAATCCTGTCTGCAAATATCAGTTCTCAAGCGAGAGAGAGGAAGCGGATACAATCCCTGTTACCTAACAGGTTTTATGAATGAAGTCAAAAATCGATATCTTCTATATTGGTATTAAACAGTGTAAAGTGACGATTTATGCCAGAAAAAGGGGACTGGCGTCAGTACTCCTGGTTGGCGGCTGTAAAGCTTTAGTGAAATCTGATAGAACCAACTACAAAGGCGTGGAAATTAAGAGAACCGTGTGCTATGGCTAATGTGGATATAAAGTAGCAGTAGCAAAAGTGTACCATACCGAAGCTAATCCCCCGACAGCGTCGCGTGCATCGTTTACAAAATTAAGTGCTTGCTTACGGTGTTATTTCTCTCGTGATGCTGTCCCATGCTCAACACAATATGAAACCTGATGAGCTATGCTATAGAAATATAGATTAGACGCTGCCCTTACATATGCAAACTGGGAATATGGAATATCGGTCACTGCCTATTCAATGTTTTTCATTCAAGCATAACTGAACTACCTACTTCTGTTTGCTACATCTCTTACCCGAGATTAAAAAAGCAGAGATATTATACCTGTGATATAATTTTCATCATTATTCATCTATATTTTTCCGAACTTGCAAATATTTTTCACAGTAGTATGTCTTCGAAACGAAGCCAAATGTTAAACTTAACGAACTCGTTGACCTGATTTTTGCAACGCGGACCGACTCGAGTCATCCAAAGTTCAATTTCCCATTCCACCGTGCCAAAAGGTTATGCGTCGTTCCTAATTTTCCTCTCGTCTATTTGTTCCATTATGTATTAACGCGTTCAGTGTGCCCTCTTCAGTATGTGTACAACTATCCTTATAAATATATGCCGTTGGCTTTCTTTTCCTTTCCAAACCTAGCGTTTCGTGGCCTTCTTTCGCTAAACCTACTTCCGTAGAAACCGTCCAACAGTGTCTTTGTTGTTCCTTCCGCCCACGTGCAGTCATTATTAGCCTCTCATAATATATGTATACTATTTTCCGATGCTTTTGGTGAACTGTCTCTTTTAGGACGTGTCTAAATATTCGTTCACACACAACAAGAAATGCTGTAGTGCAATACAACACACCCCCGTGAAGATATTTTATCGATTAAAATCGTTACACGAGCCGTGATTTGATTGTTTGATGGGTGTGTTTCCGACGTTTCGGATTGCATGCTTTAAGATAGTCTGTACGTTACACAGCCAGACTTTAACAGCTGAAAAGATAATATTATTTTAATCAACGACAAGCTTTAAAATGTTAATGAAAATTAGGGATATTTTTGCGTAGGATAAAAAAATTAAGATATATTTACTAGTGTCATCTTGAATACTGTGATATATCCCTGGTATGTATCATGTCTATGGTATTTGGTTGATATTTGATAGCGAGGACTCATCTTTCCTCCGACCAAACAAACCGTTTGATATTGTTAAGTATTAGTAATTTTTCGTCCGGGAAAACGTTAAACTTAGTAGAGGCGAATTACTACCTTTTTTGCATTCAATAACCAAGATTTATTTTGATAAATTCGTCCGTAAATAGGTTATTCCAACAGTTCATCATGAATTTAAACTTAAATAGTATTTATATTTGCTGGCATCTATTGGAAACGTGACTTACGTTAAAGTCTTAAATTTATAGTTTACTAGCTGACCCGACAAACTTCGTATTGCCACAAATTAACCTGTGTTGTACATAAATCATGAATCTCGGATGATCTTTGTCACAATCTCGAGTTTTGCAAGCCCCCCAGTGGGCGGCGCTTCCGACGGCGGGTCACCGGCAACACTCGCGACCGTCTCGTCCTGAATGATCTAGTGTTACTATAGATAGTTTTTGTAATCTTGTATTGACTAATGTTTTATGGAAGAGTCTCGAATTTCTCGAGTTCGATTAGTTTTTGAGTTTCGCAAAAATTTCTGTTTTATTTGTATGAGAGTCCATATCCCCTTACCACAGGGGTGAGAGGTCTCTAACTATCGTAAAATGAATTCAAGACTCCAAAATCTCCCACATGCCAAATTTGGTTCCATTTGCTTGATTAGTTCCCAAGTTATAAGGAAATTTGAATTTCATTTGTATGGGAGCTCCCCTCTTAAAAGGGGAAGGGGTCGTAATTCACCATAGAAAAAATTTCTGCCATCTAAAACTCCCACATGCCAAATTTGGTTCCATTTAATTGATTAGTTCTCGAGATAAGAGGAAATTTGCATTTCATTTGTATGGAAGCCCACCCTCTTAAAGGGGAGACATGTCAAATTTGGTTCCATTTGCTTGATTAGTTCTCGAGTTATGAGGAAATTTGTTTTTCATTTGTATAGGAGCCCCCCCCCCCCCTCTTAAAGTGGGGAAATCCATAGAAAATATACCATAGAAAATATTCTTGCCTACAAAAACACCCACATGCCAAATATGGTTCCATTTGCTTGATTAGTTCTCGAATTATGAGGAAATTTGTATTTTATTTGTGTAGAAGCACCCCCTCTTAAAGTTGGGAGGGGTCCTAATTCACCATAGAAAATATTTTTGCCTCTAGAAACCTCCACATGCCAAATTTGGTTCTATTTGCTTGATTAGTTCTCGAGTTATGAGGAAATTTGGATTTCATTTGTATAGGAGCCCCCCCCCTCCTGAGGTGGGTAGGGGTCCCAATTCATCATAGAAAAAATTTTTGTCTCCAAAAACACCCACGTGTCAAATTTGGTTCCATTTGCATGATTAGTTCTCGAGTTATGAGGAAATTTGTATTTCGTTTGTATAGGAGCCCCCCCTCTTAAAGTGGGGAGGGGTTCTAATTCACCATATAAAATATTCATGCCCTAGAAAACTTTCACATGCCAAATTTGGTTCCATTTGCTTGATTGATTCTCGAGTTATGAGGAAATTTGCATTTCATTTGTATAGGAGCCCCCCTGCCTAAAGTGGGGAGGGGTCCCAATTCATCATAGAAAAAAATTTTGTCTCCAAAAACACCCACATGCCAAATTTGGTTCCATTTGCTTAATTACTTCTCGAGTTATGAGGAAAATTGTGTTTCTTTGGTACGGGAGCCCCCCCTCTTAAAGTGGGGAGGGGTCCTAATTTTCTATAGAAAATATTCTTGCCCTCGAAAACCTTCATATGCCAAATTTGGTTCCATTTGCTTGATTAGTTCTCGAGTTATGAGGAAATTTGTATGGAAGCCCCCCCTTTTAAAGAGGAGAGGAGTTATAATTCCCCTTATAATGAGAGGAGGGGTCTCAATTTACCATAGAATAAATTCTTGTCACCGAAAACACCCACATGCCACATTTTGTTCTATTTGCTTGATTAGTTGTCGAGTTATGCAGAAATTTGTGTTTCATTTGTATGGGAGCCCCCCCTCTTAGTGGGGAGAGGGGTTTCTAACCATCACTAAAACCTTTCCTGGCCCCAAAAAACCTCTACATGCATATGCCGATTGGTTCAGTAGTTTTCGATTCTATAAGGAACATACGGACAGACAGACAGACAGACAGACAGACAGACAGACAGAAATCCTTCTTTATAAGTATAGATAAATATACATATGTCTAGACTTTTGATTACCACTGCCCAGAAATCAACAAAAGGTGGGGTACCCTACCTTTCACAAGAATGTTTTGGTTTAGGAAATCAAATCTTTTGTTACTAAAAAATATATCGGCCGATTAGTTTAAAAGCTACTGACTGTCAGGTGCAATTGAATTTAAAATCAAAGTGGAAAATGGACTATAAGTTAAACTTCGAGCTTGATTAGAGTTGAGTTAGCCAGGTTGGATTTGAAACTAGACTTGAAGTTGGACATAACATACAACTTTAAACCATTCTTGAATTCGGACTATTTTGGGCTTCAAGCTTTACTTCAAATTGAACTGGAAATTGGACCTAAAATTTGATTGAACCTAAACTTCGACCTAAATCGAAAGAGCCGGACAAAAAAGAGAGTCTCTCAATGTTACTTTACGTCCTTTTGAAAAAGTTGTCGAGGTTTCGTCTTTTACTAACTCTTTTTTTCTTTGATTGCATTTTTTGTTTGGTTTTGGGGGTTACTCTTTTCGTTTTTTCCGTCCAGTGCCCTCTTTTTGACTTCTTTTCCTCCTTTTTCCTCCTGTTTCGTTCATTCCCAGTTCCGCTTTTCAGTTCTGATTTATTTTGTTTCTCTATTTTCAGTCCCGTTTTTTCCCTTTTACACCAATTTCTCCTCTTTGCCTTTTTCTACCCCTTTTCGACTGTTTTTTTTTTCTTTGCCCGGTTTTCTTCTTGTTTCCTTTTTAACTCTTTTTCTATTCCGTTTTTAGTTCGTTCATCGTTCATTTTTTCGTCTATCTGTTGTTCTGTTGTTTCTCTTTTTATGTTCTGCTTTTCCTCCTTTTCTATCTCGTTTTCACAATTTTTTATCCTGTTTTTTTTTCTCTTGTTCTGTTCAGTTTATCCTCGTTTTCTTCGTTTGCTTGAGGGTTCTTCCTTATTTTCTCTAGTTTTTCTTCTATTCCCTTCCGCTCTTCTCGTTTATCCAGTTCATGAATTTATATGTATGTATTTTTGAATGACATTCAGAAAAAGAAAACCAGAGTTTTTCAGTTCATAACTCAGGAACAAAAAAAAAGTTATAATAAAATAATAATAATAAAAATCTTTATCTATAAAAATGAATTTCTGTCTGGCCGCACATTCTTTATAGACTCGAAAACCACTGAACCGATCGGCGTGGAAATTTGCATGCAGGGGTTTTTGGGCCCGGGGAAGGTTCTTATGATAGTTAGAGACCCCCCTCCTTTTAAGGGGGGGGGGCAAACTCCCATACAAATGAAACACAAATTCCTGCACAACTCGAGAACTAATCAAGCAAATGGAACCAAATTTGACATGTGGTGGTTTTTGGAGGCAAGATTTTTTTCTATGATAAATTAGAGCCCCTCCTCTCTTTAGGAGACCGGCTCCCGTGCAAATGAAATAGTAATTTCCTTATATCTCGAGAACTAATAAAGCAAATGGAACCAAATTTGGCATGTGGCGGTTTTAAGAGACAAGAACTTTTTGTAAGGTGTACTGAGACCCCTCCTCCTGCTAAGAGGGGGGCTCCTATGCAAATGAAATTCAAATTCCCTCATAACTCTAGAACTAATCAAGTAATTTGGTTCCAAATTTGGCATGTGCAGATTTTAGAAGACAGGAATTTTTTATATGGTGTACTGTGACCCCTCCGTCCTTTAACAGGGGGGGGGGTGCATATACAAATGAAACACAAATTTCCTCATAGCTCGGGAACTAATCAAGCAAATGGAACCAAATTTGGCATATGGGGGATTTTGGAAGCATGAATTTATTTTATGATGGTTTGAGACTCCTCACCCCTGTGGTAGGGGGACGAGGACTCCCATACAAATGAAATGGAAATTTTTGCGTAACTCAAAAACTAATCGAACTCGAGAAATTTTAGACTCTTCCATAAAACATTAGTCAATAAAAAGACCACCAAAACTATCTATAGTAACACTAGATGATTTAGGGCGAGACGGCCGCGACTATACAATTATTAACTCAAGAACTAATCAAGTAAATGGAACCAAATTTGGCATGTGAGGGTTTTCGGAGGCAGGATTTTTTTCTATGGTGAATAAAAACCCCTGCCTTCTTTAACCCATTATGACCCGGGTATACCAAAATTTGGACCAAATGATGTGAAAATCTGTAATCTATTATATTATAGCTCGAATGTGTCGGGAAACACAAACTCGTCATTTGGAATGGTTTCAAGGCCAAAATATGGCCGGTTTAATATTTCATACGCTCAGTGTCAAACAATCAAATTACAAAGTTGTTTACAGATTTCTTATCGAATTTTGTGATAGACTTTACATGTAAATATCAATTTACATGTCAGGTAATGTTTCGTCACAAAATGTAGACTTTTTCATGCGTTTTGTAGACAAAGTTTTTTTCGCCATTTTTTCACCTTTTTTCCCATTTATCACAAATTTGCACTTCTGAAAATACAGATGAAATGACAAAAACTGACAGATTATCTCACACACACATCAGATAGATGTTTTTTCTCTCTTGTAGTGATATATTAACAATGCTAACTATTGAAATTCAGCAGTAAACAGGTTTTGAAGACGAGGTATGATATATCATACGCTAGGACATAATGGGTTAAGGGGGGATCACATAAACATGAAATACAAATTTTCTCAAAGAAAATAGAACTAAATTTGGCATATGGGTGATTCTGTAGGTATGAAGTTATTTTATGGTTTGAGACCCCTCACCCCTGTGGTAGGGGAAGAAAGTCTCTCAAACAAATAAAATCGAAATCGTTGCGTAACTCATAAAGTAATCGAACTCGAGAAAATTTACGAAAATTTTAGACTCTTAATGTTAGTTAATTACAAAACCATTAAATACTATCTATAGTAACACTAGATGATTTAGGGCGAGACGGCCGCTGGCTGCATGTGTTGCCAGCGACCCGCCGCCGGAAACAATACGAATTTTAATAATACCGTATAATTTGGGGCAATACGGACTTTGTCGGGTCAGCTAGTATTACAATAAAAAGGTTAGAAATTGACAAACAAGAAAAAATTGTTTCAAAAACTCCATGTGTTAGAACATGTTTTACCGGCTGTTCTTTGAAGTTTTCCACCATTACTTCACTTAAAATTGGACTTTTAAATTGGATTGGAAAATTAAAATGAATTAGGTTTAAGTAGAATCAAACTAGACGTGAAATTCAATTTGAAATTGGACTTGAACTAGTAAATTTAATTGAAGATTGAAATCAAAATTAGATGTGAAATAGAATTTGAAACTAGACATGAAATTGAACTTGAAATTCGACATGAAAAAGGTTTGAAATGAGATTGAAAATTGAATTTGAATTTTTACTTAAAATCGGACATGTAATTCGAGTTGAGATGAGATTACAAAATTAACTTGAAGTTAGAATTAAAATTAAACTTGAAGTTTTACTTAAAGTTGAACTTCGAATTTGATTTGAAACTGGATTTAATTTTACGCAGTTAAAGGCTACTAAATTATATTCTTCGTACTTTCTCATCACAGCTTGAGGAATTAGTTTTTATTTTATTAATTTTTATGGAGAAGGTGTGGCACTGGCACGTTCCCAAGTGTATTCTAGCATAGGCACGCCAGTGTTTCTAACTAGATTTAAGGGGGGACCCTACTGTGTCAAAAACTATGGAGTCCCCTGAAGGGAAATGCATCGCTGTATGAAACTTTAAGCGCGTCTTTCTCGAAACCATATTTTATCAGTTGGCAGTACGTGTATCTTAGAAACTAGTGGTTCGATTTGGCTGAAATTTTTTTCCAGCACGTAAAAATGCATTATCTAAATTGTTACTTAGCCGTTTTTCGATATCTCAATTTTTGAATGTTTCATGAGCTCTTAATTGGCGATTTTTGATGAAAAAACACCTTTCTTTTGGAAAAATTACCGCCATTTTGGCAGTTTTTTGAATTTTCAAAAACCGCTACGCTTCAAAACCATCCTTGAAAGCAGTTCTACGATACTCCGTTGGTTCCAGGCATGTGCCGCCAGCAAGGAACTGTTTTCTAGCATCCAAGCCCCCAGCTGCCACCAGCATTATAATCATTATTCTGGGATCCACAAAATGCAAAATATATCTTCAAATATACCTTACCGAATTACCAAAATACACCAACACTTAACTTTATTTTAAGAAACAGAAATTTTTTTACGAAAATCTGTTATTTTTCAACCTTTCAGAGTAGGGTTCCCCCTAAAATATGACCTGAAACTGGAACTATTTTTACGTAATTAATTTACTTATCGTAAAAATAGTGACCGATTAAGGGTATAGTACTTTTTCAATTCTAAATATTGAAATTTTTTTATTGAATTTTTCGAAGGATTAACATTTTGAACATATGTGTTTGAAGCTGTTTAGATGAATTCCAAAAATTAACAAAGTTAGAGTTGTTTGTATCGCGCTTGTCTGGAACGATTACACAGCGAATTAAAACTTCAACGTCCTTTTTCTCGAAACTCGGTTTTCAAAGCCGGTACCATAAATATCTCAAAAATGGCACATGCAATTCACTTGTTTCTTTTTTTGCTTCAAAACTCTTGAAATAATCTAGTGTTGGATCCATCTTTTTTTCGATATTGTAATTTTGGTATTTTTTACAAAAGTTTACAGCCAATTTTTTCGATTAAAAAACGGACTGTTATGTCTGAATGTTCGCAATTTTGTTATGCGTTCAAGTTTTTAAAAAAGGATGGGTCAAATACGAGATTAATTTTAAAGAGAAAGTGGAGTACGTGGCCCAGTATACAGGTATACCTCAGCCTGGGCACGTCAGAGTTGATTACGGAGTTCTGTCCGTAGGTTATAGCGAATATTTGATTGAATATGTTTTCACTCCGAAACTTCCAAAACCAGTAGAAATTAAATATGATCGGTTTGCTGGTCTACTCAAACGGATCATAGCAAACCGTTTAATAATTCAACAATTAGGATCGTTTTTAACCTGAGTGTATTTATTCCGAGGACCTACCAACAACCGTGTGTTTCCGTACGCTAGAGCCGTGCAAAGTGGACGCTTGGTGGTGCGTGTGGAAAATTATTATTTAAAACAACAATTTTTGTTTCCCTGCATTGCAGATAAATAACTCCTCTCTAGTGTATAACTTTTGCGTAATGAGAAGGGGCAGCATAGCTTGAGAAACAATACTGTAATTAGCTGTACGATTTTAGTGGAGAGTAAATTTATCAGCGTAGAAAGTAAAAACAGAAGAGAAAACCGCCAGTAATAAACAATTTTGAACGCCCGCAAAGGCGACATACCTATTTGACAGGACTTGGGTTCTTTTTTGTTTTTTCTTTCGCATTTAATCTAATATGGCGGAAAGTGTTTCCTATGAAAATAACGGACAGTATGACAATCTCAGGTAAATATTTTAGTTATCGCTTCTGTAGACAAATGTCAAATTTACAATTATACGCGAATCAATCTACAGCAAACACGACTCAAAGTTTTTTTTAAGCAAAATAAATTCAATCACTTACTGTACCAATAGCACCAAACTACAAATTAAATGAATTACGCACGGAACATAATTTATACTTAACATCCTATGTGTACTTTTTGCGAATTGAGACGAAAGAAGTGGATTGCAACATTAGCACCTGCCGTAGCTGTCGTTTCAACTGCCCAATGCACGCCACGTTACTGATCCTTGCCGCCAAGGCGAATAATAATTTAGCACACCCCAAAACGTAATTACAGTCCACCCCGCCAATGCTTACTAGTTGCTTTGAGGCCAGAGTAGTGCTGCTCCTATACAAAAATACATACATTGTTAGTCCTTTTATGTTATACACAAGCAGCCCGCTTAACAATAGATGTCCCTATTTTGCAAAGCTTTTTATTGATTTGGTTCCATGTATTTTACCTGGCCTGTGTGTGGTTGCTCAGGTTAACTTTTCGTTTGTTTTAGCGTGCTAAAGGCACGAAAATATTCGGACACGAAAATATTCGGACACGAAAATCTTGTTAAAGTAAAATTGTTCGTTTTATTTTTAATTTTATCAATTATACCCATACCAATCATTATTGGGTAATATTTCAAGACCACTGTTAAGCCTTAATTGTTACCATATATCTTTGCTTGAATATTTCCCCGAACACGTCCCATCGTCCTTTGCACCAGCTGTTTTCCTACTTTTTTGGCATCCTATAGTATTTTCAATTTCACTTGAACTTCTCCTCATCGCTCGCAGTTTCATTCTTCTTTTTGCCATCTACACAGTCAATTGGAATTCTTTTTTTATTTTGCATCAGGACTCGAGGTATAAATAACAAAACCAATGAAGTTATATTGATATACAGTAAAATTTTCAAAGGTTTTACTTATAAAATAAATGAATCGCAACATATTCCGTGTGTCCGGATTTTTTCGTGCTCAACAGGCAATTGTGAATTTTGAGTGTGACTTGTTAATTTGTTAACTTTAGTTTACAATCGATCTGATTTTGAGGTGCAACTAAGTAACAAATCAGATAGTTTTGAAGATTCGCTTAAACTATAAGATATGTTATTTGTGCTGACAATTGATAAATAATATAACTGCATATACTACTATATACTTGAAAATTAAGTCGTGTGGTTCAATGGTTTGGCTAAAACTAGAGATGTAAAATAAAGAATCGAAAACCACACGGTGCCCGTGACGTATGACCCCATGGAGGCGCTAGGTTAGAGCGTGGAATGGAAGTAAATCAGAATGCCGGAAGTTCATAAGCAGGACTAACATATGGATATTCGGTTGTGAAAGCTAACAGTTTGAGTACTCTCTTTGATTAAACAGGGAGCAAAAATATTAAGTTTATTTTTGTTTATTACCTTTGGAAACCTTCCTTTCCAAACTGTTCTCGGATTTAACGACTGCAAATCTCTCGCTTTCAAATCCATGAAAATTCATATCAGCAGATCAATCCACTGGGAAAATTATAAGAAAACATCAACAATATTCAAAGCGAAGTTGAAAAACAGCTGAAAGTTATAGGTAGGTAGGTGAACGACTGGATAACGCGTAACATCGGGCCTCCCGTACCTGCAGGTATCCAGCTTTTTACGAGCCGTGATGGCGGACGTGTTCGTAATATTTGAACAGCATTTTTGACATTTCCCTAATACATCGCACGTTTTCTTTCCGTACATTCCTTTAGTTTTACCGTGAACGCGCGGAAAGAAAACGTGCGATGTATTGGGGAAATGTCAAAAATGCTGTTCAATTATTACGAACACGTCCGCCATTATGGCTCGTAAAAAGCTGGATAGAATAGGTCCCACAGTGCAGTGGCCCTTAGCCTCTTATCCAGCAACTCCCATTGTTATTTCCTCGTGGCATTAGCCATAATACGTGAATCTTAGCAAAAATCAGGTAACAACCCCGGTTAAAATTAAGGTCCTATACCGATAAGGAAGGAAGCACTCATGCGGACGCTGAATGTTGCAACGAGGAATAGCCTTGTCAACCTTTAGCGCCTGTTCCCGTGTCAGGGGCGGCTCCTAATGGCTAGACGATTCCTCAACCAAGTAAGTGGTTGTACTCCAGGTTAGAAGCGGCTTATGACAGTGTGTGATCCGGCGCGGCCTGCTGAATTAAGAAACGTGGTGTCTCGGCATTAAATCTAAGATGGCAGCCCCATTATAAATCTCGGTAGCGTGGCTCTAGTAAGGCAATCTACCCAAACCCACTTCACTACCAACATTTAAGCTAATACAGATCGGGCTTTTCGGCATCGATCTAGGCAACGAAACAAACACGACGAATGAAAACTCGATACTTGGAATTACCGATCGCAGGAATTTCGCAGGTGGCGACCGAGTGCTGCTGGAACAACTTGAACCACGCAAACTTGTATCGTAGCTCTGCATCTTTCTTAAAGCAGAGACGGTTTGGTAGATCCACCCGGCGGAAAGACCCTGTTTTACCAGAGCTGTGACACTACCAACGAACTGGGAATAATCTATATAGTGTTGGACAATGTATGAATATAGGATTGCGTGATAGATTGGATGAGCAGATATGTCTATTGACGGTAAAAAGCCGTTTCTTCAATAGCACTGCCCGAACGAAGGAGGAAGGCCGACGATGAGAATGAAGCATTTTACTCGCAGCAACGTACGATAGCGATATGCACGATATGAACACCCGGATCGGTAGGGAAGATATGTGCAGACTGGTCGGCACACCGATACGACTGATGCAGCGGCCGAACGGCCAGCGAACTTCGCAGCTTCCCGAGGCCTGATAATCCGAACTTACTTACTTGCTTGCCGTCCTAAGACAAAGCCTGTTGAACAAAGTGTCTCCATGTAACTCGGTTGAGGGCTACCGCTCCCCAATTCCTCGGACACCGAGTACTCTCCGCCAGATCTCGCTCCGCCTGGTCTAACCATCTTGCTCGCTGCGCTTCTGGTCATCTTGTTCCTACCGGATTCGAGGCGAACACCATCTTTGCAGGGCAGTTATCCGGCATTCTTGCGACATGCCCTGCCCATCGTATCCGTCCAGCTTTAGCCACCTTCTGGATATTGGGTTCGCCATAGAGCTGTGCGAGTTCATGACTCCGATGATCCGAAGCGCCTTTTTCATGCAAAGACAGCCATAACGCCACCTGGAGATCCTGAACCTGACCAACGTACAATGGACCAGATTGACCACGTTCTCATAGACGGCCGGTTCTTCTCTGATATCGCGAAAATAAGTTCTCGACGGGTTGTGGATATCGATTCGACCATAATCTAGCAGCAGCATATGTGCGCTCAAAACTGTCAACCGCGGTATACCAGTTCCGTCACAGCTGTCTTCCATGACTGAACGTTAGGTAACTAGCTAACCCACAATTTGCGTGTACTATGCGTGAATACTGGATGAGGCACTGCCTTCTCCCGAGGAGTTGCTTCCGAAGTGCTTCAACCATCGACGGTTAGAGCAGCATACGCTCGGTCATCGGAGAGACACTATTTGAAGAGCTAGGTATTCAAAGTAATTGATTTGATGGGGAATGCCAACAAGTGGTGAGGAAGAAAAAATGGTATGGAAAAATTATCTGAGAATTGCCACCAGGGAGAACATGGCTAAATACAGACGATCATGGAACCAGTAAACCATGATTTTGAAGAATAAAAAGCGCCAACCGGGGACAGACAGCGTGAAAAATTAGAACAACTTTTTCGAGCTAAGCATCATTTGATAAACATGACCGAGAAATTCTGGCATCTGCTCTACACCGTGTTATTTCCTAAATTTTGGGAGGAGGAGAAGCTGGGATGGAAGGAGTGGTTTGTCCCATCTACAGAGAGGGACTTGACTGCTACAACTATAGTGCCATGACGCTGGTAAACGCCGCCTATAAGGTGCTCTCCCAGATCCTGTTACGTCGGCTGTCACCGATTCCACATAGTTTCGTAAGGCTTAATGGGGGCTCGCAACACTGCAGACCAAATTTTTAACTACCATCCGACAGATTTTGCAGAAATGTTGGGAGTACAACTTCCCCAAGCATCACTTCTTTATTGACTTTAAAGCAGCATGCGATACAGTCGACCAAGACCAGCAATGACGAACATGGTTCTCCGAATAAACTGAGGCATCTGATCAGTCCCTTCGCGACGCGGCGAGGGTTGAGAAAAGTTGACGGTTTATCCTGTATGCTATACAACATCGGTCTTGAAGAGGTGATCAGAAGCGTGGGCACGAATTTTAGCAGGCTATCTTTTATATTTCGCGGACGACTTTGATACCAGGAACTTGACACCTGCAACGGCGGAGGCAGTTTACGCCAGACTGGAAGTCTAGAATCTAGAAGGATTGGACTAAAAATAACGGTGTCAAAGATGAAAGAGTTCTAAAGGAGACAAACGCGCGTCTCCCACGGACGGTAACCGTTAACAGCGATGAACTAGAAGTGGTAAGTGAGTTCACTGGGATCGCTGATGGCCGCGGACAACAAAACTAGGAAGCAGATCTAACGAAGAATTCAAGCAGAAAATCTGGACGATTCCCATCGTACATCCGCTGGCAATAAGGACAAGGAGCGATAGCTCAATTGACTTGTCCGGTAAGACCAAAAATCAGTAAGCAAAAGATTTGTAGGCAGCATCCGGCTTTTTACGTAGTTGTGGAATTCTTTCTAACTTTTTAATTCTTTCTGGTGCTTCGACTTGGTATTTAAGTCTTTTTGAAGGGTGAAAAATTGTCTATTGAAAAAGTCCTAAATTCAAAGTCGAAACATCGGAAATAATCAAAAAACTGTTCTGGATTTTATAACCAGCTCAAGGGCCGAATAAAAAGCACAAATTGAGATAGAAAAGTTCGATTGGAAGTTGTGCACAAGGAATGTGGAAAGTTTTGAAAAACTATATAGCAGATATTCAGATGTATTTAGGATTTATGCAAATGTAGAATTACCTGTTAGTAACTTTGGTATATGTAATTGGTCCTTTTGAATTATTCCACATTGAACGAATAATGGCCTAACGGTCATATCAATCGATATTTTTATACTTTAAATTCGAAAATAATGAGAAGTTCCTCCGTGGTCTCCGTTATTTTTATTTATTTTTACTTTCGGTAAAAACTGACACTGCAGCCGTTGCGGTTACGTGCGGTAAAAGGCTGTAATTATAATTTCAGTTTACTTTTCGCCTGTGTGGCGTTTGTTCGATATTCGTGTGTTGTGTGAATCACCGCCGCCAGGGAGGCGCTTTTAGCTGGGCTGGGACCGTATCGACCAGTACCGACGTTTTTCAAGGTAAAAATTGTCTTTTAATATAGAGAATGAAGTTTTTGTACCGATTTTATTTCCCAAAAAACCAGCATTGAAATTGGTCGGCGTTACTAATAATTTTAAAAATATTCGACTTGCAAAATTAGCCTAGCATAAATAAGCATAAAGAGTTATCTTCCATGCATAATTATTGTCAACTCAATACGGATTAAAGTTTTTGTGGTGAGCATCTTAGCACAATTTAACGGAAACGTTTCTTCTATTAGTATCTCAATACAGGTTTATATGAAAAACACCTTAGAATTTCATAAAAGTATATCAAAGTCATTCAAAAAATCTTTTTTTTTAATCCTATAGAGGTGAAACCTTTTCCAGCTACCTACAGTCTTGTAGCCAACGGTTATTTGGATAAAGCAACAGCAAAAAATAAGGTTTTACAGCACCAACCGTACGCCGGAATTTTTCCATTATCGGAGCATTCTCCATTTTCTACACCACGAGATAAAAGTTTTCTTTTCGCTGCCAAAATTTACCAATTTAATCGAATCACGATGACGACGATGAAAGTTGCCCAACAGCGATGTCAAGCAGAAGCTTTTAAATTGGTTTGGACTGGCTGGCTGGAGCAGAGATCAAAAGCCGTTAAAAATGGCAAATAACGTTGCGAAAAGTATTCAAAATGCAATACTAAAAGTGTCATAAAGCGGATCCTTTTTTGCTGCTGTGTAAAAAAAGAAAACGATTAACGAGCATATTTGAGAAGGCAAATTGAGTTTTGATAGAAAGATATTTGCTTTTTATTTTTTCGCATTGTGATAACACATGGAAATTGCATTAAATGCCTACCATTGTGAGTTGAAATTTGTTATCTCAGTTTATTTAAAATGTTTGTAAAAAATGATTTATCTCGAGTGATAGTTAACTTTCTCTCAATTGAAGGTTTAAGGTGAAATTAGCAGTCATCGATTCTGCCAATTTCAAAAGCAGTTTTTTTGTTTGGAACAAAAATTCTGTTTATAAAAATATATTCGCTGTGTTCAGATTAGCAAGAAGAATGCAGTATTTACATTTTTACAAACAGAACCCCGCTTTTGGGCCCAAAAACTGCTTCCGAAATTGGGCTCTCCGACGAAAAGTCAATGACTGCTAATTTCCCGTTAAGCTCATCTTCGATATAAAATTGGTTCATTATCGATAAGAATTGATAGATTATATTCCTATATTACGGATATGACAGACCGTTTATAATAAACAGAGCCAGTATAAACTGCTTATAGCCTCATAGCAGTAACATACAGTAATAGCTATGCTTTATTTATCATAAAATAAGTGCATTGTCACACAGCGATGCTATTGAACTACCAATTTCTGCTGCCGTTTGTCTGCTACTGTTTCCCGAAGAGCCTGTCAAGATGTCCTGCGCTTTACAGTTAATGAAATGAAGTTGTTAAAAGTTTTCCAAGCAAGACAGCGTCTCGGTCCCCAAGAAGCGCCGCAGGCTAATAAAAACGATGAGGTGAGCAATGTCGTTCCACCGGAATCTAATAATCCGAATAAGGATATAGCTTCCCCATTTTAGTGAACGATAATGTGGACTATCTGTTGACTTGTTCAGAGCTTGCTGAAAGCTGTTGAAAGTTTCAGAGCAGGCTTCCTAAAGACGTTACGTTGTCATGGCGCATAAAATTTTGAAACAAGCGCATAAAATTGCATTATGAAACTTTTCTTATTGTTTTAAATCTTGGTCCAAGAATACGCAATAAAAAAACTTTACACGGATTTATCGGAACGGAAAATCATCTTATGGTAAATATTGTGCTTATTTTTCACTCGGTCGTGTGCTATACTCGCAAGCCAATCTCGATCTGGTTGAGCCATCTAGCACACCGGGCACCCACTTTTTGGTGCCGCTAAGGACCTTGAAGAGAGCAGCACTGTCATCCGGTATCCTCGCGACAGGGCCGGCCCATCTCACGACTTTGGCCATGTGTGCAATAATAATGTCTCCAAAGAGTCCTTGCAGCTCGTGGTTTACGCCGCTTCTGTTTCATACTACAACAAACATCCTCCGCAACAAATTTCGTTCTAAAACGACCCAGGCACGTAGGGGAACTGGGCCTAAAATGAACGAAATTCATTCAGAAACGAACCAAATGTTGAATGCGTTACATCATTTTTCGAAAGACTCGATCATTTTTATTGCTTGAGTTGTAATGTAGTCATAGATGCAGATAACTAAATAAAATGTAGATTGAGTAATGACACACTGCTATTTTGCCCTTATAGTGAAGGGATCATTTTATCCCCGAAACACAAATTGTTTTCAAGTTTTTACTATACACTTGTCCTTGTTCCGTTCTGTCCGGATACTATCAACAACTTTGTTCTATTACTTTCGTCTACCGTACCCATCGTTGATTGTAAAATAAACTACCATTATAACAAAATAACTGTTCTCTTTTTTACCCTGAGGAGGAATCATCCTTGCTTTCAAACCTTCTCTGGAACAACAATGGGATCGGAAATATGCATTTTTACTTTAGTTGCCCTGGCGATAATGTGCATTTGGAAGCAATTTAACACAATCAAGAACATAACTACTGCTGTCCTGTTTACCATTTTACCAATTCGATCTCTTCCCTAACATAGTTATTAAATTGGCCTATCCCAAACAACCAAAAGCTCGAATTTCACTCAAGGAACGAACTTGGAAGTACATTTGGAGTTCAAATTTAGCTGCGCAGAACTTTCTTGCTGAATAACAAGACACTGTATTTGTAAACCGAATATCATTTTCAATAAAGTACCGTTAATGTTGGTAGCAACTTGAAAGTAACCATGAGTTTGGATATTGGTGTCTAAGGAAGGTTAACAATCTTTATGTCTGTATTGGCTTTCTGGTTGAAAAAAAAAATCTTTATGTCTATAGATCTATAGCCTGCTATGCAGCTCCATTTGTAAGTAATTTATTAAACTTAAAAGTTGCCTTAAGAACGCATAGAATGATAAGCAGTTTCTCTTTGTAACTTTGTCAAAAATTTATGAAATTCATTCAAGCAATGTTCTATTTTTACACTATTCTACCTTCTACCTACTCCTAACTTTTGTAAATTCGTTTTAATCGATTAAGATAGACTAAATAAAAAACCTTAACTTAAACTATCACATAACGCTGCTGGAATTGAACCCGAACGTTCCGCGTTACAAGCCTATCGTGATGCATTGCACTATCTCTGACGCTACAAGTGACGGGAATTTTGCCAATGAGTTGTTCTTGAGTGTAAGTTCGTCTCGGGGCTGCTGTAAATGAGGAGACGTCACTTTTTCTGGTGTACTTCTCAAGCAAAGGCTTGCTGCTACATTCCGCTTTTGGAACTTAACCCTGTACAACGCCTGTGAACCGCCTGCCTGTGTGCCTTTATCTCGGTATATTTTGGGATTCTAGCAATAAAGAAAATTACTGTTTTCAGCAAAGTTGATCCGCAAACCAAGATCTTTCAAACGGTGGAAATAGTTTCAAAAGTAGGCATTAGTATTCGAGGGAATTCTGTTAGGTTAACGAAAGGTTAACCTTCTGATTTTATTCGACAGACTTCGCAGTCAGCTGTTAGAGTACTTGGCATGTTAGACCAGCGTCGTACCTCGATATCAACTGAAAGATTAGGTAGAGACTTCTCAAGCACAGACATCTAATTGGTCTAGGTTTAATTGTCGTAAAGAATTTTCGATTTACTCGGACATAAAGATACTGTCACTTTTTTATAAATGGAAAGTAGTCAAAATCACAGTAAAGACATGGCGAATTTAACCGTCGTGCCTGCTTGCGACGGAAGGCGATCACAAAGAAAATGTATGGGGAAATTTGACTTTGAAACATTCTGTTAATTTTTAGCATTTAGTGATCGAAAAAAAAAAATTTGGCAAGATGAACCAAGTCTGGTCTAAGCCCAGTATATTAGAAGTACGACAGAAAAAAAAGGAAATTTTCCTTTTTTTCGGGTTATCCAGCTGGTCGCTTAATAGCGTATGAAACTCTGCCCCGGGCGCTTTAGCGATGTCAATAATAAAGTGTCGGGAAGACCTCACTCACGACCGGGCCGGACGAGACAGGCAATGTCGCTCACTAAAACACAGGTAGAGCCCCAAGCATAACCGTCACGTCTTTAAATATAACATGAGAATGAGGATGAGGATGATGAGCATGAGGGTGAGGATGAGGGTGAGGGTGAGGATGAGGATGAGGATGAGGATGAGGATGAGGTTGATGATGAAGATGATCTTGAGGATGATGATGTTGATGATGATGATGATGCTGATGATGATGATGATGATGAGAGGAAAAACGATAGATCGAATTTGTAAATGTGCTCTTCCCTGGACATTTTGTAATGAGTATAGTATAGTGAAGAAGTGGAGATCTTGTCAGCCCCGCCTAACATCGGTTGTCCTCAACATCAATTTTTCAACACAAACAACCGAAAATGAACCAATAGGAAGACAAATCTCGGACCATCAGTGGTTATAAATTTATCAGGGCTCGACCCATGGAACAAACTTCTTCTTTCGTCCCCCTGGCATCACTGTTCCAAGATAGGTCTAAAATGCAAATTGAGGGCAGCACAACCTGGGCGTTCGCGGTAGTCGACAGAAGCTTTAAAACATAAAGTCGAACCGTTTCTTAGAGTTTGTAGTTCCACTAAGAGTTTAATCAGGGCAAAACCACACTTGTTCTGGTGATTGGTGATGATTTCGAATTCAGAAAATTTTTGGGTGATTCGTAGCACTAGTCAACTTTAGGTAGAGGGGAGTCCTCTATGCCCGGACACTTTAGGGTTTTAAGATAAAACTTAAAAAATACCGACTTTATTCCTCTATTTTCACTTTAATGTAGAGAGAAACAATATTATAAGCAAAAAGATACAAAGGAAACAAAATTGCGCTGCAAGGTTAATTTTGAAAATAGATAGTATTTTGTGTACAAATTAGCCTAAATCGAAAGCAGTCCTGTATGTTCGGACATGATAAACTAATCTATTAAAACGAGCATCAGCATCAATAGAAGAAAAAGATCCTAGAACAATTTAAAACTCCAGCACAAACCTTGTGATTCTAGGCCTGGCAGGTCTGCTGTATAAAAGTTGAATAAAGTTCTATTCACATAAAATTTTTGTTGAGAGTGCTTGTAATGCGGAATGCATGCAAAAATGTACGCGGCAACTCCGTGATTGAGAAAGAAAATTAACATAGAAACCACATAATTGCTACATCTGTAATGAGTCGATCAGTATCTAAACCATGGAAATCCATTCACAATTTGCAGAGCTATTAGCGTTCACAATTTTTCGTATTTTCGTAACGCTCGCATTTTTGGATTTTTTGGAATGACACTCTATCTCAAACCTTACCGTAAGACGTAGTCTTACGTAAATTTGAAATCACGCTATAATAAGAAATGAAATATCATATTTCATTCGTCAATCACATAAAATAAGTGAGCATGTGTGAAAGGAGAGAATATAAACCATCCTTACTCGTGTAAAAGAATCAACTAGCATAGAAAACTTCCGTCGACTGTAAAGAGTTGAAAGGGTAGTTTTTAGACTGCACTTATTCGTTAATACCCACCCTAATAATAACGCCATCTGAATTGCAAAAACAATAGCTATTAGCTGGCTGGTTCAAAGTGATTTAGGTTCTTCAAATCATCCCTCCCCTAAAAGCTGATAAACAAGCTCAATAGCGGACATTAAACACGTGACTAGAACAGCATTGCAAAACTATTTCACATTATAAAAATAGAATTGACAATATTACGCAAAACGGCTATTCAAAAACGCAAAAAGTCTCCATTCCATTAAACTTTATTGCAGCTTCGAATCCAGTCGTTAACAATCCCGAAGCTTAGTAGTATCACTAGATTTAGATGTTTAGGAGCTGAACAATGGTTTTTATCTATACCTATAAAGAAGGATTTCTGTCTGTCTGTCTGTCCGTATGTTCCTTATAGAATCGAAAACTACTGAACCAATCGGCATGAAAATATGCATGTAGAGGTTTTTTGGGGCCAGGAAAGGTTTTAGTGATGGTTAGAAACCCCTCCTCCCACTAAGAGGGGGGGCTCCCATACAAATGAAACACAAATTTCTGCATAACTCGACAACTAATCAAGCAAATAGAACAAAATTTGGCATGTGGGTGTTTCCGGTGACAAGAATTTATTCTATGGTAAATTGAGACCCCTCCCCTCTTTATAAGGGGAATTATAACTCCTCTCCTCTTTAAAAGGGGGGGCTTCCATACAAATTTCCTCATAACTCGAGAACTAATCAAGCAAATGGAACCAAATTTGGCATGTGAAAGTTTTCAAGGGCAAGAATATTTTCTATAGTAAATTAGGACCCCTCCCCACTTTAAGAGGGGGGGGGGGGCTCCTGTACCAAAGAAACACAATTTTCCTCATAACTCGAGAAGTAATTAAGCAAATGGAACCAAATTTGGCATGTGGGCGTTTTTGGAGACAAAATTTTTTTCTATGATGAATTGGGACCCCTCCCCGTTTAAGGAGGGGGGGATCCTATACACATGAAATACAAATTTCCTCATAACTGAAGAACTAATCAAGCAAATGGAACAAAATTTGGCATGTGAAAGTTTTCGAGGACGAGAATATTTTCTATGGTAAATAAGGACCCCTCCCCATTTTAAGAGGGGGGGTTCCTATACAAACGAAATACAAATTTCCTCATAACTCGAGAACTAATCAAGCAAATGGAACAAAATTTGGCACGTGGGTGTTTTTGGACACAAAATTTTTTTCTATGATGAATTGGGACCCCTCCTCACTTTAGGAAGGGGGGCTCCTATACAAATGAAATGCAAATTTCCTCATAACTCGAAAATTAATCAAGCAAATGGAACCAAATTTGGCATGTGAAAATTTTCTAGGGCATGAATATTTTCTATGGTGAATTAGAACCCCTCCCCACTTTAAGAGGGGGGCTCCTATACAAACGAAATACAAATTTCCTCATAACTCGAGTACTAATCAAGCAAATGGAACCAAATTTGGCACGTGGGTGTTTTTGGAGACAAAAATTTTTTCTATGATGAATTGGGACCCCTACCCACTTTAGGAGGGGGGGGGGCTCCTAGACAAATGAAATTCAAATTTCCTCATAGCTCGAGAACTAATCAAGCAAATAGAACCAAATTTGGCATGTGGAGGTTTCTGGAGGCAAAAATATTTTCTATGGTGAATTAGGTGAATCCCTCCCAACTTTAAGAGGGGGTGCTTCTACACAAATGAAATACAAATTTCCTCATAATTCGAGAACTAATCAAGCAAATGGAACCAAATTTGGCATGTGGGAGATTTTGGAGTCTTGAATTTATTTTACGATAGTTAGAGACCTCTCACCCCTGTGGTAGGGGGATGTGGACTCTCATACAAATAAAACAGAAATTTTTGCGAAACTCAAAAACTAATCGAACTCGAGAAATTCGAGACTCTTCCATAAAACATTAGTCAATACAAGACCACAAAAACTATCTATAGTAACACTAGATCATTCAGGACGAGACGGTCGCGAGTGTTGCCGGTGACCCGCCGTCGGAAGCGCCGCCCACAGGGGCTTGCAAAACTCGAGATTGTGACAAAGATCATCCGAGATTCATGATTTATGTACAACACAGGTTAATTTGTGGCAATACGAAGTTTGTCGGGTCAGCTAGTTTCTAATAACAAAACCCCTTTGTGCATGGCGTTAAAATAACAAATAAAAAGCATTTTACCCTACTCATCTTGGTGTTCAGTGATGTACAGATCACTGGAATCTGTGGAATCCGCCGGGATAACATACTTTATTCTCGTCATAAATAAGAAAGCTACTTTCATGAGAAATACAATGTGTAGAGTGAAGGGGTAAGGCTGAATAGTTCGCTGTGCATCTGAGCTAGAAGCTAGTGCAATCTAATGCAGAAGCGATGAACGATAATATGATTTTGATCTCTGAAGCAATTCCATATTTGCACAATAGAATTCCACTGATTGTTGACTATACATGACAGCTTAACGCGTTTGTTTTGTAGCACTTGTTATCATTAAATCCAGACATTAGAATTGAATATTAGTTGAAGTAGAAGATACTTGTATACCAAAAAAAGATTAGGAATAGAACCGCTAAAACTATAATAGAAGTGGTAAGTTTCCGTAAGCTTACTAGTTATATTAGTTTATTTATATCCTTATGTACAATTAACACCACTAGCAACTGGAAGGAACGACATAACGGGTATATCGGGCGTTGTCTCACCACAAGGATCCACTTTAATTGCTTTGATTGTAATCTGTATCACGCAAGCACTATACTTCTGTCGCCTCACTGGTATATCAATATCCTATTATCCGCACGCCGTACAGATAGCATTACCGTACGTTTTTTTCTTCCCACTCAACCGCATTTCCTGACCGCTTGGCATCCATCCATGATAATCCAAACACGAACGTCGACTCTCTCACCAATCAAGCAATCAACCAATCAACAGCACTATTCATCATCACTCATTCATTTATTGCTCTGAACAAATCATACATTAACAATAAAAAACTAAAACATTTTTTAATTTTCAAAAGCTATTTCCACTATAACCGTTGTAATACGATTTAATTTTTGGGAACTTGTTTTCTTCTTCAGAACTTCCCTGCCGGTTCCTATGTTCTCACGTAGTGACTTCAACATCTGGTCAGTACTGAAGAATTGTATCGGTAAAGAGCTAAGCAAAATCACGATGCCCGTCGTTTTTAACGAACCGCTAAGGTAAGCAGATGAAGGAAACCAATCACCATGCGTGACCATAAAGTAAACTCTGCAGGGGCCGCGCCGACAGACGTTGAATAATAAATATTCTGATTCTTATGCGTGTTTGTTGTTTCGTTGTGCTTATGACTTGGGAAACTGTTTTCTTTTGATACCAGAGAGAAAACAGAAAATCCAGCACATATCTGCCGGTAATAAAATAACGCTTGTAGATAATTACGCCCTCGAGTGACATGATTCAATTACGCCCCGGTGTTGCAGAATAAATTTTTAATGTACCTGTTCGTGCAATTCTCATCTCGTTTCTCGATTTAGCTTTCTCCAGCGTATGACAGAGTACATGGAGTATGCCAAACTGTTGCGGATAGCCTCAGAGCAGCCAGATCCGGTCGAGCGGCTCAAGTACGTGTCGGCATTCGCCGTTTCTGCACTGGCTTCAAACTGGGAGCGGCTGGGAAAACCGTTCAACCCGCTGTTAGGCGAGACGTACGAACTGACACGGCCGGATTTTCGAATCATTTGTGAACAGGTAACATTGGCGTTACGTTCTTATTTCGCAAACAAAAAAAATGAATTTTGCATATATTCATGCGAAAAACACGCCTTTTCTCTTGGTTGTTCGTAATAGGTTTCCCACCACCCACCGATTTCGGCATTCCATGCAGATTCCGACAGTTTCTCATTCCACGGATCAATTCACCCTAAGCTAAAGTTCTGGGGTAAAAGCGTGGAAATCCAACCGAAGGGAACGGTGACGGTGGAGTTCCCGAAGCTTGGTGAGGCGTACTCTTGGTGCAACGTAAACTGCTGCGTGCATAATATCATTGTGGGAAAACTGTGGATCGAGCAGTACGGTGTGATGGATGTTTTCAGCCACAAACATGGGCTGAAGGCGACGCTCAACTTTAAGACTGCCGGCGTGGGAAATAAGGACCTGCATCGAGTTGAGGGGTTTATATCGGATAGAAAGTAAGCGGGATAAAATTAAATACTGAGCAAAGTTTTTAATTAATCGTTTGGTCGTTTTTTTTCAGTAAGCATAAAACACATTTCTTGTACGGTAAGTGGACAGAATTCATCAAATGTACCGACTACGCTTCTTATGAGGAGTACTGCAAGGAGAATGGTCACAAGTTCAAAAGGCCTGATGAACGAAGCAAAAGTCCCAACGAATCCCCTGGAACTACCCCACGGAAAGTGTTCTCCAAGTTGAACAGTCTCAAAATGAGCTCATTCAAGAGTTTATCGATATCGGAGGTATTTTTATGGCATTCGATTCGTATTTTTTTACGAAATTGATTTTTTCTGCAGCCTGATGACCCTCCAGAACTCAGCGGCGATGGAGACATCCCGAAAAGCGATTCTACCTACTCGATAGACATCCCCAACTCAGTCGCTCTGTGGGAAGCGGAACCGCGACCGGGTAATACGGCAGATTACTACCAGTTTACCAACTTCGCCATGTCGTTGAACCAAATGGAGGACCATATGAAACGGCGAGGAATCTGTCCGACAGACTCGCGGCTGCGACCGGACATTCGAAAGCTCGAGCAAGGTGATATGGACGGAGCGGCAGCGGAGAAGACGAGATTGGAGGAGAAGCAACGGGAAAATCGTAAGAAGTGTAAAAAAGCGGACGAGGCGCTCTTTCCGAGGTAAGTGTGATAGTTTCTTAAACAAAAAAAAGCGAGTTTTATTCAATTGGTACTTATTGTATAGCTGACATTAAAGTATGTCCAAATACCACTGCGAAATTCTTATAAGTTGGTTTTGGAGGATTTAAACAGCACAATGCTGTTTCTGTGTAGATAATAACACGTTTATAATATAGTCACTATGAATATAGTCTGGCAGATACAAAATTGGGAGCTAATTTAAACGTCAAAAGCGGAGCCAATCGTTTTTTAAGATCCGAAATGTAGGAGTAATCTTAAGAAACATATTTTATTTTGATAGAACCATTCATTTTCAATACCAGCTCGCGATTATTTTCCGTAAAAACGGATTACTTATGAATAGCCGAAACACAAATGGCCCAATCACGAATGGCCGAAACACAAATGACCCAAATAACAAATGGCATAATGCACAAATGGCCGAATCACAAAAGGCCAAAACACGACTGCGTGTTGATATACGCTTGTAACGGTATGTTGAACAGCTGGCATAAGAGACCATCACTCTGTGTGACTCGAATGAACTCGACAATCCACCTGAAATTCAAACACAGCACTGTGTGTCATCCATCGTGGATTGTGTCAGTTTGATGAGCTTCCTGGGGAAGCTATTCTGGCCCACGATTTCCCATTGATCTTTCCGGCAGATGGTATCATATGCGGCTTTGAAGTCAAAAAATAAATGGCGCATGGGGACTCTGTATTCACGGCTCTTTTGGAGGATATACCGCAGTGTAAATATTTGATCCGTTGTAGATCGACCTTCGACGAAGCCGGCTTGATAAGTTTCCACAAATCTGTTCGCCGGAAGTGATAGTCGGCGGAAAATGATTTGGGACAGCACTTTGTAGGCGGCATTGAGAACGGTGATCGCTCGATAGTTCTCACAGTCCAACTTGTCGCCCTTTTTGTATGTTGCGTAGATAACCCCATCTTTGAACTCCTCCGGTAGCTGTTCTGTGTCCTAAACTTTAACAATTAGCTAGTGTGTACAAACGGCCAGCTTTTCTGGTCCTTATTCTTATTTTAATAAGCCCCGCTCCGATGCCATCTTTCCCAGCTGATTTATGTTCTTTAGCTGTATGATGATCTCCTTAACGCCTATCGTAGGGGCTGACACCTTTTCCGCGTTTGTTGCATCGTCGAAATCGTTTTCCCAGCCGTCATGGTTCTCCGCCTGGTTGCCATTCAGGTGTTCGTCGAAGTGCTGCTTCTACCTATCGGTCACCTCACGATCGTCCGTCAGAATACTGCCATTCTTATTCCGACATATTTCGGCTTGCCGCACAAGACCTTTGCGGGATCCGTTCAGTTTCTGGTAGAACATTCGCGTTTCATGAGAACGATGCAGCCGCTCTAACTCTGCGTATTCCTGCTCTTCCAGGTAGCGCTTTTTCTCCCGAAAGATTTGGTTTCGCTGCATCTTCTTCTGTTTGTGTCTTTCTACATTCTGACGTGTGGCACTGCGTATCTTGACCCCCCGCGCATCGTTCTCCTCATCCATCACCCTCCTACATTCATCGTTAAACCAACCGTTCTGCTGGTTCCGTGCCACATGCCCGATGAAGCTCTCCGCTACTTTGCTGATGACTATTTCGATAATGTTCCAACAGTTATCGAGAGGGCTTTCGTCCAGCCCGGCCTCATCCGGCAGCGCAGCTTCGAGTGAGTCCAGAATGCTGTTTACAACGGAGAGTTTTGGACGCATCTTAACCATCACTAGGTAGTGGTCCGAGTCAACGTTAGCGCTTCGATAGGATAGGAGAATCAATGATGTCTGCCGACAGACTGACATCTGATTCTGTCTGATTTGGTGACCCACGGGTGTACTTGTGTAGGAGTCTGTGAAGACTAGGGTTTGGCTATTTTTGTTGAAAATCGTTGCTCTCGTTTCGATTAAATAACTTAAAAAATAGTCTATCCTTTACGTAATGCTTGGTGCTCTTCGACGAGATGCAAGAGCCCCGAAACGCGCACGTAGCACAGCTTAGATCAACTGCGTCAGTTTGTCTTGCAATCCATTCTCGTGTAATACCTTGAATAGCTGTTCAAGTCCGGCTGTATTGTAAGCTGTCCTAAATCTACGAAAATACGATGCGTGGGTTGTACGTTGTATTTCCTTTTTATGGAGGATTAGGATCTTTCAAATTTTTCTGCTATTTAGGATAGATGACGTAACATGATCTGGAAAAGATCCTTGTAGGTGGCGTTGACCAGCGCAATGCCGCAGTAATTACAGTAATCAAACCGATTGGCCATTTTGCAGAAAGACAAATCACTCATTTCTTCTCAAGTGTCATTACTAGGTTTGTTACCATGTTCAAAGAGTTCTACCAGGAGTCGATTCTTTCCGGCACCTCCATTGACCTTCAGCCACCCGATTTTTCACCAGATCTTTTCAAGATGGGGAGCTGGAACGCTGTTCCTATTTTTCTGTTATTTCGCCCTTGAGATGCTCGAAGAACTGCTTCCACCTGTCGATCCCCGCGCGTTCGTTTGTGGTCAGGTGTGTAGCCCTTACGAGATTGATTCACCTTCTCGTAGAACTTGCGAGTGGCATTAGACCGCAATAAATATTCCTTCGCGTTCTCTATTCAGTTTCTGGAGCTTTAAACTTCTCAGAAACGTGGTTACACGATCGTCGTTACTTGGTCAAATTATTCCTCGTAGTAATGCCTAGATAGTTCTTCCAACCTCTTCTTTTTGTCTTTCTCATTTGCTAGCACTCCTCGTTAATTCAGTCATTTCGTACACCCTGGCGTCGTGTTTGCTTCATCCGTTTCTGAGAGTCGAAACACCTCACTTTCTACAGGAAAGTAGAATTCATCCAGCGGGCGCACGTAGCTCACGGTAGCTTGTGGGTTGTTCAATTGCTGTTAAGCTCAAAGTTTGTTGTTCAAAGTTAAGCTGAGGAGCACGTCGTTGAAAACGGTTTTTATTTAACGGTTAATTATACGCCCCCGGCCGTATCACTGTCGTCACCAGCATAGAGCCGGGGTAACTCGTGCTGTTTCAAGCAGCCAATTCCATTCAATTCGACCTTGGGTTGCTCGTCGACAATTCCTCGGGCGTCTTTGTGCATCCCCACCGGCACTAAATATTTTTGAGCGGTTTTTCCGAAATAGACCCGAATAGAGCCTAACGACAAGTCTCCTCAAGGTAATTTAACCAAGCACTGTCTGTTGCTCGTGATTCGAACGCATCGGCCACTCTCCGCTTTCAGTTTGTACTCCGCCAAATAAGAACTACCGGTTTAATGAATTTTTTCTATATTTTTAGCTTCGTACGGCGGCGTATTCGTATTGTATTGCGAAGGGCAAGCAGACTCGATCTCCTACTTGAATGTGCCACTGAATCTTCTTATTTGTGCTGTTGTTCGCGTCCGCGACCATCATCGATCCCAAATACACGAATTTATCTACCACTTCTTGTTCGCTGCCGTTAACGATTACCAATTAATTGCGAAAAGCGCATGTTCGTCTCCTTTGAGCCTGTACCATTCATGTTTTTGGTTTTCGCGGCATTTTTTTACTTGCTTATTTCGATCACCTTGGCCCTGATAGTATTAGAACTTGTTGATTCTTTTCGGTGAAAATCAAAAACTCTTATATTTGGTGTGACGTTTCTGCCTGCTGTTTTTCGACGGCCATCATCGGTAATGGCAAGAAGTGTAGAATCATTCACATGCCAAAAATTCGTTTAAAAACTCGATTTAAAGTATGGATCATGTTTAATTTGATGAAGAGGTTTAGTCACCCTAATAATAGGGTGCGAAAAAAGAAACACTCGTGGTCAGCTCGAAAGTAGTCGTTCGATTGGACTTAAACCTAGAGGATATTCCCTAGGTTTCGGTAATCCTTCATCGACTGGACAATCCCTCAGCCGCTTTGAACCGCAACGGTTCCTGCTTCTTGCTGATTCATCTTCCCTGATTGGTTTCACCCTTGCAACCCATCACTTTCTCTACAAGTGGCTCGTACATCTCTTTCCGAAAACGAAATTTTCATAATGTTAGAGATACAAAACCTTTCTTATTTAGACCTCCCCTCCTTTTCAGCAGCCAACCCTCGTATACTAACTCTTGGAATGTAACTTCATTTATTAACAACAGTACTATTGATTTATTTATGAGTAAAGCATTGTGCTGACTATTTTATTCCTTTCTCCCGCAGATGGTTCAAGCAAACGATAAACCCGCATACTAAACAAGACGATTGGCTTTACCAGGGCGGATACTGGGAACGAACCGATGATACAATGGTGATGGACATTTTCTAAACATTATCACAGAACAACAGTAACGGGTTCGATGGATAGTCGGCGGAAAAGGAGTCAGCAGCATTAATATACCATTCGCATTCATATTTTGCAGTTACCGAACCACAATTTAGTGAGTAGAAAAGATAACAAGATGACAGTTACTTGTATATCTGTGCATATTTGAAAATAACCACTGTAGGAGTTACCGTGAAATAATAATACTTAAAGACATGTCCATCTTTCCATTTAGGACCAACCATAACTACTTAGCAAATGAATAAAACCATGAGGTAGACAGTGCAGTTTAGTCAATGGTTATCTTATTTTCCAAGAGGCTTCATATATTATAAACGACGGTTAGCAGTTTACTCATACATACACATGCATAAACACACAATATACATACATACCATACACACAAACCGACATATACAGCAAAGAAACAAGAGAGTAAGTGCCAACCAGTAGACTTTTGGCTCAAACTCCTACTAACGTAAACCAACATGTTATTGATGTACAACAGAACAGTTGATAACAACTAACAGTAAATGTTTTTAGAATGACCAACAATCAAGGGTTATAGTTGAACGGTGTTAGTTTGTTGCAAATTCTTTGGAGACATTAAAATATAAAACGAACGAAAAAAAATAAGCTTAAAAGTTAGAGCAATAACATTGCATGCTTCCACAAATCGTTGCAGGTTATCGGTAGAAGCTAAGGACGTTGCAAATATTTGAAATGATTTCAAACGAAACGGTACTAGTCCTGGTTAAAAAAAATTCTATTCATGTATTTTTGAATGCTTCAAAGTCCCAGTTTTTTGACCATGAATTAGCACCGATTCGCTTCGAACAGCAGTCAAATCGCAACGTCCAAAGTTTGGTCAAACATGACGGATTATAAAGTAGCGAGACGATGAAGCAGCAAGCCATCGAACAGAATTCGACAATATCGTTTTGAAAAAAAAACTCGTTTAGGGAAACTAATATACTTACTAACTTTTATATTTGGAATAGTCAGATAGAGGAAGCAAACAAAAATATCCGTTTAATATCGAATGCTGACAGTTTGAAAGAATAAACTTTATTAGTAAAGTGTCTCTGCTTAGCAACAATATCATTCCCAAAATATGAACATATTTTTTCCAACAATTTAGGTTTATGCTGCCGTTCTAGGCATGAATATTCTACGTGGTCAACTGAGACCGTATTTACTCTTTGCTGCATTACGTTTATTAATTAGATTTCGTAGTCGAAGCCGAATTTAACTTTAGATTAAATGATTTTTCGGTTGTCGAATCAGGGTTTTGCAGTCGAACTGGTGTGCGCTAAGGTTGACACGATGAGATTGACAGGAACGCTCAGAACCAATTCCAACCCTTCTTTAATCCTTCTTCGAAATTGTGAATACAGAAGTAGGTACTCTAGACCTTTTGAGAATGCGCCAATAACCCGTAAATGTAAATCTATCTATTCTTCATCAAAAAAGATAATCTACAATGGAAAAGCAAACATCAAAATGCTCACAGTAACGATTGTGAAGTTCAGTTCCAAAATACTAATTTTTTCTTCAAATGAGAGGTTAGGTCTTTTTTAGTTCTCTGCATTTTTTCGAGTAAAACTGTTAGCATGATTACATCCAACCAACTTATTCGGTACTGAGTATGTACAACATTAGAAATCAATCACTAATAGGTTCAAGTCAATTATCGCACATGGTACGTATATACTTTTTGATATTGGCTTGGCTTTTATAAAGTGAAGAAAAAATTTACTCCATTCGGTGGTCACATACATAAAATGACGTTTAGTCGGCTTTGTGCTAGCGTAGAGCTTACGATCCAGAATAGGGAGGTAGTTCGACTTTGAACATCGGAAACGATCAATATTGTTTATGCAAAACGCCGAACAACTAGAGTTCCACACGAATTCCCGAATAGATCCGAAATGATTTTTCAAGATTCGATTGGAAATTTACTCATATATTCGCCTATGATCAAATATGTTATTTCTCACGGATAGTTTGTCTATGTTTTTTTGTTTTTCCATTTGTATAAAAAATAAGAGCTTGAATGAATTATTCGCAAATCTCTTGAAATGTCTCATTATGACATCCTTTCAAGAAAAACACGTTAATCCTTTTGTTGTAACCTAATGGGATTTTGAAAAATTTCTAAGACGTTTTATCCAGTTGACAGTAAGGAGTAATATATTTAATCATAGTGAATAATTTTAGTAAAATTGTCTAAATCGAAGAAGATCGATTCGAAATGCATTTTTTTTTCACTATTTACCCTGGACCCTTCTGTTATAGTTTCGAACAAGAATACTGACACCTAACTTGCATCCAGTTGCAACACAGGTAAATATTTATTGTTAAGTGAAAAACACAAAACTGGAAACCCAAAATTGTATTGATCATCAGAACAAAATATATATTTAAAATTAGTCAAAACATATGCAAAACAAACAAATTGATGTGAAATAAAAACCAACAAAATAAACTCCAATGTCGGATGTAACGTATATTATTGTATCACAACCACCCTTTAAAATAACGCTATGTTGTAAAATAAATTTCAACTAGGAAAATAGGATGACATTTCTAGATAGACATAGACGATTTGTGAATCAACTTCGTGACGATTATACTACCAGTAGTTGTACTGTCACATTACATGTTTCTTTAGTATGTTTATCGAAAGTTTCACCTTCCCTGACTCCTGGAAACCAAAGCCAGTGATCGAAACGTAAGAAGAAGAAAGCACTTCGACGAATCCTTGAATGGCCCCCAGGCGCAGAGCCATGGCGGCGGAGAAAGCAATTTCGACGGTGCGACAAACGGAGAAGATAGACAAGTTGGACAGTGATAACTATCATCGTGCGATCACCGTTCTCAATGACGCCTACAAAGTGCTATTCTAAATCATTTTCCGCCGACTATCAACAATTGCAAACACATTTGTGAGAATTTATCATGCCGGCTTCGTTGAAGGACAGTGAACAACGGATCATTTATTTACACTGCCGTAGATACTCCGAAAAGACCGTGAATACAGAATTCCCTCGCACCATTTGTTCGTTGACTTCAAAACTGCAGTATGATACCATCGACCGGCTAAGAGAAAATCATGGACGAGAACGGCTTCCCCAGGAAGCTGACCAAACCGACTCATTCTACGATGAATGGTACATACTGCTGTGTTCGGATTTCGGGTGGATGGTTAAGTTCATTCGAATCACGAAGAGGGTTTCGTCAAGGCCAAAGTTTCTCATGCCTGCTGTTCAACATAGCGCTAGGTGAAATGAATCTTGCGGATATAAATACGCACGGCACGATCTTCAACAATCAAGTCAAACTGAGTTAACGGTAAATACGTCTAAAACAAACGAGGCCCACCGGCGCCGCTTGGGCAGCAGTGTACGATCGACGGCAATGAGTTTGAGGTAGTTATCTATCTTGGCTCAGTCGGATAATGACAGAGAATGACGAACTATGAGCTCGCGCAGCTCGATGGAGAATCCGGTAATCAAAAGGAAGCCGAATGCGTTGGGTAGGGTATGTTTCTAGAATGCCGGATAAGTACTCTGCAAATATTGCTTCATGTCCGGTAGAAACAAGACCAGTGGCGCAGAGAGCAAGGAATTGGGGACCGGTAGTCCACAACCGAGTAAAATGGAGAAAATTAGTTCAACTAGATATGTCTTAGGATGGCAAGCATGATAGGTGCAATAGGTGCAAGACTCAAATGGGTCCAACAGTTTATCCGAAATTCTTATACAGCACGGAATTCCATCCATCGTGGCCATGAGAAACCTGACCAGCCACTAACACATTCTGGATTCCTATTTCAAAGTCCCAAGGATTCCTATTTCATAGTAAAGGGGATTCGTTTTATTCGTATAGGTATCCTGGCCCTGGGGATTCTCTTCATACAAGAATCCCGGTTCTATAGATAAGGCATTCTGTACAAATCTTATACAGGATTCCCATACATGATTCTAATGCGAGGAATCCCAGTGAATCTGTGCGCATCTTTTTGGTTCGTCCGGGCAGGAGTCCATGAATAGGTGATGCATGGAGACCCAGAATTCGTGACACTTTTGACTGCGAGATAATGATTTAGTCCATTAGTCTTGTAGTTTTCTACGAACCCATTGGCTAGTGGCGAAAGTCGATGGAAAATGATTTGGAAAAGTAGTTTGATGGCAGCATTCACGATAGTGATCCAGCCGTAGTCCTCAGTTTGTGACCTTCCACTTCTCCTGTATTCGTTACCTAATTGTATACCTAATCTTAACAATAATTCATACTTTCCTGCTGCTTTGTTGTTCTCCAGCAGTTCGATGGTTTCTTTAATTCTGCCCATCGATGGGGCGGTCACATCTCTGTCACCTGGTGTACTAATGAAGTCGCTTCCTAAACTATGTTAATATTAAGGTGTTCATCGAAAGGCATTATATGAACGGTATATCGAGAAAACGGTGCAGTTGCTCTGATTATTCGCAATCCTTCTCCTCTTGGCGTTGCTTCGTATCGAATTTTCTGCTCCCTTTCTGTTTATATCGTTATACGTTCTGACAAGTGGATCTTCACAGCATTATTACCCGCAGTGCGGTCCTCTCATCCAGTATCTGCGGATACTTTTCGTCAAACCAATCGTTATACGTCAATTTACGTCCAGGTGGCCCAATGTCTGTTTTAACGGTTTTCCAACAGGTCTCAAGTGGGGCTTCATCTAGCTCGCACTATTCTGGCAGTGCGGCTTAAATATGGCTATTTTTGCTGTATTTAAACCATCATTAGGTAGTTGTCGAAATCCGGTAGGTTCTGACGTCGATAATTATCTTGAATATCTTGAGCAGCGGTCATATTCGCGTCTGCGATATTGAAGAATCGGCCCTTAATTCTCACGAGACGAGAATGAATTACTTATTATATCGTTCGTTGCTCAAATTTTTAGTGGTTCTGGCTTGTAAGGCCAACGACCAATCCCACTGTCTGACAGGAGGACCAACAAAGTACTACCGTTTGAAGTTCTGAACACTACCAGGACTTGGGTAGAATCCACAAGCTGTATTCAGCAAGCGACAAGCCGTTCCACCGAGATTGGCTCCCGATCTTCTCGTTGATTACTCGCATCCTTGTTAGCACCGTCAGGAGGTAGTGTTTCGGTAGCTGGAAGGCTAGGGTTCTCTACTTAGGAGCTGTACTGCACCTTGAATCTAGTCATTCGCTTACGCAAACTTATACGTTTCGCTTGGGATTTTCTTTGTTCTCTTTTTCAAGAAAAAACAGAAAACTGTTTTAAAACTGCATAAAGTTCTATTCGCGTGACATCATATTTACAATAGAGTACGACATTTATTGAATTTGCTACTAAGTGCTTGCGTTCATTCGGCTCGAGATTCTCTGCTCTATCATCATTGCTTGTTTATAATCTAGTACTTAAAATCAATAATATGCTCAACAATGATATATAATATATAATCCCGTACATAATAATTCTCTGTGCTCTGTTAGTTTTCTGCGTGTTCTTTTGTTTGGCTACTACTATTACGGAAACTACAATTTTTACCACTTGGTTATGCTACTCAGATCAGCTACTATGCTACGATATAAGCTTGCACCATCCTATCATTGTCCTATACAAATTGATAATGTTTTCTCTATTGCTAAATTAGAAGTCTAGCATATGTCTGCGTGCGATGATTTATTTTATTTTACTCCTTTGAATGTGAGCGCCTCAGTAAGTGAGTATCAAATGTTCGCTATATTTTTGGTTTTATTCGATCATTGCCCCCCTATTCGTATTTGCCTACATGAAATGAACCTTTTCCCGTTAAATGTAATTGAAAGGCCATTGCAGATTATCGAGCAAGATTTGATAACATAAATATTTCAACTTACGTTCGAATCATCATGTCCACTCGCAGGTTCAAATCCAATATCAATTTCGCAGTCCTCATCCTCTTCGAAGCTGTCGTTTGAATAACCGGCTTCGTCACTTGCATCAAGTTCGATCCGACTGATTTCTATCGGTCGTTCACTGACAGAATTGAACGAAGAATCACATGCTTCCCAAGCGCTGCGCTCCCTCCGCTGATGCTGGCGCCGGTGGCGATCACTTTTACTCGGCGAACTGTATGAACTGTCTGTTCGTCTACTTGATGAAACATGATCATGCTCGACTGTTGAACGACCGCTTTTAACATGCTCATCATCATCACCGTCGTCCTCCAGTACTACCAGTATAATTTCGCTTTCAGTGTCACAATTATCTAGTGTTTCTGGAAAGAGAAGCATTTAACGAAAAGAACCGAAAGAAACAGAAGAGAAACACAAACAAAGCAAATAAGCGCCAAAGAGCACCGAAAAAGAACAGGGAGAAAAACGTTGAAAAACAGGAGAAAACGAGAGGAAAGAAGCTGTTATTAATTTTGAAAAGGTCCAATGAATTTCGGTTAGAAAATTAAAACAGAGAGGGTCGAAAATCTATGCCAGTTTGCATGATACCTATTAAGATGATAGAGACAAACAAATGGTTTCGGCAACTAAAGGTAGACTATAACTAAATGGTTTCTCATTTTCAACTGTTGGATGTCCTGCTTGTTTCTAAGTGTAATGACAATGAGTATGATTGGTTATTTTACCTTCTGTGGTTAGGTGATATTTCTATAACTTGTTTCTGGGTTCATTTGAGTGTGAGAGCTATTATTGTACATCAACAAGATTATTTAATTTGTATTGTTTTTCTATAGCGGTTGATGTGTTGAGAAATTTTCCAGTATGTTTTTTTTTTGTATAATTGATTATTCTGCTGATTGAAAACGTGGTTCAAGTTTTTCATTGTGACTAAGGGTATGGTAAACATCGAAGCTATATTTTGGTATCCGTGTCAATACGCAGTTACTCATCCTGCTGGTTTAGTGGTTGCAAAAATACACCTACATACTTGTTCTTATAATATAGAAAAAATATTTGTTCCGATCATATTCTTTCAAGTGAAAAGGATTCAATCGACAGAGCCACTAGGACTGACAAAAATAAAATCATTAGTGCGAGATTCTGAACTAATCAATTTATGTGCTTCAATATCAATGATAGTTTCTGAATTTATGGACTGAGTAAAATAACATTAGACAGTCCTATAGCTAAGATAGCTTAACGTATTTTAATAGGAACATTAAAAATGAAAATAGTCGTTGCAGTAGATAGATCACTAGAAGTGAAAATTTTGCGAGTGAATTAGTAAAATACTTTAATAGTTTCATGGACAAGATTTCATTTCAATGCCTAAATTTTTACATTTTTTCTACATGCACGAAAAGATGCTATTATTTTGTATCAAAAAATAAAGATACTAATATTTTGCCTACGTGATTCTAGATCTCCACCAGAATAAGCATATGCGACAAGCTAATTGAACTCAAGAGACCAGCTCCTGACCAGCAGCCACTGACTATCGCACTTTTTTCATTAGTATGTATCAAATTGCTTCCTTCGGTGGTGTAACTAGATTAATTATTCGCACTACTTCTTCTCCAGCCGCATATCAAGCTCAGCACTAGAAAGATTGTTTAGTACTTGTGGTCTAGAAAGATCGTTCATCGGTAGGCTCGGGAATGATAGTCCCGCAGCACTGCCGCTAGCTTCGTTTACGTCATGCAGACTAACGACATCGTACATTGAGTTAAACGTAGCGAACGTTCCGTCGAAGATGTTATTTTCAGATTTGGACGACGTTAGCGAGCTGCAAGGACTGGTTGAGGACGAAGAAGCGGCATACGGTAAAAACGTGTCCAGCAGAAACTGTGGAGATTCGTCTCTGAAAATGATTCTCTGCTGATGAAGGGGTGACAAGGTCGATAGAAGTAGGGGAATTTCCGCAGACGATGTTCCAGCTACCTCGCTCATACTTGCAGCGGCTTGCAAGGAACCCGCGGTGAGTATGGGAGCAGCAGAGTAAGATGAACAGGTTGTCGGCGTATTCAAAGTACTACTACTGTCTTCGTCTAGGTTCAAACTACTGATGGTATTAGCGCTGCTGCTACTATTCAGCACTGAATAGGTACAATTAACTGGCGGTACAGCCAGACAGTCTACATCACAAAATGAATGTCTCGTAACGACCGTAGTCGACAGATTATGATAGGTTGGTCGTAAGGGAAGTGAGCGTGCGGCTTCTATGACTATACTACTATTACTATTACTACCGATGTCACCCTCAACTAATTTTATCCTACTATTACTAATACTAACTGCGCTAGTGTTGTTACTATTACTAATATTAGCGAAGTTTTTGTTAGAAGCGGTACAGTTGTTGGTTAACATGTTGGGTGAGACATTACGGGAAGTGGTTACATTTGGTGTTGATAGGAAAGAACCGTAAACATCGGGTTTACTGCTGTTGGATGGAGGTACTGGGACAAAACCAGCAGAAGACGACGACAATGACGTTACAAACAAGGAATTACCGACACCACTGCCTGGATAGAAGGGTGCAGAACTTGCTGGAACCGTTTTATTACCTGAGGCATGCGTAGCATGAGTCGTATCCACAAGACTGACACAAGTTCCGTCTGGCTCTTTCAGAGAAAGACTCGTAAGCCCCGTTGATAGTAGTTGTTCCCCTAAAACACACAGAAATGAAAGTGGCTTTAATTGAGACTTGGTCAATTATAGCAACCCTACCAGTTCTATCGTGTGGCATATCATCGTCATGCGACAGCGGACAGATATCATCGTCTAACGCTTCGTCTGGATCGATAATGAATGAATCATCCATGTGTGCATGCTCGTCGTCGTCATCCTCTCCGTCTACGTCGTCCACCAGCGAGAGACTGTGCGGTGACGTCGACAGACCGGTCTGACTGGAACAGACGTTTGGATCCACGTAGTACTTCTCCGGATTGGTCTCGTACGGTTCGCATGGAACAATCTTGGCGAAATTGAATTGACTAGAGTTGATTTCTTGTGTCATCCATTCAGCCTCGAGCAGGTCCTTGATGGTAATTCGTGTTTTAGGATTTTTATCCAACAACGAAAGCAGAACGTATTCCAATTCCTCACTTATCTCATGGGGAATAATTAACTCCGACTGTAGAATCTCTTCGACATCCACGAATGGATTCTCAAAGAACATCAACACATACAACGTCACACCAAGGGCCCACATCTCCAACTCGGGACCCGAATAGCGATTACCGGCAAGTACCTCCGGACTGCAGTATTCCGTTGTGCCGTAGAATGTGGAAAACAGCTGACCTTCTTGCATAAAAGTGGCTGATCCAAAATCGATTAGCTTGATATGGAAGTTGTGGTCGATTATCACATTTTCATCCTTTATGTCTCGATGGAGAATGTTAAGCGAATGTAGAAAGGCAACCGCGTTTGCAATCTGACGAAAGATAAAACACGCTAGCTTCTCAGTGATCACCGGCCGTCGGTCGATGAACTCGAACAGATCCATCCCGGAGCCATGGATTTCCATCACCACTTGAAAGAATTTGTCATTCTCGAACCAGTCAAACATATTGACAATGTTCGGATGCTTCACGTGCATCAACAGGTACACTTCCATCGGAATGTCTCGCTTCTCCTCTGTGGATATCATAAACTGGGGAACTAATTTTTCCTTCAGAATGAATTTCGATATGACTAGAAGTCTGAAAGTGGATTAGAGGAATTGAATTTTCAAACTCCAAAATTTAACTATGGTTACGTACCTATCCGAGTTGCGGTAGCTCAGCTTCACATAGCCGTAGGCGCCTTTGCCGATGTGTTTGACTAGGGTGTAATACTTGCTGTATTCACCATGCGTTAAGTCCTCATCGCATTGGGACATTCGAGACGCCGAATTAGGACGGTCAGTGGATTGCTGGGCGGCGGCTGCCGTGTTCTTTATTGCCTGTCCGAGTGAGTTATCGATCGTGCTGGTGATACTATTGAAGGTAAGCGTTAGGTTTTGATGTTTATCTTCCTCGTCCTCGAGCAGATTGTACGATGAATCCGGATCACGGCTCACCCAGATGCAGTAAACTTTCCTCCCGCATGGCAGCATATGATTGGAGATAGTGTACAGAATGTCGATTACATTTCCATCGTAATGAATCGCTTCACCGCGATATTTTCCATCTGAGTAGGTTGATTTGCGATGGATTGTTTGTACAGCACTGGGTATGACGACCGGAACTGAGTGGCGTTTGTTCTGATCAGGTGTAGAAGTTATCATGGCTTTCGATAACTCATAAGGTTTCACGTAGCGCGGAGTAGTAGCAGTTGGAGGGGCGCTAAGCGATGCAGAGTAGTCTCGGCTTGAGGAGCTTTTCAGCAGACCTGCGTTGATGTCCTCCGTGGTGTAGAGCTGATCTTTCGAGAGACTATTACTAGAGAAATTAGCTCTCTCAATTTCACCCCCGCTGCTTAACATATTCAAGCTCCTAGACGTGTCGTTAACTGGAGTAAGCAACTCACAGTCCATCAAAATGGAGCAATCCTCAAGTGCAGGTGGCCTTATCAGTGTTTCTTTTGTGCTGGCTACCACCGGCACTATTGGCGCAACAGTCGATGATTTTGAAACGTTACATTTAGCCGAATTAGCAAAGTTTCGATCATTTTCACTATCACTTTCGAGATATAGATTCTCCGGAACAGAGCTCACAACGATCGAACTGAATAGGCCAATAGGTTCTTTTGATTCTTTTAAATTTGAGCTGCCTGCATCATTAGGCACGGAATGTTTCTGATGTTGTGATTCATTTACTAATGGAATGGAAACATCACTTGTAGTATTGTCCGATCGATTGCTACTGGTGGACGTTACTGTAAAGTCTAAGCAAACCTGAAAAACATGTATTTATTTAAACAGTTTTCATTTGAAAAATAAAAATCCACCTTTCTAGATTCAACAACTGGACTACTGATTTCTTCCGAAGCACTTTTCATACTGTTAATAGCATTATGTATAAATTCATCCTTATTTTCAAAATCGACATGATCTGTCTCCGTTTCTGACTCGTCATTATCCAGTGAGGAAAGCGTCGCATTCCGACTACGATTCATGAATCCCAGATAGTCGCAGTCTTGCCCGAAATTCGGCAACAGTTTGCTTATATGTTCGCCGATAATTTTATTCTGCGAGTAGCCAAACATCAGCATGGAGAAATGATGGTTGCACGATTCGATAACGGAATTTTCATCAATCACAATCAATCCGGACAGGTTCGTAAATACCCAAATAGTGATCGTGTACAGCTGGTTCGGATTCGATAGCCCGCTATCGGTAGTATCCGACGCTACGGAAGGATCGTGATGAGCAATCATTAGGCACAGCGGAAAGGCAACGCCTTCGGCCGTTTTTCCCGTTGCTTTCTGTTTACGGATGTGTTTCGCAATCACACTGCTGTCGGCATCCGGCAATTGAATTGCCGGTATCAGCAGTGAAACATCCATCCCACTAAATTTTTCTAGAGAATCAAGTTGAAACAACAGGAGAGCTTCATAGTCGCCGGAAATTACGTAGCCACTTTTATCAACTAACAGTTGTGCGACCCGCCGTTCCACTGGCTCCGCCACAGCTAAACAGCGTGATTCGTTATCGATTTGTCTGACCCACAGCGAAACGGCTACATGTTCGCCAGTTTTTGTGCATAGTTCCACAACCTTTCCGCTAAGTATGACCACGGTTCCATCTTCGCTGTTCAGCTGACCTTCGGCCAACGCCGATACATGCATTTTGTTCTTGTTTGGCAAAAGACTGGCGAATTGCATCTCACACAGCTCTTTCGAGCTATACCTTAGCAAGTCGCAGGCATTTCGGTTGACAATCAATATCTGTGACGTTTTCGCATCAATCGTAAATACGGCTTTGTTTGGATTAATGCCAGTTTTTGGCAGTCGATTAATCGATTCCGACGCAGAGGCGACGTATGAGTTATTGTAGGGAGAATTGACTCCATGGGATATGCAACCTTTCGGACGGAAAGCAGTAAATCGCAAACCGTTGGCACCATCCACCCGGACACGATCCATTGTTGGGGTTAAAACTGGTGCTATATTTTGGAGCTTCTTCACTGGGCTTCGATACAACCGAAGTGGAGTACTCAGTACAGCGTGGGCATCTTTGCACCTTGTACGAGTATTTGGTAACCGAGGAAAACTTTGATTGACTTCAAATGAGTTCCGAAAAAAACTGCGCCAGTCTGAGTCGGTACCAGAATTAGATAACTGGAGAGTTCTGAAAAACGTATCAATTTAGTTTAGAGACATACCTTTAGAGAAAGATTAATTTAAATTTTACTTTTATAACTACTTGTATCACTCGTTACAAATCAAAGATAAAATTTTTCATATTTCTAAGATTGAAAATCTGCGCTTTTAAGAACAGGTCTTTTCACTTACCTTAACTTATGGAGTGGTGTAAAAACGCTACAGGGTTTCAGTCCTCCCGCCGAAGCTTTTCTGTAGGGTGAAATCTCATCGTCAGCTGGCCTACGACGACGGAACAGGACCCGTTTTTTGCTGGTAGTGCAAACTACACGAGACAGCTGGTCGTTTCTAGTGAAATGCTTGCTATCGCCAGAATCGAACGGTCGAAGCCGTGGAGATGAATGGTCTGACTGCTTTGTCTGGTTTTCCACGGAGCAACTGTGAGGGAAATGGTTCCAGCTGACTGTCGATTTTGGTGGTGTTTTGAATGGAAGGCTAGCGTTGGATGCAGTACGGCTGTTTGATGATTTTTCACAAGTTAATACTTTTCAACTCTATAATTTTAGTACACTATTTTTCACATTTTTTGATCGAATCGAACTCGTAATAACCAGGAACATTAAAATTAAACTGCAGGTTATTGTTATATGGTGAAAAATAGGAACCATATATATATGATACCAACTTCTGGGAAGAAGGTCTTTGACAGAATAAACATTTCGAAAATCGATAATATTAAGAAAAGAATATGAGTGGCCAGTGCGCATGTGTTTAAAATTCGGCGCGCTTCCAAACTGTTGCCGTAAAACAAATAGCTATTTTACGGATAATTTATTGTTTACGATACCGTTGTGTAAACCTACCTGTCCATCCTTGGTTGACTCCGAAAAATTTGGCTGAATAAGGTATGACAAACTCACAAAACACTGAATTTATAAATCATAGATTTATTTTCACGCAATTCATACACAAAACATTGATAAAGGAAAATACTTAGAGCGAATTATTTACATGTAGGATCTCAGTACAAGAAAACTGTAACGAACGTAACGAATCTTTTGTTGCAATTTAAATTGGATACCACCGGAGAACGAAAAAAAACATCAAGATAATAAAAAAAACATCACGAGCAACCGGTACCATTCTCTCTTACGGTGTTATACCTATGTATTGCAATAATAACGTATTATTGAGCTAGCTATTTCAGTTACGTTGCTGTAAATTATTGAACCATCACTGTGCTGTGTGCCAAAATTTGCATGTCGAGGGGTTTACAAATTGTACCAAAACCAACAAAATTCTCTCGGAAAATGTGTGACGCGTGTGACGTCTGTGATGCTCGAATATAGCAACGCTAGAGTGTATACGCCTTGCGCAATACGCCTTGCAATACGCCATTCCGTGCACCAAATAGATTGATACCGAACTAAAAACAAATAGACCTATTTAAATTGAATTCAATACATCGCCGTCCGATAGATAGATAATAGAGACGTCCACCCCATCGGCAGGCAACCATGTTTTCGCCGCCAACATCTCGTGTGTGCGAAAATGAAACAGCATTTCACTACTGCGCTTCACTCAACTGCCAGCAGTCTGATTTGGGCCCGCTGTCAAAATTTGAGCCAGGGACATCTTCACGCTGTCAGTTACTTACTTATGTCGAATTTGTTTATTCAATCCGAATTGGAACTGGATGAACTTTTTGTGTTCATTTGCTCCTATCTGACAGATAAAACTCATACAGTTTCAACCCGGATTGAATAAACAAATTCGACATTAGTTAATTGGCCTAACGTCTTACGACAAGGCCTGCACAGTATAATTTCTAAATCTGTTTCGCTCCATGGCAACTGATCTCCAGTTCCGCGGGCACCCAGTGCTCGCCAGATCTCGCTCCACCTGGCCTTGCCACCTCGCTCGCTGTGCTCCTCTTCGTCTTGTTCCTACCGGATCTGATGCGAAACCATTTTTGCAGGATAGTTGTCCAGCATTCTAGTATAACATGTCCTGCCCAACGTATCCGTACAGCTTTAACCACTTTCTGAATACTTGGTTCGCCGTAGAGACGCGCGAGCTCGTGGTTCATTCTTCGCCTCCATACACCGTTCTCTTGCACTCCGCCAAAGATATTTCTTAGCACCCGCCGTTCGAAAACTCCGAGTGCTCGTAGGTCCTCTTCTAGCAGTGTCCACGCTTCGTGCCCGTAGAGGACAACCGGTCTAAGTAGCATTTTGTACAGTGTGCACTTTGTACTGGGGCTCAAATTATTCGACCGTAATAGCGAATTCATAAATTAACCTGCCTCAGGTCGATTGGCACTCAGTTTTAATCGAAGTGCTGTCAAAGCGTTCATAAATTAACCGAGATTGCATTTCGGTTAAACTGACAGCATTCAGTTTGAAGCGCAGGTTAAAACTGTCTAGCATTACGGTTTACGGGTCGATCTGTCAAACTGCCCGTATCGTTAATAAATCTCGGGTTCGAGTTAGCACGAACCCAGGTTAATTTATGAATTCGCTATAAGTGTTTGTGGAGTCCGTAGTAGGCATGACTTCCGCTGATAACACGTTTTTTAATCTCATGGCTGCTATTGTTATCCTCTGTTGCCAATGAGCCAAGGTATACGAACTCGTCGATTACCACGGCACTGCCCAAGCGGGCCCTGTCGCGCTCGGTCCCGCCCGCCAGCATATACTACGTTGTAGACGTATTTATCTTCAATCCCTTCTTCTCTGCCTCGAGTTTTAGTCTGGCGTACTGATCTTCCACCGCCTCAAATGTTCTGCCGACAGCATCCACGCCGTCAGCAAAGCAAATTGGCTGGATTTATTGAAAATCGTGCCCAGCATTTCGATCGCAGCTCGTCTTATAACACCTTCAAGCGCAATGTTGAATAGCAGGCAGGAAAGACCACCTCCTTGTCGAGTCAGTTATTGTAGCTCGATATAGAGATGAGAATAGGGTGGGGACGCCGGAAATTTCAAGAATGTGGGGAAGGAGAAACTACCGAAGGAGTGAATGGAATGCGTGGTTTGTCTTATCTACGAAATGACGAGCGGGTAGATTACTATATTTACCGCAGCATTACGTTGGACAACGCCACCTAACAAGGTGCTCTCTCAGATTTTGTTAGGCCGTCTATCCCCAACAGCAAGAGAATTTGTATAGGGCAGTATCAGGCGGGCTTTATTGAGCTTGCTGACGTTTACCGTACGCACACATCGACGCGCGATTTGTTGTTGCTGTTGTTAGATTTGAAATTGATTTTGCACTTTTGTTTTTGTTTTCCCCCAGTTCCCTGGTAAAAAAAACATATGTTTGAGTGAAAAACGATAAGGTTTTGTATCTTTTTGCATTGGGCTTAGCAAGCTCTATGGGGGTCCCTGCTATTTACCAGGATCATATTTTTACTGTTCGACAAATTCTTCAGAAATGTCGGGAGTACAATGTATCCACGTATCATATTTTCCTAGATTTCAGGACAGCATATGATACAGTCAGAACAAACTGACGCAGCTGATCAATGCTACCCTGGAACAAGTGATGTGTTACGTGCGGAGAAAAGGAGATGGACTGTCTTGTATGTTTTTCAGTATCACTATTGAAGGTGTGACCCGGTAAGCGGACATCGAAGCGAGAGGAACGATGCAAGAGTAGCCAATTCTTTGCCTTCGCAGACGATTTCGACATTATTACGTAATTAGCTATACAAAGCACTATGGGCAAAAAGGGGCGAAAAAAAGACGCAATTAAGATACGGCCTGCAGACTGATCAAATTAAGATGATCTTATGTAAAATTTTCCGGAGCATCTTGTAGTGCCCACCCTTTTCCGGTTTGCCATCGGGAAGTACCCCATTTCGCTCATTTTTCCCTATTTTCAATATTTTTTTACACTTATTGATCTATACCAAGCAAGGTTTTGAGAAAACAAAACTTAAAAGCCTTATAATTTCGAGATTCCCATCATATACATCTGGCGAAAGTTGAGAGACTACGGTGGGTCGATCACGTAGCAAGGATACCAAACAACTGTGCAGTTCTCTTCCAGAACGCCACCAGCACCAGGAGTACGGGAGCCCAACGTGCTAGATGGCTCACCCAGGGGTGACATTGCGATTCTCGTTTCGAGTGATTTTGGTTCGTTTTGCCCATTCGTTTAACGTGGACCGACTTGCGTGTGTCGAGACGAATTGGCGACGAGTAGCCCAGGGCCGATTACAGTGGAGAGGAATTCTTGATACGGCAATGGTCGTTAAATTCCGCCACAACAATCTGGATGAAGTGTTTTTCACATTACTGAGGACAAACTGAATTCCGCACACAATGCACAAAAACGCAAAGGAAGTGTAGTTTCTCATTTCAAGAGTAAAAAGTTTTATATTTAAATTTGCAGACTACTGCTTTCCATTTATTTTAACCTCTGCCTTTGGGTGGATGGATTTTCAACTGGTGTGGTGGTTCTACTCATCATGATGAGCCGAAAAGTTGCACTTTATGCACAACGGGAGACAAAATAACCAGCCTGATAGGGGCCAATATTCGAAACAGCTATTTGAAAAGCAATCTTAAACATTATTATATTCTATTGAGATGTTAAAACACATTAGAAGTCGTTATCCATTTAAATTATTTTCTGGAGATTTAACAAATTGTTATTTATGTATTTAGAACGGTAAATATTAATCTGTCTAAAGCTGTTTTGGTTCAATTGCAATTTCGTTCATTGGTGTATAATATTCCTGAGTTGAATTTCGGTTCGAATTTACATATTCGTCAAATCAATGGAATGTTTTTTTCCTGCGCTCATTTCGATTATTTTTAATCATAATTTCCTGTATTTCTCCAAAAGATAAACCTTTGGTCTCTGGTATGATAAAGTATATCAACGTACCTGTTATGGCAGTGCACACGCAGAATGCCCAAAATGAAACGTATGTTCCTATACCATCCGAGACAACCTGAAACAGTTTGACCACAGCAAAAACTGCCACGGACGTTATGATGGCGAACATAGCATTTGCTTTCGCCTTGATGTTCTTTGGGAATATTTCACCAAGTATGGCGAAAGGTACAGTTGCTAAACCGATGGCAAAAGATATTATAAAAATCAGAGTGCCTAGAAATGGAACCCAACTGAACTGCTGAACAGGGTAGTTGAACGCATCTAGAGTGAAATATACACTACAAAAAGCAAGTCCGAGCAGAGATCCTCCACAAGAAATGAGCAATAAAGGCCTACGGCCAGCTTTGTCAATTAGAAAAGTTGGCACAATTACAGCCAGTAGTTGAACAATTGCTAAAATAATTGATAATTCGGTGGCATGTAAACTCATATGCAGATCTGAAAATATGGTTTGCGAATAGCCTAAAATTGCATTGATACCGGTAAACTGCATTCCGCATGACATCAATAAAATAACTATCAAACATTTTCGATTTGATTTGACAAAAAGTTCTCTCACACTAATTTGCCTATGGCGATTTTTTTCAATGATAGTTTTCATTTCACTATACTCTCGACGTACTACTTCCGAATATTCATCACATCGTCGTAACCAACAGAGGCAAACGAGGGCGGCAGTATCGTTGCTTTTTGATAACCAATAATATGGCGATTCTGGCATCCAGTAAAACAGAATCATGAATAGAACGGGAAAAATCAAAGAAATCCAAGCTAAAGTTTTAAAATCAACGAAAGGACCGATGCTGTATTGTATCAGAAAAGCCAGTTTAGCCATAACAGTTACAAGTACACCCGTTGAGCCACGTATCGCTGTCGAAGATATTTCACCCAGATAGATAGGAGCAGCCGAATATGCAGTACCATACGATATTCCATGAAGGAAGCGGGCAATGTAGATAGTATGAACGTGTTCTGCTAGTGCAATCATTATCCATCCGATAGACAGAGGAATAACCGACAGTAAAAGCGTCAGCTTTCGCCCACAACTGTCGACTGTTAGGCTGGTGAGAACGGGACCGAGTAGTGATCCTATCGAGAGAATCGCTACAATCCACGAGCCCTGGTCTGCGGTGATCGGAATGGGAGAGCCCTCGCCTTTGAGTGCCGGGATGGCTGGCGAGGACCATCCGGCAGCGCATACAGTTGCTAACAGTGATAAGGTTGCTGAAAATAGAAAGTGTAAGAATACAAAACTAATTCAGTGTTTTCAAAGTAAGCAGTTACCGGTAAAAGCTGCAAGATATTCATTCCGATGCCGCTTGAATATCTGTATTTGGCTTTCCATGACCAAAACGCTCAACGGTGAGAATTAAACTAAACCAGCTGGCCAACAGCTAATACGAGGGTGTGGGATTCCATTGATGTATGATCAGTTCGATTACATTTATTGGAACGTCGATATCAGATTTAATACGTTGAGACATTGTACCTAATTTACTCGTCAGTGTTGGTAAAAAGTTTTAAAGTAATGCTGCTAGGTATTGCATGCTTAAATGCATTGATAAGAAATTTTACCAACTAAGACATTGTTTACTATAAAGCGATAGTGTGGGGTGAACGACGTTTACTTTTTCGTCTCATGTAACACCGTTGATAAGTCTATCGTTCATATGACGAAATAGGTTTATGCTTTGTGACAACGGATATTACTACCATTGTTGAATTTGTACTGCTTTTTCAATCGCAAGGAACTGCAATCCTTTTTTTAAAAGGGTGTATGACTCAACAATATTGCCAATTATTATATATGACAATTCATCATTTGGGATGCTTCGATTTCAATCTATATTCGTTCCATTAGTTTACTATGTATCTCTCTAATTTTACCTCTAATAACAACACAATTTTGCTCCGTGCTGTCATTGCAAAATCCTTGGCAAAATCGCTTCATGTCACTACAGCAAAATGGCCCAGGAAATAGTACACCTCCATCAACAACGCGCAAAGCCATGTCCAAAAAACCATCCAAATCGTCATAAAGCGGAACCACAATAAAACTCTGAAAACAGTTGAACATAAAAACATTTCAAAGCAAATTGACGTTCTGTTTTAGAATAAAGTAGATACGGCAGCGGTACAAAATCTGATGGAAGCTGTGAAGCGTGAAGCCCAATTCGTAAAATCTGAAGACTAATCAAATAATTTCCTTGTATTTTGCATTCATTGAACTTTAAAAAGAATTAAAGTTTAAGCATTAATATAACGATACAACCATTGTGTACACAATCATGTTTAACTAATTTTTGACTAGTCCACCATTTAAAAGAATAAAACAAAATTTCACTAAACAAACATTACGGATCGTTTTCACTTGCATATAATTCAAAATACACTGTCCAACAGTAGCGTAGAACATTGCTGATATCGAGATAACGGAACAATACAGGGTTTCAGTTATCTAAACTCATAAACCTTAGTGGCTATCAATCAGTCATCAATCATATCTGCAGAATACTTAGTCAATTGCTAATCTATTACTTTTCGGGGGTCCGGTGGTTAGTACATTGCAAAAGCTACTAGACTACTCACCCATTCGTGGTTGTGAGTTTTGTCTGTAGCGTTGTGAAACTACTCGCGAAATTAATTCAAAACTATATAATGGGAGTCCTCGATAACATCAAAGACTTTAGAAAATATTCTAATCAGTACTTGGCTGCATTCACAGGTAACTTGAAACTGCATAATTTGATTCACCTAACATAAATTAGATTGGAAACATGATTGGAAATATAATTTGAGCGTTGTAAAGTACTAAAAGGAATAGTTCAATTTAGTCCATAAAATTGTCTATGCAAAACGTGATGCAACAGCAATTACATAAAGATGGCCTTAATAAATTTATCTTAACAAATTTCGGAAGTACAAATATTTTGTTATCTGTCGACAAAAAAGTTACACTATTTCTACTTTAATCTAACGAGTCATCAATTACGCTTGTAGGTCTTGTATCGGCGCTTCATTCTACTGATCATAGTACTGTTATCTAATCTATTACAGCAATACCCCCAAAAATGGCTTGACAGGGTGTATACATGATTTACTAACATAACCATTTCCATCATCTCCCTCTCAGGTACGCTCTTAACATTTTCCGTGATTGCATCGTACGGATGGACATCACCTACCCTGCCTATATTGATGGCCGAGGACTCACCGCTGCCGATTACGTCGGACGAGAGCTCATGGATAGTATCGATTTTGGTGCTGGCCTCAATTGTTGGCCCTATTCCTACGGCTTGGGCTATCGACAGATTCGGCCGGAAGTACACTATGCTGTTTACTGCCATTCCAACCATCATCGGTTGGATACTTATAGGAGTTGCACAGTCTGTGCCGGTGCTGTATATTTCCCGCTTGTTGAGCGGAATTTCCTACGGTATGCAGTACTCTTCGATGCCGATCTATCTAGGAGAAATCGCATCAGACGCTATTCGTGGCTCGATTGGTACACTTCTAACAGTTATGGCAAAAGCAGGAATATTGTTTGAATATAGTGTTGGGCCGTTTGTCGATTTCCGGATGCTAGCCTGGATTTCGGTAATTTTTCCCAGTGCGTTCTTTCTACTGTTCATGTGGATGCCCGAATCACCGTATTACCTGTTGGCAAAAAATAAGTATGAACCAGCGGAAAAGAGCCTGCGATGGTTCAGAAAACGGGATGAAGTTCATGATGAACTGACAATGATGAAAGCTGCGGTGGAACGTTCGAAACAAAATAAAGGAACATTTCGAGAGCTTTTCACGCCAGGCAATAGGAGATCGTTGATCGTCGTATTGGGACTTGGAGCCCTGCAGCAGCTTTGTGGTAGCCAAGCTGTTATTGCATATTCTCAACAAATTTTCGCAGAAGTTCAAAGTGGCCTCCAAGCTCACGAATCATCTATCATTATGGCAGTAATTCAGTTGATCACTGCTGCACTCTCTTCGTCGATCGTAGATCGAGCAGGTCGAAGACCATTGCTATTGATATCAACCACAGGTTGCGCAATTGGTACTTTCGTAGTAGGATTGTATTTCTTCTTACAGCAACAGGGAACCAATGTTCAGAGTGTTAGCTGGATTCCTTTGGTGGTAATTATGCTATACATAATCTCGTACACGATTGGTCTTGCTACGGTACCGTTTGCCGTGCTTGGTGAGTTGTTCCCGTCCAATGTTAAAGCGGTAGCGGCCGCTATGTACACCATGTTCGCCTCTGCCATCGGATTTGGAGTGTCAAAGCTGTACCAAGTAATTTCCGACAATCTGGGGACATATGTTTCGTTTTGGATATTTTCCGTATGTTCCGCACTGTTTATTATATTCGTCTTCTTACTGGTACCAGAAACCAAAGGAAAACCGCTCGATCAGATTCTTGTAGAAATGCGTTCATCTCAAAACCGAACACTAACCGGTTGTTTCCGGAGACGAAAAACAGCGAAACTTTAAAAACATTTAGATATTGAAACTAGCCAAACTAAATTATACATCAAATGTTGAATATATTTTTAATTAAAGTTAATTGTTTTTGCGTTGACTTCATGAGATTTATTAACTAGGTGACCCGGTGAAGTTCGTACTGTCACAATTTGAACTATGTGGTATCAATTATAAATCTCGGATGAACTCATGGTATATATTAAGTTTTGAATCTTTTGAGGGGTTCAGCCTTCGTTGCAGTCAATTGATCATTAGTTTTACACAAAATTTTAATTTCTAACTATGCTAAACAATTAGTTAGAAAGGATGTGCACCTCTGCCAAAAACCTTAATGTATTGCCAAATTATCATTTGAAAAATGTCGGAGGAAATAATTTAATTCCATTTAATGTTGATTTTCTATAGTTTGCAATACCCATTCGTGCCCAATAGTTGTACTGTTTGTGGATTTATTTTGTTTTGTCGCAATAAATTTGATGACTTTCGGCACGCTCCAATTTTGTCTGCTACCGATGATCGTCTAATGATATGCAAAAAAGAGCAAAGCCTTGAGCTCGGCCTTGAGCTTAAACGTCTTTCTCAGATTTGACCCTTATTTATCGACGAGCAGGAACGTGAGAACAGGATCATTGTACTACTAAGCTATATTTCAATCGCAGGTAAAATTTAACATTATTCTATTACCGCTCTGAAACACTTATTTGCCTTTATGACTACGTCCCATTCATGCCAATAATTTTTTGTTATTTTCGAACACATTTCCTGTATCACAACCAAAGCTTCATTCTAATTTTTGGTAATTTTAAAGTCTAGACCGAGATATAGATTCGATGTTCTGTTAATAGTCGTCAGATCTTTTCTTTAGTTGTTTATTAATCGATTAGTAAACTTCAGCCGAAAGAATGAGTTTGCTGAATTGCGATAACTCTTATTAACTTCGCTACTTTATTGACCTAAAAATTTTGCTATTCCATAAAATAAGTTGAATGTTATCGTTTCACGTCCATGCTCACTAGAACATCTACACTTCCAGTGAAAAGTGGTGAGTTTGATTTCGTGATAGTTCCAAGGGCATGGTGTGTTGCTATCTCTTTCCCATGTAGGAGTGAAGAGAGCAACTTTCAAATGGTCCTCGGTAAAGGGGAATTCCCAGCAAATTTTTTGGTTCTTGTCAAAATTAACATTTTGGTACCTATGCGTGGGACATAGAAAATGTATGAATTTGACAGCCACTTCACCCCGTAGGATAGTTCATCGTGTTGTTGCTTCTTTAGAAATAGAATAAATGCCAACTTTACAGAATATATGAAATGTGTACATTCTTTGCTGATACAGAAATTTTGCTCCACATAGGTTTGTGGATGAGCAAGTTATTCCTGCATTAAATTTTGTTCACTTTCATGTTCACTGAAGGTGTATAACACGGTGTATGACTTATACTCGAAATAATCTTCAAACATCTGCAAATCAGCGAACGATTTTGCTGCGGAAATATATTTTCAGATGACAATAAATTGCATATAGGGCCAAGTGTACGTAAGATAAATGTTAGATATCACTATATAGTATCAATTTAGCATTGAAACGCGAAAGATTGCCATGACAATCCGTATATATGAATCCAGCTTTCTGCAAGCCATAATGACGGACGGCATAATTCGTGTTTGTAATATTTGAACAGCATTTTTGACATTTTCTGTGTATACATCGAACATTTCTTTCCTACGCGTTCCCTTAGTTTTACCGTGAACGTGCTGAAAGAAAACGTGTCACGAAACAGTTACTACTTTTTATTAAACTAGAGTGTTATTCGTGCAACTTTTTACAGGTTTAAAGCAATAATAAAAACATAACTTACAAAAAGCTTCATGATATGCGTATTAACTGAATAAAATGCATACACGCTATAAACGAATAAAACGGTATAGTGTACATTTTATTTTATAGCGAATTCATAAATTAACCTGACTCAGGTCGATTAGCACTCAGTTTTAATCGAAGTGCTGTCAAAGCGTTCATAAATTAACCGAGATTGCATTTCGGTTAAACTGACAGCATTAAGTTTGAAGCGCAGGTTAAAACTGTCCAGCATTACGGTTTACGGGTCGATCTGTCAAACTGCCCGTATCGTTCATAAATTTCGGGTTCGAGTTAGCATGAACCCAGGTTAATTTATGAATTGGCTGTTAATAACACGTATATTCGTTGTGAGTCAGGTAAGACAGTAGGCGGTGCTGCTAGATAGTCAGTAGGATTGTTGCACTAACCCCGTCTAAAAAAGACGTTTAAGCCCAAGGCTTTGCTTTTTTTAAATAGTGTTCACCTCATCATAACAATTCTTGTCACACACTGTTATGTCTAGTAGCGAATTCATAAATTAACCTGGCTCAGGTCGATTAGCACTTAGTTTTAATCGAAGTGCTGTCAAAGCGTTCATAAATTAACCGAGATTGCATCTCGGTTAAACTGACAGCATTCAGTTTGAAGCGCAGGTTAAAACTGTCTAGCATTATGGTTTACGGGTCGATCTGTCAAACTGCCCGTATCGTTCATAAATTTCGGGTTGGAGTTAGCACGAACCCAGGTTAATTTATGAATTCGCTATAGAAATACTCACAGTAAGAGATACGCGGAAACTAAAGCCAACGATTTGGCATCAATGTACAAAAACTGCCAGCACGTGCTGTAGCAATGAGACTTGATTGTTTTCAACATGATCCGCTTCTGTTTTGTTTTCATCAATTTTGCACAATAGAGCGATATATCTTTCAACTTAATCAGTGTAAAATGCATTGCAAAGCTTTATACACACTGTGTCCGAGTATAATATTCAAGGAGCGTGACAACAGCTTAAGTAGATTTCATAACTATTTCAATACTTGTTAATCAAACATTTAAGTAAAAAGCATGCGTGTTCGATTGGCTCCCTTTTGACAACTCTCGCTGCTTGATTGGCTCCCAAGATGGCTGGTTCCGCGTATCTCTCACCTCTGAGTATTGTCAGTTCAGAGAAAAATTCTCATCGAGCGATTTTGAACGAAAAAGAAGAAGCAACCCCGCAGTTGTCAAACTTCTCAAACACTGAAACAAAAACGCCGTTATGAATAACACGTGATACACTCATAATTGGAAATGCACAAAAATAAAATTTTCCCAAATCGTCACAAAAAAATTTTATTCCGAAGAACTAACGTCTGTTTTTTTTTCATTTAAATATAGAAAAACGTTTATCTAGTCACATATTGCCATATTTTATTTACTCACATATTGAAACAAACGTCACGTCAAAATTTATTTGTTTATAACATTCAAGCGACCGAACCGATTTTAATGATTTTAGTTCCAAATGAAGTTTTCCTATGAAGTTTTTAGGGAAAGTATTAAGCTGAAGCAATAAAACGAAATACGCTTCTAATTAAAAATACGCGTGAATAATAATCTTTTAATTATGTTGGATTTGGTGTAGGCCAAAAATAAATTATCCATAATCCGTACCTATTCAGCTTTTTACGAGCCATACTGGTAGACGTGTTCGTAATATTTGAACAACATTTTTGACATTTCCCTAATACATCGCACGTTTTCTTACCTAGGTCTATAGAACAAGACAAATTTTGATATTTAGCTTTTGTCATACAAATAAGATATTAAGTTGAATTTATATTTTATTATAACATTATGTACTTCTTTAGATTTGGATTTAAGAAAGAATTATCCGATAAACAGTGTAGAAGCCAGGCAGGATATAATTTATTAGGTAGAAATATCTACGCTTTCTGGAAAAGAATATGAAGGAATGGGAAAACCCGGTTTTAGTTTAGGAAATCAGGATTCATGGGAAGTCCAGGCGTAGAAATTGTATGTCTCGAAGCGCAAGTGACGTGGCATTGAAATTGATTTTAGCGAGGATGTTTGGAGAGTCCAGTTCGCCCGCTAAAACTTTCCTGATTAACAGAACTCTTTCAGTTTTTATCCTATTGTCGAGAGTTTCAATGTTGAGTAGGTTGCAGTGGTCTTGATACGGCGGAAGCACTAAAGGGTTTCACCAGGGTAGAAATCTCAAAGCATACCGTAAGAATTTTGTTTGTACTGCTTCCAACCTGGAGGACCAAATTCCAGTGAGGGGCTCCAAACTTCAGCAGCATACTCTAGGATAGAACACACAATAGAGAAGTACAGCGAACGTAAGCAAGGTGGATATCTAAATTCTTTGGATACCATAAATATGAAGCCCAAATCTTGATTGCCTTTAGATATTACATATGCGTAGTGTTTCCGAAAACAGAGAATCGTATCAAGAAGACTTGGGAGTTCTTTGATTACATTTACCCTTTCCAGTATTTCGTTGCTGATGCGGTAGTTTCATATAATAGGTTCTTTCATGCGACTAAAAGAGATGATCGAACACTTGCGCACGCTAGTGGAAAGCTCATTCTTTAGACACCAGTCTGCAAAAATGTCGATTAGTTTTTGTAGTTCACAGCAATCTTCAATTGATTTGACCGGCACAAACATTTTAAGATCATCAGCGTACAGCAATCTGGATCCTCGTGGAAGTACAGCACAAACGTCGTTAAAGAATAAGGAAAACAATAGCGGTATGAGGTTACTTCTTTGTGGAACGATATTGAAAAACATACAGGACAGTCCATCCGCTTGCCACAACCATCTGCGTGATTCAAAAGGACACGAGGGTGTCCCCGAAACGCGCACGTAGCGCATCACTTACTCCAGAGAAGCGTTGATCAGCCGCGTCAGTTTATCCGGAAAACCGTACTCAATGTATAAAACGCTTACTAAATAATAGTCCGCCATCTTGGATTTCAAAATGGTGTCAAACATCTATTTTCGACTAGCAGTCGCAGTTAGCTCCGATCTAAAAAAGTCTGTATTGCAAGGTTTTTCATGAAAAATGCTAAATAATAGTCCGCCATCTTGGATTTCAAAATAATGTCAAACATCTATTTTCGACTACTGGCAGTTAGACCCGTTCTAAAAAATTGCAAGGGTTTTCATCTATAATGCTAAACAATAGTCCATCATCTGGAATTTTAAAATGACGAGACTTACAAAAAAATCATGAGACTATTTTGCAAGATGACATTTAGTATCAGTGACGAAACTGACTGTCATCAGCCCCGATAGGGGCAGCAAGTACATGTAGTTCACTACGAGTTGAGTAGGTTTTTAAACTACTGCACGATTTATAGCGAATTCATAAATTAACCTGGGTTCGTGCTAACTCGAACCCGAAATTTATGAACGATACGGGCTGTTTGACAGATCGACCCGTAAACCGTAATGCTAGACAGTTTTAACCTGCGCTTCAAACTGAATGCTGTCAGTTTAACCGAGATGCAATCTCGGTTAATTTATGAACGCTTTGACAACACTTCGATTAAAACTGAGTGCTAATCGACCTGAGCCAGGTTAATTTATGAATTCGCTATTAGTTAGATACTCTGTCTAGCTCACAGCAGCTCTATGTTTTATTCTAATGGGATGGTTTTTATAACCTTTTCCATGTCAATAATTCGTATTTACATTGCTAACTCTAAAAAATATGTTTCTGCGTCGTTGAAATGTATATTTTAAATGCGCTTTTTAAATTTTTGAATTTTTGTGCGATTAAATGTATATTTTTGCAGGTTATGACTAAAAATAATTCAGCGTGTACACATAATGTTTACGTGTTTCTAAAGATGAATTTGTATCAGTGTTTTATCAGAACTGTCAGTTTCGGTTGTCAGTTGCGGTTGTCAGAATGAGCGCAAAACGCTAATTTTTCTCTGAACGGACAATATTTCTAGTTATGCCATGCGATTTGACAGTTCAAGATCGGATTGAAGAAGGTGGAAACTTTCGTAAACGGTTAAATATTGTCAAATATATTTAGCACACGAGTAAAAATATGTAATACAGGTATACCTTGATAGTACGTACACCCGCACATAGTTTAGCGTACGTACTATCGAAACGTACGTACTATCGAATCACAATTTTTAAGGTAAAGTATTATTTTTATTATACTAAATATTGTCAATTGCAAGGAAAATTGTACCATCCAAAGTGCGATATCGCTCATAAAAGTACTATTTTGCATTAAATCGTTTCGGTATCTTCGGCGCACTTATTGCTTGGAAGGTAACGAAAAAGTGCGCCGAAGATACCGAAACGATTTAATGCAAAATAGCACTTTTATGAGCGATATCGCACTTTGGATGGTACAATTTTCCTTGCAATTGACAATATTGTCTAAAACTTCCAAATTAGGTAGATCAGATCAGATATTATAAAATAAATAATGATCTTAGTAAAATTATTTTGGAAAAAAAAACTACAAATGTTAAAAACTAATTGAAAAGTAAAGCAAAAGGAATCCAAAAATACCTATTTTTTCAAAATTCTTTCTCAAATTGAAAATTTACATATTTTAATCGAATAAATCTAGGTAAAGGTTTGGTACATAGTTGTAAATATATGCTAGAATGAGGAAACATGACAAGAGGAGCTCAATAGCCGTCATTCGGGATATTTCATTCCAAATCCACTAATATCAATCGAGTGAGCTTCCAGTCTATATGCTGGACACTGAGTGAGTGCTATGAACAGAAAATAGTTAACTAATCGAAATAGTTAAATAATCGAAGCTTCAGCTGTAGGCTGCGTAAATTGGAGAAGTTCCTATAAGGCTGCTTATCTGCGTAGGAAAGCATACCTATCCCATGTGAATATTAATCGATTTTGAGAAAAATACGGAAGTAGCTTATTTATATCCTAATTTACCTTACAAGCTGTAATTTAAACAGACTTTGTTCGAAAAATTTTCCAAAAAATTTCAAACATGAACAGTTCCATATGCAAAATAAAAGCATAACTGTCCCATAATAATATTGTCCATTATAAACATTTTCTTTTTGCCAATTTAGGTAACAATATTCTTTTAATTTTCGCCTCTATTGAGTGTGATAATATCTTAACAAAAAGATAATATGACAGTAATATTTATTTCTAAGTTTATACCAAAGTTCTACCACGATTTTTTCTTAATCGGCAAAGATTTCACACAGGCACAATTTTCTTCGGCGATGACAGGGAGAAGAGTATTTGATAGAGCGACTTTTCTCTACGTTTCGATTCCACAATGTCCTTTATGGAATTTTTTTTTTTCATTTGGGAAGTTTTCAAAAAATAGCTCGTGTTGTTTTTTCGACAGCAGAGCATACTTGAAGTTCGAAATTCAAACTTCATCAAGTTTGTATCTAGCAGTGACGCTGCCCTTTTTTGAATATAGTCTTTCGAATGCCTTCGAGATATTGGGATTTATAAATTGTGTATTTCGAAACCAGACCGCGACGTCTTTCTTGGCTTCTTTAATGACGATCTTAAAGTCCTGAAATATTATTGGAGCGTTCCGGTTGCGCATACATTAGTATAGGAACTATCTTCCGCAATGTACTGTTAAAAATTTAAAAAAATACATGTGAGACAGACATGCTTTTATTTAGCAAGCGCTTGTAAATAAAAGCATAATTGTCCAATCTTCGAAATTCTGAGAAAAAAAATGCATTTTGTTTAACTTTACAACCAAATTAATGTGGATAGTTTAATTACTAGTGTAACGTAATTTTTTCTCCGAAGAAAGTAAAATAATTCTTGTATAATGACGACAACATATATTCTCCCGTCGCAGTTGGGAAGAATGCGAATCGCAGAAAAAGTGAATTCTCTGAGCAAAAATCTGCAAAATCTAGTAGCGACCATGAGTCTGCCCGGAATGCTTAAATAACTATTATTTAGAACGCATATTTGATTAATTTACTATTTAAGAACTGTTTTTAATTTTAAAATAATGTTTTTTTTACATTATAGAAATAACTAATATTATTCGAAAATTTATAATTATTGAAAACGCATTTGCTTGTATTGACTCATAAATATTCATAAAAATGTTTCTGCTTTATATAGAAACTAAAAAAAATCATTGTTGGAAAATGTACGTACTATCGAGGCAAATTGTACGTATTATGGAGGGTACGTATTATCGAGGGTACGTACTAACGAGGGTACGTACTATGGAGGTATACCTGTATGTATGAAATATGATTAAAAAATTTGAAGTGGTCAGCCCCGTGCACGACGGTTAACAGAAAACAATTTGAGTTAAAATTACACTAAAGTGGATGCTTTGGGTATTCGCGTGTATTTGCTCTGCACGCGCATTACTGTCGGGTCACCCCTCGCGGAACGAAGGATATGAAATGTCAAAAACGTAAATAAACATCTAGCGCTGCACTGCAACTTGCAAGCTCCGTTTAGTTTATAGTTATTTATTAATTCGAAAATCTTGGCTGTGTCTTAATTTGTATATATTAGCAATTGTTCAAAGTTTGTAGATTTAAAACAGTGTCGTTAAAAACAATGAAATCTTCTTCGATTAGTATGTGCCTGGCATTCTTGCTTACGGCGTTCGTTCCAACCACCCTAGAAGCAGAAGTTGATTGTTCGGATCTAAGGATGGGACAGTATCTGTGTCCGGATCCAAGCACCCGGCACATCGATCCTAAAACACAACAATTAAAAGGCTGCACCAAGGAGAACAAAGCACGGGTATGGTGCATTGCGGTGGAGGGCATCGTGTGCAGTGAAACTAAAAATTCTAGCTTCACCCGCGAGATGCCTTGTAAATGGACGTACGTATCAGAATATTCTTTCGTAGGGTTTAGTACTGATTTTTTTTTAATTTCATTAGCAATGGATACCACTTTGACACGGCTTTGCTACTCTCGGTGTTTCTCGGCATGTTCGGAGCAGACCGGTTCTATCTGGGTTATCCGGCTATTGGCCTGCTCAAGTTTTGCACGCTTGGTTTCATGTTTCTCGGCCAGCTGGTTGATGTAATACTGATAGCAACGCAGATGGTTGGACCTGCGGATGGCTCGGCTTACGTAATTCCATACTATGGCCCGGGAATTACGGTTGTACGGAGCGATAATTGGACCTATCGGTTACCGCAGGATAATTGGTGATTAAGCTTGTCAACGCTTGCAACGGAAGCAACATTAGGAATCAAATTGTTGTGTAATGGTGCGTGAGAGAGTCTACTATTGGCTGTACCAATAAAGGAGGCAACTGGTTTATCATTTACTGTTTGCCGGTCCGTTTAATATGTATTATTGCCGACCTTGCAATGCCGAAAAACAAACAATTTATCCACTAAACTATGCCAATAGCTAGTCTCGTCGGTGTTCTATGTAATAAAAATGTGTTGTAAGGATAGCACATGATATCGCAAAATTTCGGAACCTTCACTGATTGTTTTTTTCTGCGATCCACACGATTATGTAAATATAAACCAATCAAATCGATTCGTTGTGGATACATTGTTCGATGAAAACAATCATGTTGCATGACTAAGGGATCACGGTTCGAGCAGCCGTGTTTTAGATGCTTTTTGTTTAATCATTAGCCTAGCAATAACGCAGTTACGGATATTCACTCGCCTTAACAAATTTCATTTGCTTTCTGTAATAATAGAAATTCGAATTTACTGCCATCGTAGCGTGCTTGTATCATGAAAGTATCCGTATCCAAATCCGTATTTGTACGGCACTTTGCAGATTTCGTTTTTCTACATTCGAAAGATTAACAAAAGTTTTAGGGACATGTTATTCAAGTAAAATCATAGTGTCAGATGGTAATTTTAAGCTATGATATCTGGTTTTGGAAAAATTGTTTTTATTTATCTAAAAAAAATTTTATAAATTAGCGTATGAAAAAATCCACTCAAATCCATATTCGTACGGGCTTCGAATTAGCAGTTTTGATTTCAAAGATTAGCATTTAGTATGGTATCCCTTGGTCATTGCAACTGCCTTTAGTCGTTTTGGAATGCTGTCTACCAGTTTTTTCGTGTATTCGGTGGGAATTTGGACCCATTCGTCCATTAAGTGCTTTCTAAGATCGTTTTTGTTAGAAATTTCATGGTTTCTAACTTTTTTTTTGTAGAAATATTCCAAAAGGTTTTCAATGGGATTGATGTCTGGAGATGTTGTGGTAGAGTATCAATAAGTTTTGAGCAGTTGTAAAGTAACCGTGTGGGTTTCTTAAGCGCTTTATGCTATGGGTCATTGTCTCGGTAAAACTTGAACCTCTGACTAAATCCCATTTTGTTGTCGACTTCAACTTGATGAATTTTTAACGATGTTTCTTTCAAAGGTGAATATTTTTTCCAAAAAGTAGTCCAGTTTACGGAGCTTTGTTCATGGCACGTATCTTAGTCAAACAAAGGAGATTAAGTCTACTTTTCTCGGTGAAAAGAGACGTAAAAAGTCAATTGGGTTCAATTCAAATTTGTCGTGTCACGTCTCAGAATAGGCCTCAATATTTCCGAATTCCGAAGAAAGCTAGTTTTATATGTAACCAGATTGTAAGTTGTTTGATTACGGTAAAAAACGACATTTTAACCTAACTTTCTCGGTTAGTTTCAAGAAAATTAGCGTGAACCATCTATCGTTCGGCTGAAAAGACAAGAAACAACGCCGTGAACAAAAACCAATCTGTTGGAATCCTTACAAAAATATGTTTTCGAAACCTATTGCAGAAATATCAGGTACTGTTCTGTATTCCGAGTATGACGGATCGAGCTTCCGATTCAAAGAATGTGGTATTCCTTATTCCGCCAGCAAAATCAAATGGGCAAATAACTTAATCGAGATTCACTTTGATTTTTACAAATTAGAAAATTAGAATAATATACTCTTCATTTGGTCAAATATCAAGAAATGATCGTATGAATAGTTAACACCTCTCATTGGGTTACATTGTGCAGACAGCTTCCTTTTAAAGAAAAAAATTGATTTTATCCTAGCGGCACCTAAACATTTTAACTTTTATTTCTTTTTACATCAAAATGTGGACAAAGTCGATTATATTTTAAATAAGGGTTACTTAAACCTGCAAAATTTATGTAGAATATTTTATTTTTGTTAGATTGCTCTGTTAAAGGATCAACGGGCATGGTAAGGTATTTATAAAAAGGCTAGACATTTTCAGATCATTAAAGAAACATTCTTAATTACTTACGTATTACATACCAATATCACTGCCATCGTTTGGTGTCTCAAGGTTAATCGGTTTCCATGCAAATATTATCACGTAAAACATACGAACAGTAGTTGTAACCATGTTGTTCGTCTAGGTTTTACACTACAAAGTAAATTACTTCGACAAACTTAACCCATACGAACGAAACGAAAGCATAATATTATGTTTCTATGCCACCAGCTAAACAGAAACATAATCTATGTTACAAACAAACCGGTTCACTGCCTGTAGTTTTAGGTCGCATTTTATGTTTGTTAAGGTGCCCGGAGATTTAAACTTTGAAGAACTTCATTATTTCATCGGCTTTCAGGCAGCACGTACCTGGCGTATCTCGCACGATCCGTTGCTTCAGCAAGAAAAAAAATACCCACAACGCGTGCAAAATAGTTTGATTTCAACATAAACGAACTAGTGCCAAACTGGTTCGCTTTTTGGCATCCTTAACACAATGACCTATAGACAATTCTATGTACTTGAACAAGCAAGAAAAGCATACCGCCGCAAGAAAACGTGAACAGTGCAACCGTGTGTGCGTGTCAATGGAAAACTTTCCCATCGAAGCATGAAAATTTGGCGCGTGGCTATACTTTTCCATCCCATCGCGTACCCCACATGTCAAAACCGAAAGATGAGTGGCATACATTAAACCCGTTGTTTATAGCCATCGGAGAATCCACCGCCGCCCGCCATAGTCGTGTGGGTCGCGGGTCGGTGATCGATTGTAACCAAGTGAACGAAAAGTTTTGTACCTCGTGGCAGGACGATGTGGCGGGCCCGATTCCGCTGAACTATGCTGAACGAAAAAAAGAAGTGAACAGATAGTCTCGCGCTTAATCGATAAACCATCAGAGATAGTAACCAACAGAATGGGAACGAACATGGAGGGAATAGGCGGCTCCAGGAATGGTTGATTTCTGAATGACAGTAAAAAAGGATCCCCTAAACCTAGCCCTCTGCCAGCGAAACTGCTTGCTAGGTAAGTAGTTGAAGGCTGACTGCTCATGCTTCTGCATTCTAAAAGATAGGCAAGTAGTCGCTGTAATGCTGTGTGGGACCACGCAGTGATTCAATATCGTGAAAATTACACTTGCAAAAACAAACCTACTTGATTTAATTTCACTTTTATTCAAAATTTATCAATTATGTTAATTTCTAGAAAGAACATACTTTAAAAGCAACAGATAGTAAATAATTGATAATTTTGAAACAAAATTACGCACGTGCAACGGTTGATATTGGAAATGTGATTGTTTAGTACCCACCATTTGGTTTGTTTTGCTGTTGGAAACAACCTAGTTTCGAATCACCTGCTGACGGTTTGGATTGATTTGTGGGAAATGATTTAAAATGTTTGCTCAGCGTTTTCGCCCTCTCAAGGACGCGCTTTTCGTTGCCGGTTTGGATTCTGAAATTTTTTGGTTACATTGTGCTGTAAAATCCGTGTTCCAATGTACTACGTGCTTTCCCTGATTGGCGCTGGTTGGAGAAACTTGGTGGTTTTAACTCAACAACCAATCTTTTTAAAAAGTTGAAAATTTGAGAAAATAGATACTTCTATTTGTAAGATGGATTGGAAGTTGGGCAAAAACTCCCTTTAATCAAAATTTAAATTAGAAAAGCCGTTTGAAATTCCTTATATCGCATCAATTGTATATAGCCATCAATATTTTCATATCCGGTGTTTCATTTCAAAACCGGTGTTTTAAAATATATTAACGGTTTTCTAGTGAATAGAAATTCGGATGTACTTAAACAACAGTAATTTATAGAAGCAATTTTTGGTTACGAATATTTTAAATTAAATAATCAAACGTTATTGCTTGAGCGTTTTACTACACAACCCAACAAACATTTTTGTTTAAGAGCAGCTTATTCAACTATTATATAACTAAAAGCAATGGAACAAGCGCTTGATAAGCTGCTAAACAATAAACATGTTCCTTGGGAAGCCCTTTCTAGAAACTGGTTTTCGAATAGCTACCAAATGGGTGACAGTTGAAGAAAGTAATCAAACAAAGGTGCTAGATTCCCCTGTAGCTTCTCGCTCATGCAATTGTACAGCCTGACTTGATTTTTATTATACAAAAAAGCGACAAAATTTACTCGACCCAAAAGATCATAACTCATTGATGGACCTTTGCTGATGAACCACCACGCGTTTACTAATGTGTCCGTTGTCGAGTCTGGAGCAAGGCATTTCTGGTGAAACCAGTAATACTCGGAACTCCGTTGTTGCTTTTATCAGGTCGATCACAAGACTGCCTCTTTATTCTCTGGCCTGGCCTTCCTGATCCGTGTGGCTATATCAGTCTTGGTACTACTATCAGGCGTTGTCTGACTACCAAGATATTGAAAGGCGTCTACCTGCACAACTTGTTGTCCCGCTACTGTGAAGTTGGCGGAATTGTCAGTGTTCACTACCATAGACTTAGTTTGCACTACAGTGACTATGAGACCTGCTGCCTAACATGCTCTGCATATCGTTTCGGCGTAGTGTGAGTAAGACAATGTCGTCGGCTAGGTCGAGGTCATTTAGCTGCTCCATCGTTAGAGGATTCCAAGGAAATCCTCGAATTGGTCTACTGTCAATTGCTCCAACTAATATCTCATCCATAACGATGAGCAACAGAAGCGGTGATAAAATGCAGCCCTGTCTCACGCCAGCAGGAACCCTTATGGGGTCGGACAAGACACCGTCGTGCAAAACCTGGCACGAGAACGCCTCGTACTGAGTCGTTGAGTCGTGGTTGAGTCAGTCGAACGCCTCTTCGAAGTCAATAAACACCAGCAAAAGGGAGTCCTGGAATTCGTTGATCTGCTCCAATAAATTGCGGAGCGTTGTGATATGGTCTACACATGATCGGCCAGCACGGAATCCAGCTTGCTGCCGCCGGAGAGTAGCGTCGATCTTCTTCTGGACCCGGTTGAGGATGGCCTTACAGAGTACTTTGAGAGTAATACAGAACAACGTGATGCCACGCCAGTTACCGCATTCAGTTAGGTCTCCTTTCTTAGGGATTTTGACCAATATGCCCTGCATCCTGTCCACCGGAAAAGTTGCGACCTGTCGAAGACTCTTCCCTTCATAGGGTACTTTCAGGATAGTGTCGGCACCACGGACGAGAGAAATTTGAGAATTTTTCTTTAGAATCAGAACGGCGGCTTTTCAACTCATGCGTGGCAGATACGCCGTCACAATGTGTTTGGAAAAACCGTTGAACTGCTTATGGAGGATGACCAATAGTCGGTTAGCCAGGTTGCCGAGTTGCGCTTCATGCTGAACTACATGTTTGGCAACATGCGACATGTTGGCAGAGGTCCGATCAGCACAGGCGCCGCAGCCTCTGCTGCAAAGTCTAGAACGGTACGAGTGGAACTTCTCTCTGGCAGTGACCCGCCACCACCTAAATAATTCAACTCTGCGAAGACTTGGAGGTCGCTGTGAAAATCTCGAAAGAAGCGTATGCCAACTCAGAAGCATACAACCAACCTCAGAGGGTCAATCCGACGTTAAGTGCGAGTCGGACGTCTGTGGCCTGTCGCGTGCAGCAAATAAAATTTTCTCCAATCACAGAATTCATCTAGCGTAACGTCGTTACCATTTCGGTGGTAGTCCCGAAGCAGCAGATAGTCGTTGCGACTAGCTAATTTCCAGGGGATGATATACCACCGCCTGTGGTTGCTGAGCTCGTGCGGTACTCCAGGGCAGTCAACAAGCTGTACATGATACGCTGCGACTCTACTTCTGTAAACGCTCTCAGGCAAATGGTCTTAGACCTCACTCTGTGCAGCACCTCCTTAGCCTAGAAAGTCAAAAATTGTCTCTGATGAGCCCAGTTTGTCATACCACAGACATATCATTTATGACACCGAGGTAAATCGTTTAAAGAGAGAACAACTAATTCCTGCCACAATAATAGACTCCATTTGAACTGGACATCTCAGCTTCTAACCTGCAAAGTAGGATCGTCGTCGTCATCGTCAGCAACCTAGAGGCAGGTTGGCTCATGTTGTTTCAAGCAGTCGTCTCCATTCAACTCGATTTGGGCCACTCGTCGTCAATTTCTCAGTCGTTTAAGAAGTCACAAATCACTTTCGACTTGGTCGAGCCATCTTGCGCGTAAAGCCCCACTGTTCCTGGTGCCGGAGGGGTTGTGGAAGAGAACTGTTTTCGTAGCCGGCATTCTTACGACGTATCCGGCTCCGTCAGCAGCGTCACGGCTTGAAGTCCACAAAGAACTACTGGTCTAATAAGGGTTTTGTACATTGTCAACTTCGTGTGACAGCGTATGTTACTTGATCGTAGCGTTTTGCGAAGGGCAAAGTAGGTTATATTTCCAGCTTGAATGCGCCGCAGGATCTCCTTATTAGTGTTGTTGTTCGTGGTCACCATCGATTCTTAATATACAAACTTCTAGTTTGTACACTACTACACTAGTACACTACTTCTAGTTTGTCGCTGTCAACGGTTACCGTTTGTGGGAGGCATGAGTTTATTTTCTTTGTGTATCTTCCCTTCATTCGGAAGTTGTCGTTGCATCTGCTCATGTTCCTGCTGATTTAGTGGACATAAATACTTTTGAAATAACTTCCGATATGATTCTGTCAGCTGCTAAGAAAATGAAACGTTCAAGTTGTCCTGGACCCGATGGAATTCCGGCTCTAGTCTTCGCCCGTTGTGCACTTGCATTAGTGGATCCGTTGTGCCGGATATTCAACAAATCAATTAAGGACGGAAAATTTCCGACGATCTGGAAGCAGTCATTCATGTTCCCTGTGTTTAAAAGTGGCGACCGTCGGAACGTTCGAAACTATCGTGGCATCATTAGTCTTTCTGCTGCGTCCAAAAAGCCTGGATGCTAATTCCGTTATCGAAATTTGACCTTCTGTTTTTATACGACAGACTTCGCAACCAGCTGTTAGAATACAGGACAGTGCGGGGTCAGTGCTACGATCCTATTGACTCTAACAGTTAGACCTTGTTAGACCAGCGTCTTTCCTCGAGGCCAACTGGGAGGCAATTCTGCTGCGTCCAAGCTATTTGAAATGGTAGTGAGCAATTTTCTTCTTGCTAGAACAAAATGCTATATCTCTGCCGACCAACATGGATTTATGCCTGGGCGATCCGTAAGCACAAACCTATTGGAGTTCACATCTACTTGTATATCACATATGGAACAAAAGGCACAAATAGATGTGATCTACACGAACTGAAGGCTGCGTTCGATCGTATTGACCATAAAATACTTCTGCAGAAAATTGCGCGACTTGGTGCATCTCAGAATTTTACGAAATGGCTCAGTTCCTAGCTATGTGGTAGAGTCCTATGCGTGCAGCTCGACTCCTGCTTCTCTTCCCAGTTTACCAACTTGTCGGGTGTACCACAAGGAAGAAACATGCGACCGCTTCTGTTTTTGCTGTTTGTGAACGATATTGGTTCGCTGCTTGGAGCTGGGTGCAAGCTAATGTATGCTGATGATTTGAAATTTTATTCGGTAGTTCGTTCCATAGACGATTGTATCCGGCTTCAAAGGCACGTTGGAAGTGTTTGTTGACTGGTGCAATAAAAATTGGCTTGTTATCAGCATCACAAAATGTCAAGTGTGACTTTCCCCCGTATCGCCAGTCCGGTTGTCTTTAACTACCAAATAAATGAGCATGTACTCACAAGAGTCGATCAAGTCAATGACCTTGGGGTACTGCTCGACACCAAACTTAAGTTCAACTTACATCGTACCACGGCAATATCGAAGCCTCCCTACAGCTCGGTTTCATCGCTAAAATTGCACGTGATTTCAGAGTTCCTCACTGCATGAAGGCGCTGTACTGTTCATTAGTTCGCCCGTTGATTAAAAATGCTTGCTTGGTATGGTGCCTCTATCAGTTGTTGTGGAATTTGCGTATCGAAAGAGTGCAAAAACGTTTCCTGAGGCTTGCGTTGAGAGACCTACCAGGGTGCGACCCAATCAAATGGCGAAATCGAGTCACCGAGCATCCTGTCTCTCATCAACTTTCGTGCATCGCAACGTACCCTGCGCTCAACCGAGCTACTGCAACCGAGATGTTGAACATCATGCAGGATAAGCCGTTACCTTGTCTTAACCCTCACCGCGTCTCGAAGGGACTCGAGAGTATCCCCGAGATGTACCCGAAACACATCACTCGATCCAATGTAGCTCTGATCAATCGCGTCAGTTTATCTGAAAAACCGTGTACGTTCATTATCTGCCATAGTTGGTCTCAATCGACTGTATCGTATGCTGCCTTGAAATCAATAAAGATGATGCGTGGGCACGTTGTACTCCCGACATTCCTGCAAGATTTGCCGATGGTAAAAATTTGGTCCGCAGTGACGCGAGCCCCCTTACGAAACCCTGTGCTAACGGCGACAACCGACGTAACAGGATCTAGGAGAGTGCCTTGTAGGTGGCATTTACTATCGTTATACTGTGATAGCTGCAGCAATCGAGCCGATCACCTTTTTTGTAGATTGCGCAAACCACCCCTTTCATCCATTCCTGCGGTAGCGTCTACTCCTCCCAAACATTGCAAATAATTCAGTGTAGGGCCGAGCTAGCGTTTTTCGGCCAAATTTATAAAGTTCTGCTGATAAGCGGTTCTTACGGGCGGCTGTGTTGGTCTTCAGCAGCCCGATTTCTCGTTGGACCTCTTTGAAGTGTTGGGGTATTACTATCAATCGTGGGCTCTCCTACTATAGATTAACTTCTGATCCGTCTACTTCTGCAACTTCGCCATTGAGGTGTTTATCGAAGAACTGCTTCCACCTATCGACCACCTCGTGCTCGTTTGTGATTAGGTTCCCTCCTAATCGGTGTGCAGCCCTTACGAGTTTGGCTCACCTTCGCGTAAAACTTGCGCGTGTCATTAGCTCAGACTAGTCGCTCTAATTCTTCACGATCTTTGTCCTTCGATAATTTTCCTCAGGTAGTTACAATCCAATTAACACTGTTTTTTCGAGAAAGTCGGTTAACTTACATATGTATAGACTGTTCCGATAATTATAAATACGCTAAAAAGTAACCGTCATTTCAAATATCGTGCAGTATTCAACGTAACTTCGGTTGGTTCCTGTTGTTTACAATCAAAACAAATAGCTGTTGTACTTTTTTTCGGTATTTTGTGCGGAAGTTTTAAAATGCGAGACCTTTGTCTCGAGCAAAGAAAACGGATTGTGTACACAAGGGGCACCATGAGTGGTCTTTTGATCAGAAAACTAGTCGTATAACCCTGACTGGAAGATAAGGAAGCGGCATCCTTCGGCATCAGCTCGGTATATGGCGAAAAACCGAAACTCGTGAACCTCAGCGACTAATTTTACGCGTGCTAAAGAGAGAATGGGCCTGCAGTGCGGACTTGTCGAAAGCAGAAGCAACCAAAACGAAGCAGTCTAAATCTGTGAAACTGAGAGCTTGGAAGCTGAACCTACGATAAACTACTGATCAGGAGGATTGGAGTGTGTTATCATGGATAACGAAAACTCATAAAAATCGACATAAAAGTCGGAAGGATATTCCGGGATCTGTGAAGACTGTTTACACAGAAAACTGAAAGAATATTTGCAGAAAAACCTGCACCCTTAATCGAACAGCATAACAATGCTGCAATCTATAGGCTTTAGGCTCGCTTTTTGCCATTACTCTAAAAAAAGGGCTAGAGTGGTATGAAGCCAACAATGTTACTTGTGTACGTTTTTGACTTATTTTTAGGCGGGTTCTGGTATACTAAGTATTGTTTATAAATGCTTTTGGGTGTAACATACCCAATATGTTAGGTTGATTGCAATTTTTAGGTCTCAAGGTTCTTCAATGCCTTTCCCTGAAGCGGCATAGTTTTGGTTATTTGTAGGTAATTTAAATCTGAAGTTCATAAAACTCTTTTTCAAAAACTAGGTTTATAATTTGCTAAACATAATTACACAACATTTAGAAGCTGGGGTTCCGCTTCAAAAAACGAAATGCCTTTCTAAGGTTAAACTATTTGAATGGATTTTTAGTTTACTGCAGTTATTTGATAAATCGTTAAATCGAGTAGACGCATGGTGGATTACTCTCATTTCAAACACCAACCGACTCCTTCATTCTTAACGTCGTTCACGTGTTGGAAATAAAGGCATCAGTCAAAACCACAACTCATAGGTTTTATTTTCTACTATTCTTTCACAGACACCGTACATCATTAACCAGCTAATAACAATAGCAGCGACCAAAATGAAGCGCTTTTTCCCACCGATGATGGTGCTACCGGAAAGCTAGACGATGTCGGGCCAACAAATAATCTGTTGCCAGTACCTGCGACGGGAGAACCTAGCAAGAGGAGCTCGATGGAAAAATCATTTCCATCCCCAAACAACAACGACGGCAAACGGTTCACTTTGTTTGTGGTAAAGTTGGCTCCAACACAATAATGCGCGGAAAATTGCTTAGATTTTCTGTGTAGCACCGAAGAGTGGTATTTGTGCAAACTACCTACTAAAAAGTACAGTGAATCAAACGAAAACAAAAAATCCAAAAGTTTTGCCAGCTCACGACAGCATGCTAGGCACGGTAGCGCGCCAGCAAGCACAAGCATTCATCATCAAGTCATAGAAGTTGCAAACTCCTTTATTGTGCCGGTGTTAGACTATGTAAAGTGTGTGACCGGAAAGGTAATATATAAAAAGGGCATTGATCCAAGTTCAATCGGTGCTTGGTTGTGAGTAGGTGAAGACAATACTGCTGTACGAGGTGCAACTCGTACGATGGTATCGAATCCGTTAAACATCAGCAAGGCCGTGTCGTTGTCTATCATTTTGGAGTAATAGAAATAATGATCGGGCCTGTTTCTTGTCAAAAGGTCGGATATAGTGAAAAGAGGCAATAACTGTTTAACAGACTCGCATTGCTAGCCCGCCAAGCGTCAACCATCAACGGTTTATCGCAGTGAAATATCGGGCATAAATTTCAGTGCTTGCTAAATCTATATCGCATCAATAGCTGGCCATTTTGTGCCCCGGTTGTATATGGGTCTGGCAAATAGTGTTTGTGCCACGAACCTCGCTCCACCTCGTAAGGCTAGTCGGTGGCAGTAAAATCGGTGCTTGGTTGGGGCGTCGTGCAAAAACCATCCCAACATACATACATTCACTGCCATCCACCCATCTCCGAGCGTGGAGACAATCGATCCTGGATTACGGTATTCGTCATAAAAGTAGGAAAATGTCTACCAGTCGTTATTTAAACTGGTCGCGACCGTCACCCGGTAGACATCCGCTCCGAAAGCAGATGTCCTGCTTCGAATCGTTCTCCGGTGGAAGAAGTCTTTCGGTAAATAATCTCACCTCGTCCGCTAACAAAAGTGTTGATTTCGCTACCTTCGTAACGGCAGCGATTATTCACACGAATCGTTTTCAAAATTATCCCGCCTATCAACAGCAGAATCTTTCGCGACGTGGCAGTGCATCAATCGAAATTGTCGAAGATAACGAATCATCACCCTCGGGTAAAGTGAATCGCCGACCGGCCAGTGCCCATACCACCACATCGTCGTCGTCCGGTTCGACCAGATCGGGTTCATCATCCGCGATGGCCAGAAGAGTGAACGAAGGCCGGAAAGTGTTTGCTAAGCAGCTCTCGCTGGACAGTCCTATGCTGAATGGCAAAGGTCCAGCGGCAGGCCACGCCTGGACTACAGATTCCACGTCCAGTCGGGCCTCGTCCCTTAGCGGTGGTGGTGGTGGTTCGACATCTCCCAGTAGTGCATCGAAGCAACCAGCTAATCAGGAGCAGAGCAGTAGCGGAGGGTCCACAACGTCCGGAATAAAGAAGCGACCCTCGGGAGTGGGCGCTAAAAATGAGTATGTATTGAGTTTTGTTTTTTTTCTGTGATTAAGCAATGTATTTCTAGAGTATAATCTAATGTGTGTGTTGAAAGAAAATAGTTAAAACAGATTGCAACGTCAAGTGTCCGGTTGCTCTTCAAGTAAGATATTTCAACAATTTCATGATAGTGTTTTGTCTGAGCACAGATAAATCAACATAAAAAAATACAGGATACGGGTTTCCTACTCCAAAAATATGGTTGTAGAACAAGTTTCACAGAAAAAAGACACTCATTTGCCAACAGTGGTGGACCTAATGCGTCAAAAGAAGTATTGACTATATATGTATTATTATGTCATTTGAGCTCGACTAGATTCGATCCATGAAAGATATAATCTGGATTTGCACAAAATTTGCCAAGGTGAATTTGCCAAAAGAAAAGTAGGAAAACAAGCGTGTAGGGCGCTATATCTCTGCATATTAGCGTTGATAGAAGGAAATGTTTATCAACTTAGGGAATATATTGGCTCGTTTCATTGTGCCTGATTTTTATTTTCAGGAGTAATAAATTCAAATTTGTCACGAGGTTTTTGAGACGCCGTAAATCTCGCATGTGCATGATATTTGTCGATATAAATTAACAAATTATGGTTGATTTTGAAGTACCATTACCATCATATTAAATTTATAAAAAAAGGTGAATTTTTGAGCTATTGATGAAAATTAAAGATTATTAACGGATTAACAAAGCATGTCCGGGCGCTTGAATTGAAAATAGTTTCTCGTTTTTTTTTGGGTGTTTTTCGCCACCACAGAGCATTTTATGAAATCGTTTTTTTAATAATATGTTTTTAATAACACAATTACACAAAAATATTTATTCTGCGATGCTTGATTCAACGGTTATGATTTAAAATAAGCAGCGTCTAAAAATTTTGTGAGAAATTTTTGCAGAAATTTTCGACCTCGAATATTTTAATGCATAAGTCTGTTTACCATACCTGTACCAAATTTAATGAAATTCTGAGATCCTTTGGACCAAGCTCGATCATTTGAGTTTAGTAAAATTGACTCTGAATTGTCCCTGTAGTTAGCGACTAAAACTGTAGGACAGTGTATCGATGTGCTTAACCCATCACGTGTATAATGTTCCGAAAATTAAACGATTTCAAAATTTTCTCTTTTCTTTTCTTGTGCTCCGTGAGCAGCGTCACGGCTTCAAGTCCATAAAGAACTACCAGTCTAATAAGGGTTTTGTACATTGTTAGTTTCGTGCGGCAGCGTATGCTTCTTGATCGTAGCGTTTTACGAAGGCCAAAGTAGGCCCGATTTGGATGCGCCGCTGGATCTCCTTACTAGTGTTGTTGTCCGCGGTCACCAGCGATCCTAAATACACGAACTCCTCTACCATTTCTAGTTCGTCGCCGTCAACGGTTACCGTCCGTGGCAGACGCGCGTTTGTTTCCTTTGTGCCTCTTCCTTTCATGTATTTAGCCCAATTCTCCTAGACTCCGCTTTCAGTTTGGCGTAGATTGCCTCCGGCGACGCAGAGTTCCTGATTATGATATTGAAGTCATCTGCAAAGCTTAGAAGTTGGCTACCCTTGGTAAAAATCGTGCCTCTCGTTTCGATGCCCGCTCGTCGGATCACCCCCTCAAGAGCGATGTTGAACAGCATGCAGGATAAACCGTCACCTTGCCTCAACCCTCGCCGCGTCTCTAAGGGACTCGAGAGTGTCCCAGAGATGCGTACGAAAAACATCACTCGATCCAATGTAGCTCTGATCAGTCGCATCAGTTTGTGCGGAAAACCGTGTTCGTGCACTATCTGCCATAGCTTGTCTCGATCGACTGTATCGTATGCTGCTTTGAAATCAATAAAGATGTGATGCGTGGGCACGTTGTACTCCCGACATTTCTGCAAGATCTGTCGGATAGTAAAAATTTGGTCCGTAGTTGCGCGAGCCCCCATGAAACCCGCCTGATAATTCCCTACGAAACCTTGTGCTATCGGTGACAGCCGGCGTAACAGGATCTAGGAAAGTACCTTGTAGGCGGCGTTTACCAGCGTAATACCGCGATAGCTGCAGCAGTCTAGCCGATCACCCTTTTTGTAGATGGGACAAACCACTCCTTCTATCCATTCCTCCGGTAGCTTTTCCTCCTCCCAAATCCCCGAAATAACCCAGTGTAGAGCCTTTGCTAGCGTTTCTCCGCCATGTTGATAAAGCTCTGCCGGTAGGCGGTCCTTCCCAGCGGTTTTGTTGGTCTTCAGCAGCCCGATTTCTCGTTTGACTTCGTGGAGATCAGGTGCTAGGACATTAATTTCCGTTCCGCCTCCTTCTGCGACTTCGCCATTGAGGTGTTCATCGGAGAACTGCTTCCATAAAATGTGAAAAATTGTCAATTATTCTTGTAAGTTAGCACTAAACTTCAAAATTTGGTTGAATTAACATTTCTGCCAAAAGACTGTTATGGCAAATGGAATTATACCAGATACCGTAATGCCAAACAGCGTTTTGCCAAATGACTTTATGCCACACAGGGCAGCCCGAGTTCAGCTATTTGGGATCTCTGGTGGCTGCCGACAGTAATATGAGTAACGATATTCACCGGCATATTCAAAGTGTTAGTCAAGTTTACCTTTCCCTCTGCAATACTCTTCGATCAAGGAGCATATGTCAGCGCACAAAGCTGACGATGTGCAAAACACTAATCAGACTGGTAATCCTTTACGGATTTCAGACAGTAATTTTGGTTTACAAAAGAAAGACACTTGCCGTATTTCAACAGACGGTGTGACGGACTATTTTTGACGGAGTACAAACGGAAATCGAAGGCGTATGAGCTACTGGCACCACTTGGAGAGATTCCCACCATGCACCTGGCGAATGGAAATATTCTTTTGTTTATTTTATAGGAAGTTTGTTTGATTTCAATTTCAATGCGCGCACCCTCAGAGAAACTTGGTCGTGCATTCTTAGGGTGTTTTATATTTTGTTTTATACCACCGTTGGTCGTTCTGTTTTCTGTTTTGAACGCGACTACTTTTACCTTGCCATGAATCGGCCGAGATTTATTCCTCGGGTCCAGCCTGGTTCAATCTATTGTACTAGCTGCTGCTAGGTGGAGTAGGGAAAGCAATAATAAAACCGATTATGTTTTTCGCTGCTTACCGACACTCGCCGGAATCTAATGAAGCTTTTTGATTTGTTCGACAAAGCTGTAAAGCATATAACTTGCTGCGTAAAAAGCAGTAGAAATTGTAGTTTTACTGTTAGTTCATCCTGATTTGATTTACGGTGCACGCTATGTCTGAAGGGTGCGATTATGCAACTTTAATGTACATAAAATTTTCTTTCACAACGTGTTAGTACACGTCTTCACGATTCAGAATATGCTAATTTTAAAAAAATCCATCGGGAAAACATTGAAAAAAGTCAATTTGAATATTTTAGCAGTGATCAACCGGGTACAGGTGTACGGACTTAGTAATTCCATAATAAAAGGTGCTCCGATTTTGCTCAAACTTTGTGGATTTGTTCTTTTTATGAAAATTTTAGACCCGTATTTTTAATTTGGCGCTTAGGGTACCCCCTCTTGAATTGGGTTGGTCTTGACACCTTCTTTTGAATACTTAACTTTTGAATGCCACTACTGCCACGAAATCTTTAAATATCTAAATTTTTGTGCTTGATGAATGAAAATTATTAAATATGGAGAATTTCACTTGAAATAACTCGAAACAGTGGACCCCTCGTTCGCCAAGTGACCAGAACAGTATTAAAAAGAGTTGATTTTTGGCTAACTTCAACATTTTTATCGTGTGATATTCCCTAAATTTGCTATATAAACAAATAATAAATGGCATGGTTTTGTAAAAAGAAAGGATGAGGCTTTCAAATTAGGTGGAAAAATTTTTGTAGCGACAATTCCAAGTGTCCCCATATTAGATTATGACAAGAAATCGACTTTTTGCCACATCACTCGGTTTTGTTTAAGATCTAAGATGGCCGCAACATAATTTGTAAGCACTATCTTTCTTCTTTACAAAACTATTTTTTGGGAATGGTTAGGAAAGAGTGGAAAGGTAAGGGGGAGGGGGGTAATTGGTAGCTACGTATAACAAGTTGTCGTTGTGACTCCTACCTTTTATCCAAAGCTGGAAGGTGAATGGCCCAGCTAGCATTTTCATATGTATAAAAAAGGTAAAAATCAGCATTACCTACAGATATACATGCTAAATAAATCGTATTTCATGCGCAAAATTGGCATATCCGTACTATTTTGGAGGCGATATACGTAATGTAATGTATTCAGCTGAGCGATTCAAAAGTTTTTGGGTGGTTTTTCATTTCGACGTATCTGACAATGAGAGATTCTCTTCGTGTCTCCTCTCTTCCGTTTTATACGGCGAAATTAAAGCATTGAAAAGAAAATTTTCAAAACATTTAGTTAGCCAGTGATTCCGGCAACCGATTCGTGCAAAGCTGATGTGCTAAAATGCATTAGTATCGCCGTAAAAAGCGGAAGAGAGGGGACACGAAGAAAATCTCTCATTGTCAGATTCGTTGAAATGAAAAAGTATCCGAGAGTTAAGTATTTAAGAGAAGAGACACAGATGATGATTTTAGCACTACCCTAAGTGGTCTAAAATTTTCATAAAAAGAACAAATCCACAAAGTTTGAGCAAAATCGGAGCACCTTTTATTATGGAATTACTAGTGCGTATACCTGTACCCGGTTGATTACTGCTAAAATATTCAAATTGACTTTTTTCAATTTTTTCCCGATGGATTTTTTTAAAATTAGCATATTCTGAATCGTGGAAACCTGTACTAACACGTTGTGAAAGAAAATTTTATGTACATCAAAGTTGCATAATCGCACTCTTCAGACATAGCGTGCGGTGCCCATAATGAAATATCCGAAAGAATATATAATAATAATTTTCAGCCGTTTCCGTAGTTGTGCAGCATATGCCCATTAAATTTTATCGTGCATATTGAAATAATAAGCGGCTAAAATGAACGCGTCATCAAAATTTTGCAATTTTTCAAAACCAGTTACTTAAACAAAATAATTATATTAGATTAGTCGATCTTCCTGGTCAGATTAATAATAACTTCCTTTCTACAACTCTCGCTTTGCTTTGATGAATTGTTGTTTGGCGACCAAAAAAAAGTGGTAGAAAATGACAATATGGCCTCGCATAAAAAAGATGTGAACTAATTTGTAACTGGTGTTGAACTCTACTATTCTGGATAATAGTAGCAATAAATCCGTTTGTTTAGGGTGTTTCTATATTAATAGCACCATAAAACTAACTGTTTTATCAACTTTGATTGGTGCGCCAAATTGTATTGCTACAACCCACTTATAGAAAGTTTATAAGAGATGTGTGGCAGTCAACCAGGTTTATATTTTAATTCCACAGAAAAGTAAAATTTCAAATTATTATATTGTAAATTGTTATATCTAGATTCAGAGTTCTATTTTTTTTAGACAAACTGACGAGCGCAACAAGAAGGCCCTCCTGCAGGACAAGGATGCTCGAATCAACATCAAGATCTTTCTCGGGCAAACCATTCAGCAGGATTCTTCCGACAACGGCGTTAGCGATACGGAGTGTTCCGTGCTGCAGGCCACGGATACCAACCAACAGCGTCCCACGCCCAAACCAAACCAGCTGCCCCAACCAGCACACCACCAGCTGTCAGCAGGCAATCAGAAGACGACGGAAGCGGAAAATTCGGTAAGTTTTTTTTCCTTCGCGTTTCTTCGCTGCCTGGTAGGCTCGTCCTTTGAAATCGATTTAAGTTTCAATCAGATTTCGACTTCACCCGCCCCTCAGTTTTCACACCAGTGCAGTGAATGCTGTTTGTCGCAATTGGTTGGCATTTGATGCGTCCCTGTGATACTAAAGTAGGTCACCCCGCCGCGCCGCCCGTCCCCCCGGTGTGATCAGTTAGCCTATTTCGTTTTTTTATCTATCAGAAACATGCAAGCAACTTATATGCAATGGTGATTGTTTGTATTGTTTGAATAACAATATAAAATTGAATGAAGTTTCAATTGCCGTGAATTGAATTATACGCTTTCTGTTTCAAAAATGGGCTAAACACTTAAAATGGAGTAAAAACAATTAACTTAAATAAGCTAATGCTGAAAGAAACCTTTCTTATACCAGCACATTAATTCTTTATTATAGAAATCGAGTTGTCGTACGATTACGAAGAGTCTAATTTAAAAAATTCATAACTCTTGAAACGAACTTTTTTTATGAAAATGTAAGCAAATTTTCTCAGCAATCGAAAAATATATTATCAGGAAAGTTTTTTCCACAACATTCGAAGGAGCTTATGTAGATAAATAAGTAAGAATTCTACCAAAAAATAAGTTGCTATCGTTTAGTTAGTCTTGGCATAAATGGTCTGGTGTGTTAACATTCAATCACGCACCCTTTTTATATTTTTCGTAGTTAAACTTTAAATCGGTTTGGCACGAAAATGAGATTTTGTTGACTAACTCCTTTCTAACAGTCCATAGAATTGTGATGCAACGAGGCAAAGTTTTGAGACGTAAACAATATATATCTTAATATATAGGTCGGAAATATGGCGTTCCGTTGGGCAGGCAATGAAGAAACAAAGGAGTGATTTTATGAGTGAAAGCCGGCCGATTAATTTCGAAAGTATGTAAATAGCAGTCGATGAATTTGTTTCAAGCACTGTTGGAAGCCGGTCTTGGGATTTTCCCCTGACTGCGATAAACAGCTGAGTGGCAACAGGATGTAACTTTGAACTTGAGACTACTGAATTGTGGAATTTGTGGAATAAATTGAATAATGTTCGATCAATAATAGCTGAGTTCAAACAAATAAACATAGCCTAATGAAGAAGTTCCTGAAAAAAACATTTTACGCGCACATTTTGCGTGTATCAGAATTAACGTCAGATAGGAGTATTTCGCGGGCAAGTAAGCATTGTGCGTTAGAAGAACCTTGAGTGTTATGTCTGTTTCTCTGTGGTTCAGTTTTCGCCAATAACGCATTGGGTGTAAAAGTTTTTATGATAATGCGATCAAATTTTGATGTGTGCAAAAACAAACAAAGCGAATTTGAATTTTACCTTTTAACATTGGATTGAAGGTATTGCACCTTTCTCTCGGAAATACATTCTGTAAATAGGACATCGCAACTGTTTTACACGAATGCAGTACCGAACCGGATTCAATGTTTCGATTCTGACGAGCTAGATAGTGGTAGGGCCTATACATTGGTGCTAGATAATGGGTGGGGATTTCCGATTGATGTTTTGTACCAATTTTGTTCAATCTCCGACATGGCTCTGTTTCTGTTGAAAAATATTTTGCCGGCTAAAATATTATTCTACGTTGATACACAACTATCCGCACCGTCGATCAAAATTATTTCTCTCGAATGCAGATAAATGTAAAATTGTGGCAATAATTCACGGAACTTAGAAAACATTTTTTTGAATAACATTCCAAAAATGAGAATAAAGAATGAAATATGTTTAGAAAAATTTATTTTCTGAATCTTCTACAGCGACACAATCATAATTTTTTTGCAGCAACCTATCTCTTCGCAAACAGACTGCGAGGAAACGATAGTTTATGTCCCTATTTAACACCTCTTAACAATAAAGGATTATGAGTGCCATCATTGAAAATGCTTTCTATACCTAGCACTTATTGATAATGCAATTTTTGACCCCGATTTCAGTACTCCTTCACACCTGAATGGGGTCGGATACCTAGGAGAAAAAAGCAAACAATCCTAGGCAAACAAATCCTTTAGACTGGGGCACGAAATGAACATGTGCCTTGGTCGGTTGAATTGAAAGCCTCTCTCGATTCGCTAAAAGGATAAACGATAATGTGGCGTGATTTTTGCCACTCCGATAGACTCCGCACCTCTGCACAACAATGCAGACACGTTGGAAAATCGGGTCTTATCAGTATCGTTCGAGCAATGCACCTTCACATAACGCTCATCTAGGTGTCCGTGATTAATCCGGAAAAAAGTGAACCACGGCTTTTGAGAACGAACGGCTTTTAAGTGCTCCAAAAGAATGATGCAGTAGTGACAGCTTACTAGCCACGTGTGAACGAGAGGCAGTGCATCATATATAATATTCCAGTCAAAAGTTTGCCGCATTCTTTTTGAACTAATTAACACTAACTTTCTCGTCAGAGTCCCGTGCGAAAAACAAATCCGACAACTATACTAAAGTTGGCTGGATAATTTCCCTTTTGGCACCCTCTCTGATGTGAAGCATTGCGATTTCGCGAAAAATGCGCTTTCCGTGACACCGACGCAGAATGTTAACACTTTAGCAGGCAGTAGCTACTACCAGACTACGACTACATCGCTAGGATTGGCTTGTTTACAGAAACAGTTGAAATGGCGGCACAAACAAGTAGGCGTGAAATTTTTTTTGCGAAGGTTGCATTCGTGTGTCGTAAAGTGTAAATTCCTTAATAAAAAGTTTTCACAGTTGAACACTTTTGTTAGAAAAATCCCACAAGTTGACAGATACTTACTAGAATAAAAGTGATGAAAACTTTTAGCTAGAGGCAAGTGTGTTATGAAGTACTACAACTGATGGTCCCCATTGCATTGCATTACATTGGGTGGTGCATGAATGTATAAAATAGCAAACAAACCAGCAGCGTGATAGTTTCCATTTACATTTCTCATTTATCAACGTCATGGCGGAGTAATTAGAGAAGAGAAGTGCTTCGTTTTATTCTATAACAATTAAAATACCTCAAGTGTTTGCATGCTAAAGAGACAGTGTGGAAAAATTTGCATGATACCGATGAACTTTGCGGTTTCTCAACCCTTGCTTACCCGTTAGTAGAATAGTAAGGTCGCTAAAGATGCCTTGATTTTCGCTTCCAGGTTGGAATGCTACTCATATTATGCAAACATTTAGTTGTTTCCTTCACTCTTTAGACGAATTTTTTCTATTTGTTTTATATTGATATGCTTTACTTTCGAATATACCTTCCCGATTCAAATTTCTGACAACTTCAAACTTCGGATACTTTAGCATGAAACGCACATTAACATTGCTAATACGACTAAATGGGTTTACTTATTTTACACCATCGTGTTCATTGGGATGTCCTTTATCCGGGGAGGTATAACATTAAGCTGTAAGACTCCTTGTTGGAAATCAGTACGCGCTGAAAAAAGTGAAAACTCAGATTTTTACTTGATTAGCTTTGGGTCAATCCCGATGTAGTGGTTAGCATTCACGTCTCTCACGCCGAGGAGCCTGGTTTAATTTCCAACCTCGTAGAAATCACGAATGACCCAAGCTGTTAAAGTGATTATAATAAAAAAATTAAAGTGATTTTTTAAAAAAAATATATAAAATCACTTAATTAAGTCAAGTTGCACGGGGAACGTAATCTTAATTTTCATCCATATATTCCGCATGTTTAAAGTCTGATACAGAAATGTTCGTATTATGAATGAAGACCATAAAAGAGTCTAAAGTAGTTGTAGCTGCTGAATAAAGAACCCATGTTTCACAGAGATAAGATTAACAACGTTTCTACATAGATAACACGGGCTACTAAAACGCTAAAAAATCTGAAAAATCGAGATGACCTTTTCTGACCTTTCTAGCGACAGTACCCGAACTAAAATAGGCTAACGCGCGCGATCGCAAACGTTATTGGTTTACTTTTGTATTAGAAAATCACGATTATATGATGGTTTATTGACCATAAGGTCGCAAAGGAGAGAAGATTGAAAGGCAATCAACGAGAGCGTATGTCTATTGAGGGCAAAGGGTTGTTTCTTCAATTACAGCATCATCAACATGCACTGCCCGTACGAAAGTAGCCCGACTAAGACAAGGAAACTTACTACACGCGGCTGGAAGCAACGTACGACCGTTGTTAGCCACGGGACATCAAGATGGTCCTAGGAAATATGATAGCCCAGGCTGGTAAGGAAGAAACAGAACCGGCGTTTAGGCCAGCAAACCCGTGCGGTCGCACAGAGCCTCGCGGTTCCGAGGGGCCTCGCATTTGGTGATGACTAGAGGAAAATGTTAAAAAAAATCTAGTGAACAATCCCTGGCATTAAATACACCACGATAGGCTGTTCAGAAATATTTGAATGATTTCCATTATTTCCTTTCCTGTTTTATTTAAACGCAGAGTGTAAATTAATGAGAAAAAATCGATGGCCTCGCTGCTCTGGAATGGATCATTACATAATATGCCAAACGACTCGGCTCAGTTTACACGCCGACTGTTTATGGAGGCTTCGGTCAAACGGACACTTAGCTCGTTAGAACCAATGAAATCTCCAGGTTAAAATCGTATTCCACCCATCTCTTTACAGAAAATAGACGACGTTATAATGTCCGAGCTCATCAACCTTTTTCGAGCTAGTTTAGCTTTGGAATATATCCCGGAGAATTGCCGGAAAGTAGAGATAATGTTCATAGCTAAGGGCGATAAAAAAGAGAAAACCATGCATAGGCTTTCAGATCAATAAGTCTGACATTAACGCTTCTTAAGTTGATGACGAAAATCACAGATAATTACTTTGTGCTTTCCATGATATTGAAGGAGCTTTCGATTACACGTCCTTCGTTTCAATTATTACGGCTCTCTTTGAAAATGGAATCGACCACACTACAATGAGCTAGATTCCAGTAATGCTTTCGAGCAGAGAAATCACAGCCTCATTGAGAGATGATCAAAGGATGTCCACAAGTAGTTCTTTCTCCCTTGCTTTGGACACTGGTGGCTGACGCACTCCTTCACAAGAAATCGCAGCTTGGTTATAAAATAATTGCTTCAGCCGTCGACGTAGAACTTATCTTCAGAGAGAAGCTTGACGCAGTACAGTCTAGTTGTTTGTTAGGAGCTCTAAACACTACAATGTGATGACGCTTATAAAGCGGGCTATATATAAACCCCACAAGAACAGTCGATATCATTCACTGGGTGAAGAAAATATTTTGTTTCATTCCCTAAACTGATTGATGTCAGGCTAAGCTTCAGTAAGGGAGTCAAACTGTTTGGAATAATTCTAGATAAAAAACTTAACTAAGCTGCCTACCTAGATTAGGTTGATACGAATATATCCCGTTGCAATCCAGGGTTGTACAAGGTTGTAAACTAAACACTTTTATCTACCCAAATCCTACAGTAGCTAAAAACTACTCAACTCAACCCGTAGTGAACTACGCACAATCACGGAACTCATAACTGGACACTGTCCCGCTCTTTATCATTAAAAGAATATCGGATGATACCGAAATGTGCCGTTTTTGAATTTCTGAACTTGAAAGTTCAGTGCATCTGCTCTGTAAATACGGGGTCTTGCTTTATCTAGGCATAACTTGGAAGCTTCCTTTCTGGACCCGAAATCCCATAAGGTCATAAATTTTATAAACCATGTAGTATGAAATTGGGTCACAACTATTTTAGACCAACCACGTGTTTTTTGTCTTGAAATGAGGTCAGGCATATATAATTAATATTTACAATTGACGAAGGGACGGTAGAAAAAATAATGAATTTTTTTTAATAGACAAGGAGAAAAAGCGGAAAGGTGAGAGAGAGAGAGGGGCACTTATTAGTGGCTACGCTTAACAAAGTAGTCGTTGTGACTCCTACCTTTTCATTCAATGCTGGAGGGTCCATGGGTCGAACTGATTTTATAATCTCTGATTATAGCTTGATTCGACCCATAAACCCTCCAGCATTAGACAAAAAGGTAGGAGTCAACGACTACTTTGTTAAGCGTAGTATTAGTATCTCCCCCCCCCCCCTTTCCCCTTCTCTCACTCACCTTTCCGCTCTTTCTCCTTCACTATTAAAAAATTTTCAATACTTTCTTCTACCGTCCCTTCGTCAATTGTAAAAGAACTGCCATTCCAAACAATATTAACAACTATCTTGCTCGACTCCATTAATCGGTATGGGCAGTCGATAAACTGCGTAGGGTAATCGGAGCCTGCCCAAAAGATTATTCAGACTGCCATAGTGGCCTTTTAATCCAATATCCTTGTGACACACAAAAGAGCCTCGCTGCTTAATCTGCACAGGGCCTCGCGCGTTGTAATGCCGGCTCTGGTAAGAAATGCATGGACTGATAAAAAACCCACAGCCTGCACATCGACACGAACGATAACGTTTAACGCTCTAATAACTTCGAGCTTCTCGAGGCCTGGTGATCCGAAGCACGTTTTTTCTAAGCAAAGATGTTTACAAAGACACCTGGAAATCTCCTGACCAACGTAGATGGTCATCTCATAGATCAGCGGTTCCCAAAAGGGGGCTCGCGAATCCCCAGGGGTTCGCCAAAAGCTTTAGGTGGTTCGAGAAAAATTTGGCAGTAATGGCGGACGATTCCATTGGATGTGTGAGATGAGAGATGCCAAACCAGTGCAAGTAAGATACGAATCAGTTTGGAGTCATTGTTGCATTCACCAGCAGGATTTCAGATAAAGCATTGGGGATGGTGGGTTTTTTTTATGCTGACTGATCAAGGGTGCATCATATCACGCCGCTCCGTATTATGTTGGAGAAAATCAAAGGATTCCAAAACTTCCATGGCCTGTTTATTGATATCAACAGGTAAATCTTGAAAGCAATTGTAACCATAGTAAGTCGAATTGTAGATTACCCTGAAACCCTTTGACAATGCAACAATGATAGGACTCTGATTTGGCCGACGACATACTGTCCCAACTGCGATCTGATATAAAGAACCAGCTTGACTGCTCCGATAGCTCCAAGGCAGCATATCTCATAGTCAACGTTGCTAAATCGACACTAATAATCCCTCCAAATTCGCTGGAGCTGAACCACCAGTTAAGGGAGGGAAATTTACCAAGACTATAAACACATGCACCAGTGCTGCCTTTGTGAGTCATCGAAATGTTTGGCGCTCAAATCAAAGCCTCCATCACTGAAGCCACTAACGCCAAATACAAGCAGAAATTCGGGAGCATACCTTTAAAAGAGGAGTGAACGAAATTGATTGAGTTCTCTTGTGACAGCTCACTCGATAAAGAATTTGTATGAGATGTAAGCAGTTGTTTCAGATGTAAGCAGTTGCTTACATTTTGAGTAAATGTGTTTCGTGCACATCTCGGGGGCACTCTCGAGTCCCTCCGAGATGCGACGAAGGTTGAGTGAGACAAGATGACGGCTTATCCTGTGTGCTTTTCAACATCACTCTTGATGGTCCGAAGAGCGAACATCGAAACGAGAGGCACTAAATCGATAGTAGGAAGGTAGCCCACTCCTAGGCTTCGCAGATGACTTTCATGTCATAGCCAGGAATGATGTCGAACGACAGTGCGAAGAAAAAAAGTTCTCTTTAACAACCCCACCGGCACCAGCAACAGAGGGACCCAACGTGCAAAATGGCTTGACCAAATCGAAAGCGACTTGCGACGGCGAGACTAGACGACCTCTGGATGGTCACCAGAACCAGAGTGAGACTCATAGGAAATTAGTAACCCAGAATCTAGTCGAACGCGGACGATGACGATGACATTTGTTTATGATTTTCAAAGAAGGACTTCCTGCTATCCTATTTTGGTCAATGTTCTTCAATGAAATGTTACACATAAAGTCATATGAATTGATTTTTTTTGCAGGGGTTCATTTTTTTGTGAAATATCGTCAGGGGGTTCGCGGACAAAAAGAGGTTGGGAACCGCTGTCATAGATGGAAGGTTTTTCTCTAACATCATGAATATACATTCCCTACGGGGTGCGGATATTAACTCTGACCATCACCTACGCTTCCGCGCTTAATACTATCAACTGTATACCAGACACGTTGAAGCCGTCCTCATCTGCTGAATATTTAGCCAGCTTCTTCCGAAGAGTTCGGTGCTTAAACCAGTTGAAGAATCCGGGAGTATACAAAATGATCGGTTTGATGGGGAATGCCAACAAGCAGTGAGAGCAGCAGAGAAAAAATGACTTGGAAAAATTATCTGAGCATTGCTACTAGCGGAAGTTTGCCAAATACAGATGAGCAAGGAACCAGTTTACCACGATCTTGAGGCGTAAAAAGTACCAGAATGAAGACAGATATCGCAAAGCATCACAACAACTATTACGAGCTAACTGGAATCCAATGAGGATAATTTCAAGGATTTGGGCGGAGGAGTGGATGGAAGGTATAGTCCCATCTACAAAAAGGGCGACCGGCTAGATTGCTGTAATTACTGCGACATCACGTTGGTCAACGCCGCCTACAAGGTGCTCACCCAGATTTTGTTGCGTCGTCTATCCCCAATAGCAGGAGAATTGGAAGGGCAGCCTCAGGCGGACTTTATGGGGGCCCGTGCTACTACGGATCAAATTTTTACTCTCCGACAAATCCTCCAGAAATGTCGAAAGTACAACGTGCCCACGTATCATATTTCCATGGATTTCAGCGCAGCATACAGTTGAATGCGAACGAGTACGGTTTTCCGGACAAATTGACGCGGCTGATCAAAGCCACCCTAGAGTGAGTGATGAGCTACGTGCGCGTTTCGGGGATACTCTCGAGTCCTTTTGAATCGCGCAGAGGGTTATGGAAAGGGGATGGAGTGCCCTGATGTTATTCAATATAGCTATTGAAGGTTTGATCCGGTGAGCGGGTATCAAAACGAGAGGAACGATCTTCAGCAAGAGTAGCCAACTGCTAGCCTTCGCAGACGACCTCGACATCATTACTAGGAACCTTGGGACGGCAGAGGCAATCTACGCCAGACTAAAAACGGAGGCTAGGAGGATAGGGTTACAAATCAATGCGTCAAGAACCAAATATATGGTAGGAAAAGGCTCCAGAGAAAGCAACGTTAGCCTCCCATGGACAGTGAGTATTGCCGACGATGAACTGGAAGTGGTTGGCGAGTTCGTATATTTGGAGTCTCTGATCACCGCCGACAATAATACGAGTAAGGAGATCCAACGACGCATTTAAGCTAGAAATCGAGCTTACTTTTCCCTCCGCAAGATTTTTTTTTTGTTAGATTATAGTCAGTTTAACAGCTTGGGTCATTTGTGACTTCTGCGGGGTTGGTATTTGAACCCAGGTCCTCGGCGTGAGAAGCATGAATGCTAACCACTACAACGGGACTGACCTTCCCAAGACGATTCGATCAAGAGGCATCCCAAGCAACAATGTGAGTTTTATTGTACTCTTATGGCGGTCTTCATGACCATTTTTGGTCTTAAATTCCATCATAAGAGTGTAATAAAACCCAAATTGTTACTTAGTATACACCACCGCACTAAGCTGACGATGTACAAAACGCTAATCAGACCGGTAGTCCTCTACGAACTTGAGACAGACTAAGACTTACTGCTTACGGAAGACATACGTGTACTTGCCGTATTGGAACGAAAGGTGTTGCGGCTATTTTTGGCGGGGTATAAATGAAAAGTGGAGAGTGACGAAAGCGTATGAATCACGAGCAACAGGTACTGCTTGGAGAGACTCCCATCGTAACCCAGCTGAAAGTCGGGAGACTAAGGTGGGCAGGCACGGCGCAAGAATGCCGCACGATTGTGCAATGAAATCCGTTCTCTTCAAGAACCCCATCAGCACCAGGAATAGAGAGACCCAACGTGCTAAATGGCTCGACAAGGTTAAAGCCGACTTGCGTGTGTCGAGACGCGTAACGAATTGGCGATGAGTAGCTCAGAACCGAGTACAATTAAGAGGCTGTATTTTCGACTGGGAGAGGCTGTTTGAGCCAATAGGATCCTAGCAACTGGTCCTGCAATTGTCCTGCACTCTAACAGCTGGCTGCGAAGTCTGTCGTATATAAAAAAAACAGAAGGTGAAGTTTCGATAACGGAATGTAGCGCCTAGGTTTTGCTTTGCTTTTTTGACGCGCAGGTTATACGAGAAGGCAAACCAATCTTGTGAGGGCTACACACCGATAACAGACATGTGTATGGGCGATTGAGAGAATCTAGCTACAAATGAGCGCGAAGTGGTCGACAGGTGGAAGCAAGTTTTCGATGAACACCTCAATAGCGAAGTTGCAGAAGGAGGCGGAACGGAAGTTAACCTAGGAATACTGATGGAAGATAGTAACGTCCAGCACCTGATCTCCTAGACGTCAAACATGATACCAGGTTGACCAACAAACCAAACAAACATGATTGAGAAACGCTCGCAACAGTTCTACACTGTTTTTTTTTCAAGATTTTCCCAGGCTTTCGCAGGGAATTCTCAATCGGGTTTCGTGGGAGCTCGCACCACTACCGCCACCGAATTTCTACCATCTAACCGATCTTGCAGAAATGTTTGAAGTACAACGTGTCCAGCCGCGCATCACGCATATTTATTGGCTTCAAAGCAGCATGCGACACAGTCGATCGATGCCAGCTATAGTCTATAATGCATGAACACAGTTTTCCTAACTAACTGAAGCGGCTGATCAGAGCTAGATTTGATCGAGTGTTGTGTTTCGTGAGTATCTCGGGGACACTCCGGGTACTTTCACGGTGCCTCGAGGGTTGACATCCTGCAGGCTATTCAACATCACTCTTGAAAGGGTGACCCGATGAGCGGGCATTGAAATGAGAGGTACAATCTTCAGCAAAAGTAGACAACGGCTAGGCCTCCCAGATGACTTATAGCTAGAAACTTAAGACTATAAGCGGAGTCTAGGAGAATTGGGCTAAAAAAAGGGCGTCGAAAGCCAAACACATGAAAGGAGGAGGCTCAAAGGTCCGTGTCACCCACGGATGAACTAGGAGTGGTAGATAGATGAGTTCGTGTCGCTGATAACCGCGAACAACGATACTAGCAAGAAGCTCCAGCTATCCAACATTCGGACCTACTTCAGCCTTCGCAAAACGCTACTACCAAGAAGCACTCGCTGCCGTACGAAGTTGACAGTGTAAAAAACCCTTTATTAGACTGGTAGTTCTGTATGGACTTGAAGTGGACTTGAACCTAATTTGAAGCCTTCAAATGTTTATATAAACAATAATTCTATCGTACTGAACGTTGCATAATGACTTATGCGATAATATTCTTACGTTTTGATAGATAAACCGCGGATCGAGCGTCAGAATCAGAAGCCGCAAGCACGTTCATGACCGACAGAAAACTACAGGTGCCCTCACATGTGGAATGAGGTCTAACAACTAGTATATAAATAGCCGGTTGAACTTTTTAAATTGGCTGGCAGGCAGTGGCAAGAAATCAGAGCGTTGCGATAATTATTCTTTTAACGCGTTGATGCTAAAAAAAAAGTTCTCATGCAAGAAAAAGTAAGTTTACACCTTTTTCCCACCTACTTTTCTCCAATAATAGCACTCGGAAGTTGTTGAAAGTAAAGCTTCTAAGGCAGCAGCAGCTCCTTCCGCTGGTGGTCGTAGCTCATCGCTAGCACAGCGCCGAGCTCAGTTCCACGCCAGCCGTCAGCAGTCGGAAGCCCACACCGATCGACGCCCGCCTCTGGTGCGGGCTATGTCAGCACCGAACCGACCGATAGAAGAAAACCCTAAGTTCCTACAAAACAAGAAAAAACCTCGCAAAAAGAAACCGTTACGGTAAGTTGCGTATCAATTTTCGAATAGCTCAGTAGCAAAATTTAACTTTACGTATATTTAGCGAACGAGACGAAATCAACGAGTGCGATGAAGACGATTTTGACGATGCAGAAGCGGTCAAACTCAATACAGCCAACAACAAGAATTCTATGCTCGGTCCTCGATCGCGTTCCGTCATAGGAGGCACGGCGTGTGATATCGAAACACTCGTATCGTTACTCAGTTCCGGTGGAAGTGATTCAGAGAAGGAAGATTCCACTCCGAACGACGCGGATTGCTGCAACGGCGGTGGCGCACCGGTTCACCCTAATATAATCGGATCTGCACTCAAGTCACGTGCTCCAATGCTCAAAAAGACAGGAAAGTCGGGTTGGTCCCACAGGATGATACGTACTGATTAAGAGATTTGCTATAATCCATCGTTTTTCTTTCGCAGTTTCATTTCAGGAAAGCGAATTGAAACAATCCGCTGGCCTCAACCGAGACTATTACACGGCTGCCCATCGCAAACCACCATCACTGCAGCCGATTGCGAACCGAATCCGAAGAAGTCAGCAGTTGGCCAGCTCGTTTAACGCTTTTCATTTGAGAGATATGAAGAAAAGGTATTAAGCAGTAATATTATTCACCAAAGATTTTTCGGTAAGTTTCTCCTTTCAGTTCAAGTGAAGAAAGTAAACCGGACGATGACAAATCGGGACATCCCGACGATGCGGAACCTGGTGAAACGAATGAGCTAGAGTCGGTTTCATCCAAACCACAAGCGACAGCAAATTCCAAATCCACCGCTACGGCCGGTGGAAACCAGGATGGAGGAGATGGACAAACACCCAAAGAGCGGGAGTGCTACCGGTTGTACCAGAAAATGGCCAATATGGGGTTAGCCGTTTCGTACGATACGATCCTGCGCGGAATGTTAACCCCAACAGAGCTTCGAGTGCTGCAGAAGCAGCGATCGAAATTGCAAAAGCAACAGGAATCTAGACAGAACAGTAGTGAAGCCGAGAATAACGAAAGCAGTAGTGGCGGGGATGCTAATAAGAGTGACCCGTTGCCTAACTTAGCCAGTTCAGTTCGTATGACGGAAGAGCTTGAAGTTACCAGTGAACCAGTGGTCATTGCTACAGAATTACAACAAATCGTAGGTCAGTGAAAGAACTCACGACCGTAGCTTGTTTTCCCCGAACAGTTACTTGAGTTATGTTTGGGCACATACCTATTGAGTTGAGTTGTTTTATCCGATACACTGTGATAGCATGAAAGGCCAGTACCAAGAAATAGTTTTATGATGCTGAAAGCAAAAACCATACTTAGAAATGTTGAATTACACCTATTACTATCGTGCACCTTAACAAAAGGAAGAGTTTAACAATGTTGCTAATCGAGTAGGAAAAATTGGGGACGTTTTTAGTGAACTACCTATAGTTGATATACCTGTACGCAGATGTATTTTTGCACTATTGAAGTTAACATTATGTTGTTATTTTGCCTGTACTAGAGATTTTTTGCTGAATAAAATATAGCAACACATATAAAGTTTGGTTTCAATTGCTTCTCGCTTCCAACAGCTTTTCGGGTAGCATTCAGGTTTCGCTTGACGGAAAGCCATTTAGTTGGGACGATTCTTGTTCTTGGGCACCACTGGCACTTGGCAGCATATCGTTCTATGACCTTCGTTTCGTAATGCCATGATGCCAGAATCGACTAAACCAGCACGGAGTAATTGTGTTTTTTCAGGAAAAGCAGATATTCGTTCATGAAAATTTTCTGGGTGACGCTTACGGGATAACAGACAGCCTGTCACACCAGATACTGCATACCGAACTTCAACAGTTTCATATGCTCAAAAATGTCTGCTGCTTTTCTATTTCCGGTTCACGCATGAAGTTTCTACTCAAGAAGCAGTTTGAAATTAGTCTGGACGTAAGTTCTCGCTTTCGTTTCGCCCTAGAACAAGTCTTCCTGGTTTTCCGCACGGCGTCGCCATTTCGCACGTGTCGATGTGGATTAGATCTTCCTCCGCGCTTAACCTCGATTCAGATGCTTTTGGAAACAACTATCGAATATTCTGACGTCGAAGCACACTCACACATGCTCGTGGCTGTCGTACTGATTTCCTCTAGAAAACAGCTGGCGTCTGAGTCGAGAAACCACATCGCTGAACAACCTTTCGGTACAAGTCCAGCCAACAAACACACCTTTTTCAACTTTTGTTTGTCCTTTGCAATCAATAATAGTGCCTTCTGGTTGGAAGATTTACTCGCTACTTTGCTATTAAACTTCGAAGTTTTTCGATTTTCGTTTACTGACGTGCTCGGGTCTACGCTTCTTCTGTGTTGTCCATCTTGGTGCGGCTTACCTTGCCTTATTCGAAGCTCGCCCGGGTCTCCTTCTTTATCTTCATCATACGGTTATTAGCGAACATTGCGGCGTTGGATGGCTCCCCCCTGTTCACTTAGGTATCCAGAAATAGGCTTCGAATTTCGGGCAGCGTCATTTTAGTCAAATCACGGCAATAGCACTCAAGAAACTATTGTGGTGCTCAAGAATTGGCTATGACGGCATTAAAAGAGGTTTCGTAGGCTGCTCGCACTAACAGAAAATCTCATGCCGAACTGCCAACGTGTGCGTGATGACAAAAGCAAAAATATTTCCCAAAACACTGAACAATATCAGCAACGTAAGGGACTGGCAACCCTATCCTTACTCTATATGTGTTTGACACTAGCCGACATCTACTGCCGTGCTGTTTCATTTACGCAAATGGTTAGATGCACGTTACTGTTAGGCAGCCATGTTTATGCAGTCAACTGACAGCGATAAAAATACAGTGTAAACAATACACTCTAAGCTACTACAATGCAATTTGATATAGAACATCCTTCATTCAGGAGTTGGAGAGGGGAAACGAAATGGTATCAGCATGCGAAAAGCTGAACACTGTTGATTGCCAGTCGCGATGATGGCGTTGCCGCACGGTACTGCTAGGCAGCCATGTTTATGCAGTCAACATCTAACCATTTGCGTAAATGAGACAGCATGACACTGCTATACGTTCTGTTCGTTTCACTCTGCAAAGCCCGTATGCTGCCAGATGGGTATTATTTTCAAATCTTAGCCAGATTTTTGCAAATAATACCCACGCCGGCAGTAGATGTTGGCTACTGTCAAACACATAAAATAAGGATAGGGTTGCCAGTCCCTTGGTTAGATGTTGACTGCATAAACATGGCTGCCTAGCAGTACCGTGCAGCAACGCCATCATCGCGACTGGCAATCAACAGTGTTCAGCTTTTCGCATGCTGATACCATTTCGTTTCCCCTCTCCAACTCCTGAATGAAGGATGTTCTATATCAAATTGCATTGTAGTAGCTTAGAGTGTATTGTTTACACTGTATTTTTATCGCTGTCAGTTTCTCGGAAATTGAAAAACATGGCGTCACCCGAAAAGCAACGTCGCGAAATGATTTTGCGGAAGTACCTGGAAAACCGCCAGCCCTCTCATAGAGACATCGAAAAACAACTCGGAATCATGCAGTCAACGGTCAACGTGTGATTAAACCTTACTACGAATCTCTGAGCATCGAACGGAAGGAGAAACGCGGTCTGAATGAATGTTCTAATAGTGATCAGGATCACTAGCGTGTCGTGAAAGCATATAAGCGGAATCCCAATGCTTCGGTCAGGGATGTGGTTAAAAAGTTGACCGAGAGGAACTGACGTACAAAGTGCAGAAGGCTTCAAATCGTAACGAACAGCAAAAAAAATGGTGGGAAAGTCACGGGCCCGGAAACTGTATATCCAGATGCTAACGAAGCCTCATTGTCTCATCATGGATGATGAGACTTACGCCAAGGCAGACTTCCGGCAGCATCCGGGGCTACTGTTCTCCGCTCAACACAAGTTTAATGATCCGGAGGAAGTAAGGAAACAGAAACTTTCAAAGCTTGCCAAGAAATACATGATTTGGCAAGCGATCTAATCATGTGGCAAACGGAGTGCGCCGTTCGTGACTATCGGGACCGTAAACGGGCAGATCTACCTCAAGGAGTATCTACAGAAGCATCTGCTTTCTCTGTTAAAGCAACACGAGGGCCCTACAATCTTCTGACCGGGTGTCTAGCTTCATGTCACTATTCGAAGGATGTCCTGGAATTGCATGAAGCCAACGGAGTCGCTTCCGTACTCAAAAACATGAATCCCCCCAACATACCGGAACTTAGGCCCATCGCAAAATACTATTATGAAGCAGGCAGTACGGAAGCATCCCAAGGAGGTCAAATCTGAGGAAAAGATGAAGAAAAAGTGGGTTTCCGTACAGAAAAAGCTGAATCCAGGCGTTGTACAGAACCTTATGAATGAGTGGAGTTAAGCGTTAGGTGCGAGCATACGGTTATGGAATTGAAGTTGAATTAAATAAATATGCCAAAAGCTTAATGGGTTATATTTGATTGTCCGAAAGTTTGAAAAATATCGGTCAACTTGGTAATTTTAAATATAATAATAATCAAATTGTATTACGGTAAAAATGGCTGGAGTATCGCAATGATGTGTCCAGGTCCAGGTTTGAGAAGTTTCAAGGCACAAATTGTACCGCCTAGAGGCAAAGTAATGCTCAAGCAAACTGTACGAGGATTTTCCAAAAAAAAACTACGACGATAGCGTCATTTTGGATGACGAAACGTACTGCAAGGTTGTTTTAGAACAAGTTCCTGGAGGAAGCAGTTCTTCAGTGGTTACCTCAATGGCGATATAACAGAAGAAGACGGAACGGAAGTTAACCTAGCAGTGCCTAGGAACGCTCCCGATCTCAAAGAAAAAATGGAAAAACGTTGCTACTGGATCAATGCCGCTTGCAAAGTGCTCTCTGAACGCAGTATTGAAAACTTCATAGCAGCAAAAAACTCAATGAGATTTCAAGCACATGAAATTTCAACCTTGATCACAAGCGCGAAACTCACATATGAATTTCTCTCGAATATTATACGCGATGTCTCTGTTGCTATGCGATGTGAACCAAATTCAGCTGTGAGCATTTTGCTTAATTCTTCCACAGCTGGCATTTCATACAACGAACCAGAGAACAAAAGAGAATCTACTGTCAGAGAAAACATCTGCAGCGAATAATGCAGCGCACATTCATGAATTAAGATGGCTAACATATTGGCGGAATTTACATTTTTCCTTCGCAGGAATCGACATTTTCTTAACTAGAAAGCAACAAGCCTAATAAGAATTATATAAACATGTAATTTAAATAATAAATGTGCTTAGATTTGCGATTTATTCAGAGATTCATTTCCACAGGCTCACTCACAGCTACGTATCGCACGAGAGGATGCCTATGCTGTTCAACAAGGAATTTGTATGTATATGTGCATAGCTCCGGGTAGCAGTTGAAGCAAAGCAGAATGTGATCATGCCGGAAGAAATATGTGTGAGTTTTGTGCTTCTTGTTATGAAAACCGAAAAATTCACGCGTGATTTTTTTCTGTATAGGATCAAGCTGACATGATTCACAGTTGATTTTGATTTTTGATGAGTTTTGAGATTTTAAGTTTCTACCATCACTGCTCTAAAGTTTTGTCAAGAGAATTCTTAAGGTAGTATCAGGCGAGCTTGATGGGGGAGGGGACCCGTGCTACTACGGATCAAATTTTTACCTCCCGACAAATCCTCCAGTAGTGACGGAAGTACAATATACCCACGTCTCATACCCATTGTACTTCTGGCCAAAGTTGGGAGACTACGGTGGCTGGCCACGTCGCTAGGATGCCGGACGACTGAGCAGTGAAATATGTTTTCTTCAAGAACCCCACCGGAACCAGGAATAGAGAAAACCAACGTGCTAGAAGGCTCGACCAGGTTGAACCGACTGACTTGTGTGTGTCATGTCGCTCAACGAGTAGCCCAGGGACCGAGTATAGTGGTGAGGAATACTTGATACAGCAGAAGCCATCCCGGTTCTATGCTTCTAGAAGCCAGTACCCATCCCGAGGAGTTCTTTCACATTGAAACCAAGTAACATTGGATTGTGACAAAGCATTTCGATTTTAAAATAGTTTAATAGGATGCCTGAAAGCGAATCTCCGCCTACCTACCGTAACCTACTACAGGCTACCAAATGCACTTATGCTTCCTTACCAACACGCTATCAAAAGGGTGAAGGAACTGTGTTTATAATGGTTTACTGTTTGCTTTCGTCGATAGTGTCGTATAAATAGTCTCCAGATAGTGGTTTTCCCTAGAGCTCTCTAACTAAAACTGTGTCGTAACTGAACTCATATTATAGCCTAACGAAAAACCAAATATAATATATTTATGTAAGATGTCGCTTCGAAACGACTAGCTGAGTTTCGTGAGAAAATAACTAAAAAAAGTTGAAAAGTTTCGTACAAAGAGTCTACAAAATAACGTATATTGTAAATTAAATAACATATATCACACGCACTTTTAGTTCCTTGCTATGTATGTAGCAGCATTCAAATTCATCCATCTATCTCGTCGTGTCTGCCTGTATAACAAGTAGATTGTCGTAAAGAAATTCTCATCAATTGTACCGACCCGGCGTAAAGCGACCTAAAATCCGACAGTTTTGTTTTTTATTCTGTAATACTGATTTTGTCTGAACCAATTTTGCTTCTGAATTCCTGCTTCAACGGTTTCGCATACATCAACTTAAATACTAGGAAAACAATCCGAAACTGCCCCCGCCCGTAATTTTATTCGATTTTTGTTTGTTTGTAATCTTCTCTCAGTGTAGGAATAAATATATGCAATGTTTCTTTTGTTTAAGATTTTGCGATATAAAGTGCGAAAATATCACTGGTACATCGGTAGTATGCATAGTATTACATTCGATTTGTTCGAATTAGAGTTAGCGTTGGTTTGCACACCATAAAAGATGTTTCTCTGATGCACTAAACGGTTTGCGTATTGTTGTAAAACATGGCACTACATCTTATATAGGTTTTGTAAATCATAATTCGTCTGAATGGCTCTTTCCTGATCTGTCTCTGTCATAGTGAGCCTGCCTTACCACGATTGTGCTCTAACTTGCTCCTTGTTTTTTTTTTCTTTTTGTCATTGGACAGAGTTTAAGTCTCATTCGTTCGTTAGTTTCTGGCCAAGTGTTTCTAGCGGGATGGCGGGTGACATCAATCGCTTTTTAAAACCGATTCCAACGGGTTGGGACCACGGAATTTCGAACTTGACGAGGCAGACAGCGCGGGTTTCCACCCGTCGCCGTGCAGAGCACTACCGTTACTGCTACCGCTGCTACCACCGCTGTTGCTACTGCTGCTGGGGGATGAGAAAGCGGCCGAGGAAACCTTGGACATACTACTGTCCAGTACGTACGGAGTTCGCTGAGTCTGCAGGCAGTTGAGCCACTCGGATAGCGTAATTTTGCGATCATTGTTTACGTCGCAATAACGAGGCATCTTTTTACCACATTTGCGCAATTGCCTACCACCAAACAAAGTATGTTAGTCAATTATTAACCTGGAACGGAAATTGATAAACCCAAAAGTAGGCCAATACCTCACCTTGCAGCAGTAACCAACTCTCTGAATGTTTTCCATTCCTTTCTTTCCCACACTTTATTTTTGTTCTTGTCCAGTAGAACAAAGCTGAGTGTGGCAATTTTCTCATCCTCCGTACCCCACTTTGTGTTGTCAGCACTAAAACGAAATAATATTGGTGTAAATTTAAAATATAGCCTGAGAAGGTAATGACATGTTCATACTTACGCCGTGACAGAATTGCTGGCAATTTGCTGTTTCAGGAAATCTTTTAGATCCTTCAGAAACTCTAGCTTCTTATCGTCCGGACAGCCCCGCATCTGCCTGCCGCCTACGCCGGGATAAACATCACACTGTGGTCGTTGATCCTTCGTTGACGTTCCGGGAATATTTTTACCGGTATCCTCGTGTACACACCAGCAGTACCCGGTTGAACGGTAACATTGCACCCGCTGATATCGCCCATCAGCGGTACACTCGGGAACATAAAGAGCAGTTGCACCACCCTGAAAGTTACGTTGTATATTTTATCTGTACGAAAAAAACACTGAACACTTTTTATTGTTGAATACTAACCCGCTGCTCTTCCAATGCTGCCGCTCGATCACTCAAACAGTCGGATTCGGCTTCGCTGTCCTTAAAGATGGGATCCTGTTCGCCCTTCAGTTCCAGTGTAGTTTTACCCTGCAGCACTGAGCTCAAAAGTGGGGGAACAACAGTTAGTATTCAATGCTTGCAATTTCACTGAAAACTAAGCTAAACTACTAAAATCTGAAACTAAGACTAGCCTACCAATCTACAGTTTTTGTTGAAGCTGACAGATTTGACACGGTTTGTACTTAACACAGTTGCTCTCGTTCGCTAGTTAATTTACACACTTGAATCAATTGCTGGCTTGAAACCATGGAGACGCATGGCCATTGGATTGTGATTATGTATACGTACGGTCGCGCAATAACGTCTGCGCACTGTACTGTGAAGGAGAACCAATACTTCGGCACCAACTTTTCAAAAGGGCCAATCTGAAATATGTAAACCAACCGAGTGAGGGTTGTTTTTCCTATGCTAGTCCAGCAGAAAAAGCCATTATTGCAAAAAAATATGCAAAATTCGTATAAATCGCCGTATAAATGATGGCCTCGTACAATCAGTACTGTAAAATTATTGACTTTACAATGTCTCGGCATAGACTTAAACATTACTTTAAGTCAATACGTAATCGTAAAGCGTAGCAAACGAAACAAAAGAAGAAGTACACTTTTTAATTTTTATTTAATCTTGTAAGGTACTTTCATGAACGTCTTATAAAATCCGTAGATTAAGCAAAACGAAACTTTACCTTTTCAATCCAATCCATTTATTAAATAAAGATTAGAAAAGAAATCAAAGAATACAAATGCAAAAAATCACATAGACATAGATATGGCAAATAGAAACGATAAGGAAACATCCCAAGCATCAATCTAAATTTTATTACTTTCCTCTGTGGTTTTAATGACCAATCTCACGAATTGTTAGCAAAACTAGAAGCTTCTCTAGAACTTTTTAATGACCGCTATAAACTTGCCTACCGACCAAGTGGCTCACTCTTCAGAAGTGTTATATAACCTCTTTAGGAGTCAGGTCATAAGCTCATGTTGCCTTATTATGCTCTGCTGACAGCGGCAATAAAACCAATTATATTTTCGCTACTTGACGGCAACCGCCATAATATCATGAGGTTTTCAGTCTGTTCGACAAAGCTAAATCAGCCAGCCAGCTTTGTTAACTTGAAAATATGTAACCGTATGAAGACAAGTTAAAAGATCATCGTGATCAATTTGCCTCATAGCGACCAAAATAAAATATCCGAAAAACTAATAAATTTTCGGTAGTTTCTGCAGTTGTACATCATATGCGCATTAAACTTTATTGAAATGATAGGTGGCTAAAACTATCGCGCTATTAAAATTTTGCTATTTTTGCTAGCAAAAATATTTCGGCGTAACGTGGTATGAAATCCGATTGATAATAATTTCTTTTTTGCAACCCATACGTTGCACAATGGGCTAAAACGAGCTCATAATAACCCCAATTAATTGAAGCCGCTAGTTTGGATTCTTACAAGATACCTATTCTTATGTAAAAAATGTAAGGAATCAATTGGTGATAGTCTCATTTTGTGTCATTATATGTATATGTAGACCTTGGAAAGACGTTCATTTTGCCCTATGCCCTCAAAAATCAAGGTAAAAGCTAATTAAGGGCATCTTCCGCGGTGATCCAAATCCTGATTTTGGTCCAAATTTTTAGACCAAACAGAAAAACGTTTCCGCTCCGGTGTTATAAATCTAACGTTATATCGGAGCGAAGTTGCAAATTATATACAACTCGTGTAACATTTGGTCTATTTCTGACACAATTTGAAACAGCGAGAAGAGCTTTTTAAATTTTCCAGGTACGGGGGAGTGACATTTGACAGGAAAAAACAGCAATAAAAGTGTTAAAGTTTCTAAAGCTATCGCCATTTCTTCAGCAGACTGATTGTGAAATACATTAATCAATCCATCTTAAACTAAAATTGCTTCGATTTTATCGTTGGTTGAATATGTTGAATATGGATTTCTCATATCTGGTATAAACAGACGAAAAGACGAAATCGGACCATCCTTTGGTTTATTTACATCATGCACCCTTTTGTCGATTCGCAGCAGAAAATATTTACAATTGACAAAAGGGTGCATGATGTAAATAAACCAAAGAACGGTTCAATTTCGCGTTTTCGTCTGTTTATGCCAGATGTGAAAAATACAGCACCATGATAGCACCAATTCATTTGAAAAACTTCAGGAGAGTTGAAAGTCTATTCTGTTCAGAATTCCTATTCTGAGCTCCGAACAGCAGGAGTAAAGCGTCCAGTTGTATCAGATCAGAATGCACAATAGAAATTATTAGAAATCAGAATGTAGACTCGAGGCTAACGGTTGAGTGAACACTTCGATTGTGATGAAGATTTCAAAAGTCAGTGCATTGCATTTTAAAGGCCCAGACACAATGCATACGGATTTTACTACGTTGCGGCAATTTGACAGTTTTTCCATGGGTTTTCTGTCAAATTACCGCAACACACAGTGGCGCCAGTCAGAACAAAACTGAGATAAAACTAATAAATTTGGTAAATTTAAATAAATATTTAAAAAAATCAACAATTAGGGTGTCTCTAAAATAATTTTCTAAGAAAAGTTTTATAGCTACTGAATTATTTTTATTTTGTGTTTTTTTGCATTGGGATAATTAGGAGAAGTAGTAATGATTTTGTAACACTCAGCAATCCTTAACGTTGAGCCATATTTAAAAATAAATTTGAAGTTTAGAAAAAATACTTTCTCTAGCGAATAATCATGTTTATTCACTAAAATTTTAATACCATCTGATCTGGTATTCACCTTTAGCTGCTAAATGCTCAAGGATTTACTTGAAAAATATCTATAATAGTATTGATAGGAGTAGTTACATTGTGAAATGGCCTTAAAACACATGGTTCAATAAAATTCAAAATATTGAAATATTGAGTCTTTACGCAAATCTGCGCAAAATGCGGTAAAGATTTTTGGAGAGTAGACTAAATTCTACATAAAGTATGATAAAATGACGGTTACCTTCCGTTCCCAAAAAAGATGCTCAACTTTGAAAATGCGAAGTCACATATGTGTCACTATTTTGAGCTTTGAAGTAAAATATATTTTAGAGTGTACTGGATTTTCGTCAATCTGCAAAATAAGGTGCTAATCTATAACCATTTCTACATCAAATCACGTTTTCTTTGTATGCGAATACCTAACAGGATCCGATTAAAAACAGTTTTTCGAAACTTCCGTTGAATGGAAAATATTGGAAGTTGTCACACAAACCTCAGATTCAAAATATTCTCCAAAAGGCTGTATCATTCCCAATGCTCTGAAATTTTGAAATACACTCAAGTCGCTTTTTATGCGAAGGATACGTCCCGCGTAAATTCCGAAATTCGCGTAAAAAAACCGTGTAAATTCCGAAAATCGCGTTAAAAAACCGCGTAAATTACGAAAATCGCGTAAAAAACCGCGTAAATTCCGAAATTTGAGTAAAAAACCGCGTAAATTCCAAAATTCGCGTAAAAAACAAAATTTCGCGTAAAAATAAACTGTGGTTTTCAACACTACGCGAAAAAATACACGTTTTGAGCACATCCGCGTAAATTCCGAAAATCGCGTAAAAAACCGCGTGAATTCCGAAATTCACGTAAAAAAAACCGCGTGAATTCCGAAATTCGCGTAAAAAAACCACGTAAATTCCGAAATTCGCGTAAAAGTACTCGCGTAAAAAAACCATGTAAAAAGCGACTTCAGTATATAGTATATAGTATATATTTAGTCTGTTTAGGCCATTACAAATATTTTATAAAGTTTTTGTCCTTCCGGTGTTCGGCCACTGAAGGGGTGGGCGAAAAAAAAACAAAGTGAATTTTTTAATCGAGCAAAAAAAACTAAGCATTTTTATTTAAAATTTGAACGTGAAAACCGAATCTATTCTTGCTTATAATATATACGTTATTATTTTCTATGCAAAAATCTACGAAAAAGACAAAAACGAAAGAAATTTTTTTTGGACGATTTTCGGAAATTCCATTGGTCGAATTTCGATTTCTGTTTCGTGCTAGAACGTTAACTCAACTTGTACGCTCATTTTTCGAGTTTTTCAGACTGTAGATCCCACAGAGAATTGATTTTATAAAAAAAATTTGACTCATGTCCTACAAATTACTTTTCTGCCCCCCGATTTTTCAAGCCAATTTCCAGGGGAGGTGGTGGTGACAAAAACTTTAAAATGATTTGCAATGGCCTTACTTTCACAGAAAAATAGTACTTCATGAAAAACTTAAACTCCATTTTGTGTGTTTTGCCCCATTATTTTCCACTGTGCAATGTAGTAAAATCCGTATGCATTGTGCCTGGACTTAAACCCTTGAGCGGTCGCACTAAAAAAAAGTTACGTAAGCGGTCGCGCCGTGTACTGAATACACGGTGAATATTACTGCCTAGCCTGTATCTCAAGACTGGCATGAGATAGAAGGTTGCGGTTTTCAACAAAGTTGTTTATCTAGTTAAGACGTATCTGGAAACGAACAATAAATTTTGAGAACAGATTCGCTAGATGGCGCAAATGGCGACCAAATTGAATGATTCTAGAATCTCTAATGTTTCGGGACTGAGAAAAGATAGAAGGTTGCTGTCTTTGACCAAGTTGTTTATCTGGACAAGATCAATCTGAATGCGGACAAAAAAATTTGGAGGTGTTACGATAGATGGTGCTTTTAACTAGCATATAGATTTTTTGGAATATCTCAAAGTCTTGACGAGAAAGAATTTTACTGTGTTCTACAAAATTATTTCTTCGAACAAGACGTATTTGGTAATGCATAACAAAGTCCGAAATTGCCTCACTAGGTGGCGCACGTGGTCAAATTATAATCTTATGATGATATCTCATGATCATGATACGATAGAAGGTTGCGGGTTTTGACAAAGTTGTGTGTCTAGCAGGGAATCAAAATATCATTCTTCATACGCAGAAATAAGCGGCAACGACGAAAAGTGATAAACCAGTTATTCTCTGCCTATAAAACAAACATACGTTGCAACCAGAATGTATCACGATAACAAAAAAAATAGGACAAATGAATGTCCCTTCACACCAGTGAGAAGTTGTATACAAATGAGTATTAAGAGAGTCACTTCAGTCGTGTTGTCGCGTTAGCAAAACAAATAGTTTGGCTTTTGTCATCACGCACACGTTAACAATTGCAAACTTCAAAGTTTCCATTAAGCCTGCCCGCCCAGTTAGCTTCGGGGTACAATGCTGGTCTAACAAGCCAGTCGTCGTATGCTCGAGTCTCGACTAGGCGGTGCCGCTACAGAGTTAATCTTTGCACTAAAAGCCCCGTAATTTTCCTATACTCTAATAACTTGCTGCGAATTTTGTCGATAAAGAAGGGTAAAGTTCTGAAGGACGTTTATACCCATGGCTTTGCTTTGTTGAAGAATCTAGATTTTACAGATTTTTTATTGCGTGCCAGACAAAGCTGAAAATCTTCCAGATTTCTGTTTCTCCGTCCTGCCAAAGGGTCATCACTCCTAATTTCATACAACATATTGTATCTGCGTTGAGCAAAACTGGCAAGCCGTTGCCGAAAAAGTCCTCCCCATCGCTCAAATTGATCGTCAGATTTTTGCCAGACATTTATTCGTGTTTGCCAGATTTTCGAGAAAACTTGTTGGCGACCCTGGGAAGAATAGGGACTCAAACACTCTCTAACATATTTTTGAACAATGTGATGGAAACACGGCATGGGCTTCCAGGAATCTTTCTCTGTAGATCTTCTGGCCAGACGATGTAGACGATGAAATTGCTTCGTCAAAAGAATTTTGATCGGTCTGTGCTCCTCTTCTCGGCTTTTGATAAAAGTTGAAGCAATACGTATCAATTGCATCTGTCAGGAAACCATAGAAATAACTGTTGATTAGCTGGAATTGACAACGCAATCAATGGTGAATGGGTTAAGGATGCCTTATCTAACGTGTTTTGACTACACATACTTTTTTGTAGCGAATAGCATTGTTCTATGCTTCCACAATATTCTGAAAAGAATTTGATTTTCTCATCATCTCCACAAACTACTGACTTAATTCCGAATTTTATTTACCATCATCGGAAATATATTGGCCTGATAAACAACTTTGTCGAAAACATCAACATTGTATCTCGTCATGGTTCGTAAATATCGCAAAAATGAATTTACTTTCACCGTATACGACATCTAGCGGACTAGTTCTAAAATTCAGTATTCATTACCAAATGCGTCTTGATTTTACAAACAACTTTGTAGTGATTAGCAACTTTCTAACACATTACGGTTCTGAAACATTCCTAAATGAATTTAATTTCTCCATTATTAGCGCCATCTAGCGAATCAGTTCTGAACTTTGTTGTACATCACCGGATGTGTCTTGACTAGATAAGCAACTTTTTCGAAAATCGCAACCTTCTATCTTTTCACAAACTTGAGCTATTGCCCGCCGTGTACTCACCGCACCGCTGTTCCGCTCGTGTAACTTTTTTCATTTCAAAAAAAGTTACATGAGTAATCACACTGGTATACTAGGTACACGAGCGCGGACACAATATTTTTACAAGCAATTTTCGAACACTTTTTTATTTTTTTAGGGTTAAACGTATTCAGAACCGTAGCGTGACATTGTGGCGCCCTTGGCGGAAGCCCAATTTGGCGTCCCCTCGTTTTTTAAACAGAATTTCTGTCGGTATGTGCCTTATAGACTCGGAAACTATTAAATAGAACGGCGTGAAAACTTGTATGCAGAGGTTTTTGGGGCCGGGGAAGGTTCTTATGATGATTAGAGACCTCTCCCCCACTCTAAGAGGGGGGTCTCTTACAAATGAAACACAAATTTCTGCATAACTGGAGGACTAATTATGCAAATGGAACCAAATTTGGCATGTGGGAGTTTTTAGAGGCAAGATTTGTTTCTGTGGTGAATTAGGACACCTCCCAAGCAGCAATGTAAGTTTTGTTGTACTCTTATGGTGGTCTTCAAGACCAATTTTGGTCTGAAATGCCATCATAAGAGTATAATAAAACCCAAATTGTTACTTGGGCTCCTTTTAGAGGGGCGTGGCGACTGGCACATCCGCAAAAAATGTCAATTTTTGACCAAGTACTTCTTCCCCGTTTAGCTGGTTGCTCCGACCCCCCGACCCAAGGCGCGGAACGACGAGATCACCTTGCTCTTTGGCTTCATATTCAGCTGCTGCTGCACGTTATGGTCGCGTAGTACTGTCGGGCGTCAAGAACCAGGCTTCCGTTCAATACTTTCGGCTTTCTTGCGGCAGAGGATGTTGTAAATGGGAGATGCCCAAAACCCAGGCCATTTTTGGCACTCCCGAGAGCTAACGCCCTTGGTGGGGTCCGGTGGTGGCACTACGGCGCTGAACGTATTTTGTTTATGGAAGAATTCGAACTTTTTGTTTATGCTTTTTTCACCATGTCCTTATTATGCAGCTTCTGGAATCAACCTACAATTCTTAATTAAAAAATATGATCGCAAAAAAATAAGTACAACAACCGAGAGCAACACACCGATGGCACGTGTCAAAAGACAGCTTCAACTTAACTATATGAGATACTAGCTCCTTTGCAGGAGCAAATCGCAATCGACAGATTCTAAACACACAACACATATAACAATATAATGAAGAAAAGAAACCCGTTTAGGTCGAATGACAGATGTTAAGGATGAGCTACAAAAAGGATTAAATTTTGCCAAATACCAAAATTAGTGTTCAAAGTGGTTTTGTTTTGATGTTTTGTTTTGTTTTTATTTCGAAAATGAAGACAATTCGGCCAAAAATAAGAGTTCGTTTGGAATTTGATCGGCATATCTATCTTAGCATCCGTCATGGTTTCGACGTTGTTCTACACAGAGCAGTGCGGAAAACTAAACACGAACAAAATTAACAATCAACAACAATGAGGAACAGTTTACTGTAGGAGTATTTCGAACTGATTCAAGCATTTAGATACATACACAGGTTGGGCTGCAGCCGCTTGCCGGCAATGCTAAAGTGCAGTCCGTTTAGTAGCGTGTTATCACTATCGGGCAGTTCGTCCGAATCGTCGTCATTTTCTGAGTAATCATCTTCATCGTCAAAATCATTGTAATCTTGGCTGGAGCCATTCTGCTGTGATTCATCGTACCGGAGGAAACTATGGTGGTGATGGGTGCTAGAGCTAGAGGAAGAGTGCGAGCCACCGACACCGATTATTGTGCCACCCCCGCCACCGCCACCGCCGACGACCGCACCCTGGTGATGATGGTGATGATGGGTAGCAGTGGCGTACAATCCACCAGAAGTACCACCGGAAGTAGTTGATGAGGATGATGATTGTGACGGATAGTGATCCATCTCGGCTGATGGACAAACGAAGATATTTGTTTTTCGTTTTTTTTTCGGGTAGGGTTTTTAGTTGTATTGATTATCGCGAACGGTTTGTGTTTGTTTTTTTTTTGTGGTACGATAGAGAAGAAAGAATTAAGTTGAAATTAATTACAAAATATTTTAATCACACGCTATTCGTCGATACGCTATTCGCAACGATAACAGGCGAACCTTGGGTTAGCCACTGACAATATTTGATGAATTGTTAGAAATAGGAAAGCTCTATCACACGCGCAACCAGTTATCGACAGTCGATTAGTTCGACTAGGCATTGTGAAAACAAAAATAAAATAAATAAAAAAAAAACACCGAAACAGGTGATAATTCCTTCGCTATAGTAAGTCTCGCAGCCTCGTAAAAAGCTTTCGACCTTTAAGCAGCTAATAACCATCACGGATGTTGGACACCGAATTTCAATAATTCATTCCCGCGCCAACATTCTTCACCCGAGAATCCCAATTTTACGATAATACATTCCTGCTAATCACATGTTTAGCAACTTGCAGAGCCGCGTAAAAACAAAAATGAAAGCGGGATACGAAATGCTCTCGACACGGATTGACAAACGAAGAATTCGCGGTGTTGCCCAGTTTTATGACATACCTACTTCAAAGGGCGATTAAATAATCGTAAATTTACAATGCTTTGTAAAATTGTCACCATGGAAACCAACACACAAATGTGGTGTTTTATTGCAGAAAAGATTGACAGTTTTTGTAATTAAACATGTAAAACTCAATAATATTTACATTTGCAATTTACATAGCAGTAAAACATGATTAATTAATGCGGTTTACTCGTTTTGCCCCAATTTCCTTCAGCAACCAAAATTATGGCGCCAGTAAATCTCAAAACGACTCGGAATGTGTTGTTTATACGAGTTTGGTGCTCAAACCAAATTCTTCTTTTTAATTTAAAATTCATCCTCGCCTGTCAATTTGGCCTGATGTCACATTGAATCATGACAGGCAATCTGTTATCGGCCGCTGCTGCTGAAGATGGTGCATGTGTTGTCGTGGCTGTGTGTCTGTGTGCTAGAGCTTTCCTTATCAATGTGAAACTTTTCTCCCTGCTAAAAAGAGCCGGTTGAATAATATAATCATTCGTGGGTGCATATATTAGTCGGTGCTATTAATAGATGGATGCTGAGCTTAGTGTGTGCATAGGAAAACACAGGTAACGGCTACCACTTACGTGTCAGGTTATCTTTGGAGAAGCAGTTGGACCACTCCAGCCGAGACAGCCGCTCGTCTTGATCGGCGTCGCAGCTCTTCCCGAACGAGCGTCCGCAACGTTTCGGTTTGACAACCTGCGTAGTAAATCGGAACAAGTTATGCGCATAAATAGCTAGTCGCTTTCAGCAACGGATCGACACTGATTCCTCCCGGTGTGATTGGTGGTGCGTTGCCGGATGACTCACCTTCTTGATCAACCGCTTCAGTTCCCGGTACTCGCTCTTGTCCAGCATTCCGTTCTTGTTTCCGTCCATCGAGCCGAACTTCCAGTCTAGTACGGTTTTCTCGCTGACAGCTCCGGCCGCTGCCGTCAAGCTGCCTCTCACGTTGTGCTGAACGCGAATGTGCTCGTTCTCGAACAGCTTTAGCAGATTACGGTTGAACAGGGCACGGTCCATGCGTGAACAACCTGCAAAAATGGAACGTTACTACTGACGTCTACTGATTATGGGATTAATACGATCGTACTCAGATGAGGCAGAAACGTTTGTTATACATTTTACTGATCCATAAAATGGGTGAAGCATTAGACTTAAACATCTTTCAGCAGTGGTTTTACCTTCATCGAAGAATTTCTCAGTTGGTTCTTGATATGCAAGACAATTACGGGACTAGTACGGCAAAGATCCTACTCTAGTAGTGCAATGTTGCAATATTTCTGGGCATTCTGCACCATTTTTCATAACTAGCTATTTGAGTATCTCAAATAAAATAAAAAATAAAAATAGTTTTCCCACAGACAAATTGACATAACATTCACTGTTCTATTTTTCGCACGCTGTACCAGTCATTTCAAATTTACTATTGGTTGGAAATGTCTCCGAATTCGTCAAAGTGGCGCTTTTTAACGAAAGAAGCTAAAATACTTGCTTGTTCGAGAGATACTCTTGTCGTAACTTGATATTTGGGAATGTCGATCCTAGATGGTGCTAGTGTTCAAGCAAAATGTGTGTGACGATAATTTTTGTTGCTTTTTATTCCAAGAGTTATGTCTGTGGTTTTACATGATTTTTCTATATTTAACCCGTTTTATATCCCTTTAAGCACGGAGGGTTTTATTTACGATATTTTTGGTTTTTGGATCAACATAAATTTTTTGTATCACTCGAGATACCAAAACCAGTGTATTCTACACATTGCAATAAATGTTTGCTAAATTTAGCAACCTACACAATTGTGTGGGTTCGGCCGTATCTTAAGATATGGCCTGCAGGCTGATAAAATGTAGGTGATCTTATGTAAAATTTTCCGGAGAATCACATGGTGCCCACCGCTTTCCTGTTTGTCATCGGGCCAAGTGCCCCATTTTGCTCATTTTCGCCTATTTTTAACATTTTTTACCCTTTTTGGACTATACCAAGCCAGGCTTTGAAAAACCAAAACATGAAAACCTAATTATTTTGTGTAAAGAAGTCCACAGAATTGAATAGGGTTGGCCCCGTTCGGTTTGGGGCGAGATCATCGCTTCGAGGCTCATAGACTTCAGATTCTGAAGCAGCGGACCCGGTCGCTACGTAGCTATGGAAATACACGCAGCTTTTTGCAAGTTAAGTTTTTACTAACCTTAATACAACAGATATACCGGAACGTCCAGATTAGCTTAAAAACCTTCAATTGTTGATCCAAGAATTTGTCTTAAAAATCCCGTAGTTGAATACATCATTTGCCATACTTCTTTATTATTTTACAATTGATAAATGACCAGTTTTAGGTTCCGGTAGTACTCTAAACGGAAGTTCCGTAGTGTGAAGCATGAACAAATGCTCTACAGTATAATGTATTCATTCTTACTGACTCAAAATTAGATGGCAGCAGCAGATTTCGTTTAATTTCATCTGTTACTTATGACGTGAAAAATAATCCCACTGCGATCTAGAATATCTCCGGGAAAATGGATCCAAAATTTGCTAATATATTTTTTCATTGGAGGTCAATCTAAGGTGGTTCTTTGAAGATAAGTTGTATAAAAATCGATCAAAAAATAGTAAAGATAGAGCCAAAAGTGTAACGGAAAGTACACTAATTTTTGAAGTCCCGGCGGGAACGTAAAGGTTAAAGTAGGTATACAATAAGGCCGAACCTACACAATTGTGTAGGTATGAAAAACAAAGTGCATAAGTAAGTTGTAAAAGTTATTTCCCGGAAATTTTTAATTACATGGATTAGAAATACTTATTACCAATAATTTTCTATCTAAGCAATTTCGAAATACGGATCCAATAAGAAAATACGACAGATAACACTTTTTGCTGTTTTCACAAGATTTTGAAGACTAGACAATAATTAATCCAAACACAAAAGAAAACTTCTTTTCAGCTATTTTCTATTTTTTCTACGAGTTACGATGTTTACACAAGAGATTGGTGCCATATTTGTGAAAGTACGACGTTTAGAAAGGAAAGGAAAAATTTTTAAAAGTAGTCTCACCTACACAATTGTGTGGGCTCGGGCTTAAAGGGATATACACCAGAATCATCTCAACAATTTTTGTCAACCAAATTTTAATAATTTAATAATTTTTAGTCTAAATTATATTTTTCAATTCTAACATGTACCCTACTAATTCATAAATTCAGAGCTGTATGCTAGCATAAAAACCCGATTTAATCCACCTAGTGGTGAAAGGAACCTTTGTTTATACGGTCTTACTTGCTATTTGAGATAGAAATCGACACGTCTTCGGAACATAATTCATCTATTGGTTAACGTGGCGTGGTTTTAATTAAATTTTTGGAAATTAAATAAGTTTACAAAATTTGAACAAAATAGCAGCACCTATAAATTTTGATAGATCCTTTTTTCATGAAATTACTGAGTAAGGGTAAGCTGGTTGTTACTAATTTGAGTAAGTGCAAGTAAAAGCAAGTTATAAGAGGAAATATTATTCTTTAACATATACATTGCGTAGTAAAAGTCTAGTTTATAGGTTTTTGAACTACGCATAAATTTCTGTAACGCCATTATTTTTGATTGACATCAATAAAGTTTTCTTGAATAAATTTCATCAATTTCTATTAACCTTCGATTACTCACGCTGTTGCATTTTGTACAACACGTGTAGGTTTTTGAATGCCATATTGTTATAAAGTTACAAATCTCTGTTTAACTAACGTATGTTCTTCAATTACCTTGTTATGAGCAAAATGTCATAATTATTCAATGCATTAATACTTTAAATTGTTGGGCAAATAAATCAGCATAAACTGACATCACAGAAACGAAGCAATCAGCATGTGAGTTGTACCGCGATTGGCCCTTGAAGTTTCTCTCGTTTCTTCATTTGTAAAAATGGTGTCTGTATGCAGCAACACAATCAGCAAATATAAAATGTTTAACCGTTATGTGTTCGACAAAAACAACACCTTTAAGTGCTCGACAAGGGTACCCGGGTACCCACAAATTGAAACGCTTGTAACTTTGGCAATATTTGACCGATTTGGACCATCTTACCACCTAAAGATTTAGGAACTTATCCACTTTCAGTGGTGTTGCAACAGGACCGGAAGTGGTTCATCTGGTTCCCGGAAATCCGGTATTCCGAGAGTGTGTTCCGGAATTAAGGCGCTTTTTAAGATTTTTAATGTAATCATAGTAATATGGGTATCCAAAATTCTTCAAATGACTCCGAAAGATCATTTTTCATAGTTTTAAAACAGTATAATGATTTATCCTCGGAATGGCCATTCTGGAACAAGTTCCCATGGGACCTCCTGTGGCCACAGAACTGTTTGGATTGCAACACTGGCAATATGGGTATCTAAATTCATGAAATTACTCCGGAAGGTCGTTTTTCATTGTTTTAACTCTATCTGATGATTTTGCCCCGGCATGGCCATTCCGGAACATATTCCCGTGGGGCTTCACAGTGGTTCAAAACCAAATAAACGTGCGTATTACATTTTTGAGTAAAAAACTTGATTTTAGGTTGATGAAGGCTTTGGAAGAGTTTCTTGAAATTAAAAGTTCTATCGTTTGGTGGAATTCAAATTTTTATTAATCCCCCTAAAAGTGAAATAAAAATTTTATTTTTCTTCAGTTTCAATATAACACATTTACGAGTTCTGCAAGGTTTTAGAGCATATTATTACAAGAATTTTTTCAGTAGACAGTAACCTTCTATCTCTTTAGCGAAGATAGAAAAATCCTTTTCAGCAATTTTTAGCTTTAATTCCGGAACACATCCTCGGAATACCGGATTTCCGGAAACCAGATAAACCACTTCCGGTTCTGTTGTAACCCCACTGAAAGTGGATAAGTTTCTGAATCTTTAGGTGGTAAGTTGGTCCAAATCGGTCAAATATTGCCAAAGTTACAAGCATTTCAATTTGTGGGTACCCGGGTACCCTTGTCGAGCACTTAAAGGGTAAAAAATTTCGAAGCCCTCCCTTTCCTCCCCCTTAAATGCTACATGAAAACTTATTTTATAAAAAGTTGTAATTTAGCGAGTTCTGAGATGTCACGGAGTTTCAGTATCCTGGGTCGAAGAAAACTTTAAAATTTCTTACTTTGAAATCTGAAAAGGTACCCGGGTACCCTGTCGAACACATAACGGTTAAAATGTATCTGTTGGTAGTCGAGTCATTCGGGGTCAAAATTAAGGCATTTTTTTTAATCAAAGTTCTACAGTACCTAAACAAACAAACATAAGGTATACTATATTCATCAAAGTTGTGTATTTTTACTATTTATATAATTTTGTAATACATGAAAAAGGAATACAACAATTACAAAAAGAGCTAAAATAGAAAAAACTGATCTTACAAATTCATATACAATGAAAAAGATTTTTCTCTCTTCGCTTAATAGATAGAAGGTTACTGTATTCAACAAAATTTCTTGTAATAATATGTTCTAAAACTTTGCAGAACACATCAATGTGTTATATTGAAACTGAAGAAAAATATTTTGTTTATTTCACTTTTAGGGAGATTAATCAAAATTTAAATTGCACCAGACGATAGAACTTTCAATTTCAAGAAATTCTTCCAAAGGTTCCATAAACCTAAAACCAAGTTTTCCCAGTCAAAATTCTAATGCGCATGTCTTTTTGGCTTTGGGCCATTGTGCGCGCGAGTAACCGAATTACAAAAGTTGGTGCGAGTGTTTGAGGGTTAATATCTTTTGATCGGCAAAACCGATTCTTCTGAAATTTTGCAGATATATTTGTAGCGTTAAAATCTCTAATTTGAAGCCAAAATAATTCAAACTAGATAAATCATGCTTGATGAAATCGTTATAACTTATTGTAAATTTTAATGTGTTGTATTCAATTAATCATAACTTTCAAATTAAACGTCAAATCAAAAAACAAATCAATAGTGATCTATTAGGTTATGTTACCTGTCAAATGAGACTAATGGCGTCTAAATCGGTTTAGTCATTTCTAAGAAACAGGCGATAATTATTACCTTGTCAAAACAGGTTTTTTAAGCATAACTTTTAAACTGATTGTTTGTTTTCAATAAAATTTATCCGAAAAATTTAGTGTTAACAAGAGCTTTCATTCGATACCAAGATCGTTGAAATCGGTCATTTGGGTCCGGAGAAAATCGTGTCACGTAATTTTTACTTTTTTACTTATAACTTTTAAACGAAATGTCGGACCTCGAAACAATTCAATAGTGATATACTAGGCAATAATACCTTTCAAACAAAAGTAATAGCGAACAAATCGGTTCAGCCATCTCCGAGAAACAGGCGATAGAAAAGTTGCGCCCCGCACATACATACACACATACACACACACACACACACACAGACATTGCTCAGTTCGTCGAACCCTGTCGATTGGTATATGTGGCTCGGCCCTCCGGGCCTCGGATCAATTTCGTGTTTTTCGACCAATTCCTAAACCTTTGTTATAGTATAACAAAGGTAAAAAGGGGAAATACTCTTTATAAAGGATTGCGTCTTTGGTTTTTATACTGGAGTGCACTTTACAAGTATAGGAACAGAAAAATGTTATGAAAATTGGTTACATTTTTGCGCCTATAAAACTTGTATCAGGAAAAAATTGGAAACTTATTTGCAACTTTTTACTGTATGAGCAACGGCTCTTTTTAGTAAGTGGCGCTGAACCGTTCATTTTCTGCTACAAACCGATTCAAATACGCCGTTCATGGTTCACGCACATACATGCAGACATAATACACTTTTTCCATTCTCCCTACCGATTAAACCGTCATTTCAAATTTGGGCTTAGTTGGGAATACATCCGTTTTGGTCAAAGTGGCGCTTTTCGACGAAAAAAGGAGAATTCCCCATAAAAATACTTGCTACTTCGAGGGATTGCTATTTGCTATTTAGGAATGGCTATCATAGATGGTGCTGGTGTTCAGGCTAAATGGGAGGTACGATAATTTTTGTTGATTTTTCTTCCAAGAGTTATGTCTGTTTGTCTGTGGTTCACGGTTCGTTTGATCACTAAGTTGATGTTTCGATAACTTACGATTCACGAACCAAACTTTCTGTTATCTTCGGGTACGTCCGAAGAACCGAGGTTAATTTTTTAAAGCCGCTCTCATGAGATATTCACCGATCCCAAGAACTTGGGATCACCATTAAGGGAAACCTTCGAAAAAGCCCAAAAGTGATCAAAAATAAACGTCAATCGAATCGGTGTGGTTAAAAGCATCTAATAAAACAGTGATCTCGACCCCAGTGGGTAGTACGAACCTCAGCACCCCATCGTACATGGCATTCCAGAGCGTGAGGCCGAGAAGGAGATGTGCTGGAAGAACTTAAAGGTACGTACGTTCAAAGATCGACATACCATCTAGCAACGCTGCGGCAACACACACGAGTAGGGTACAGCTGTCATAGTGATGGGCGAGATGCGGAAACGGGTGATTGGGTGGTGGCCAATCAATCCTCAAATGTGCAGGTTGAGAAACAAGGGCCGGTTCTTCAATAAAAGCCTAACAAGCCAGTCGTCGTATGTTCAAATTCCGACTGGGCGGTGCAACTACAGGGTTAATAGGATATTTGCGCTAACCCCGTAATTTTCCTGTACGCTAATCACCGCCCAGGTAACCAATAAGCATTATCATAAGCAGTAAATCAATCGCTTATTACCATATCTGGTGTTTTATACAGCACGTTGCTGTATATTAGCTTTTGGAGTGCGTAACCGTTGTAAATTGGCATGTGAAATTCTGTTTTAAATCTTCTTGTCGGTAATCAGCTGGTAACAAGCATTGACAGCATTATAAGAGGGTTAGCAGTAAAGTAGCCGCATATTTTGCCAAAGTAGCATTTAAGTGGCAATTAAAGTGACTTAGATGCTTATTGACTTGCATATAAATAGCATTGGTAATGCTTATTGGTTACCTGGGCTGCTGCGAAGTTTGTCGATAAATAATGGTCAAGTTCTGAAGAACGTTCATACCCATGGCTTTGCTTGCAACGTGCACAGCCCTCACCTCAGAAGTACCGATGACGATTACGATGAATTCTACGCGCTGTTGGAGAGTGAATACGGCCGCTGCCCAAAACATGATGTCAAGACCATCATAGGGGATCTCAATATTCAGGTCGGCCAGGAGGAGGAATACAAACCGGCGATTGGAGGGTTCAGCTAACCAGCTGACCAATGAAATGAGCCTAAGACTTATCGACTTTGCCGCCTTCAATAACATGGCCGTACGTAGTACCGTTTTCCAACACAACATCCTACGCAAGTAGACCTGGAGGTCACCAAATCAGACAGAACCACAGACCAACTACGTTTTGATCGACAGTCGGCACTTCTCAGACATTTTTGACGTCAGATCCTATCGAAGCGCTAACGTTGACTCGGACCACTACCTAGTGATGGTTAAGATGCGCCCAAAACTCTACGTTGTGAACAACATTCGGTACCGACGCCAGCCTCGGTTCGATTTCGCGCGGCTGAAGCAGCTAGATATCGCCGCAAACTACGCGCATCCACTCGAAGCTGGGCTACCGGAAAAGGACGAGCTGGACGAAACCCCTCTCGAAGGCTGTTGGAATACCATCAAAACTGCCGTCAGCAGTGTAGCGGAGAGCTCCATCGGGCATGTGGCACGGAATCAGCAGAACGATTGGTTTGACGATAAATGTAGGAGGGTGATGCATGGAAAGACACAAACAGAAGAAGATGCAGCGAAACCAAATCTTTCGGGAGAAAAGGCGCTACCTGGAAGAGCAAGAATATGCAGAGTTGGAACGGCTGCATCGTTCTCAGGAAACGCGAAAGTAGAACTTTCGCGAAACTGATTGGATCCCGCAAAGGTTTTGTGCCGCGTGCAGAAATGTGTCGGAATAAAATTAGCAGTATTCTGACGGACAATCGTGAGGTAACCGATAGGTGAAAGTAGCACTTCGTTGAACACCTGAACGACGCCCAGTCAAAGAAGCATGGCGGCTGGGAAAGCGATTTCGACGGTGCAAAAAACGTGGAAGAGGTGCCAGCCCCAATGATAAGTGAAGATAACCAGGCCATCATGCAACTAAAGAACAATAAATCAGCTGGAAAACATGGCATCAGAGCGGAGACCATGGGATCAGAAAAGCTGGTCATTTATATGCACCGGTTAATTGTTAGAATTTGGGAGGAGTGAAAAGATGGGGTTATCTGCCCGATTTATAAAAAAGACAACAAGGTGGACAGTGAGGACCATTGAGCGATCACCGTTCTCAATGCCACCTACAAAGTGTTGTTCCATATCATTTTCCGCCGACTATCACCAATTGAGTACATATTTGATGGAAGCTTATCAAGCCGGCTTCGTAGAAGGTCGGTCTGCAACGGATCAAATATTTACATTGCGGTAGATCCTCGCACCTACGCACCATTTGTTCGTGAACTTCAAAGCCGCATATGATACCATCGACCGGAAAGAGCTATGGAAAATCATGGACGAGAACAGCTTTCCCAGGAAGCTGATTAAATTGATTAAATCTGTGTTCTGAGTGCTGTGTTCGGATTTCGGGTGGATTGTCAAGTTCATTTGAATCACACAGAGGGCTTCGTCAAGGTGATGGCCTCTCATGCCTGCTGTTCAACATAGCGCTACAAGGTGTTATGAACTGAGTGGATATAAACACGCAACACACGATATTTAACAAATCTAGTCAATCCGTCTGCTTTGCCGATGACATGGATATTATTGGTAGAACATCTGTGGTGGTGGCTGAACAGCGCATCAGAACAGAAAAGATTGCGTAAAAGGTAAATGCGTCTAAAACAAAGTACATGCTGGCCAGCGGAGCCGAGGCCGAACGACGCCGCTTGGGCAGTAGTATGTTGATCGACGGCGAAGAGTTTGAGAAAGTTGACGAATTTGTCTACTTTGGCTCACTGGTAACGGCGGACAATGATACCAGCCGTGAGATTCGGAGGCGTATTATCAGCGGAAGTCGTGCTTACTATGGCCTTCACAAGCAATTGCGGTCGAGTAGACTAAGTCCCCGTACAAAGTGCAACCTGTACAAGACGCTTATTAGACCGGTTGTTCTCTACGGGAATGAAACATAGACAATGCTCGAGGAGGACCTGCGAGCTGCGAGTGTTCGGAGTTTTCGAACGACGAGTGCTAAAAACGATCTTCGGCGACATACAGGAGAACGGAGTATGGAGGCGAAGGATGAACCATAAACTCGCACAGCTCTATGGGGAATCCAGTATCCAAATGATGGCTAAAGCTGGACGGATACGATGGGTAGGGCATGTTGCAAGACAGTCGGAAAAATATGGTGTTTGCCTCAAATCCGGTAGGAACAAGACGACCAGGAGCGCAGCGAACAACATAGTTAGACCAGATGGAGCGAGATCTGGCGGAGAGTACTCGATGTTGGAGAGTTGGAGACCGGTAGCCCATAACTGAGTAAACTGAAGAGACCTCTTTAGACGTTGTCGACTGTTAGTTTCGTAATTTTTATCGTACTTTTTTGGCCTTTTCAGTCTTTTACGGAAATTAGAACTGGCTTTTTCAATTCACTCCGACGTTTCGACTATTTATTTTAGTCCTTTTCAAGGATAGAGTTGTCTCAGTCGGAGTGAATTGAAAAAGCCAGTTCTAATTTCCGTAAAAGACTGAAAAGGCCAAAAAAGTACGATAAAAATGAAGAGACCTCTTTTTACAGGTTTTGTTTTGGGATAACAAACCACTTAAACGAAAAAAAATGGCAAACCTTGTCGCTAAGAAGTTTGTGCTGGACCTCATGAAGAACGTTCGTCAGAAGCTTGCACCATACCGCTTGTATACAACCGATAGATAACAGAAATTGAAAACACCAAAAATATGGCTTTTAAATTTTTCGAAATGGTACAAGTACACAAGATTAGAAAAAATCAAGGTTTATAATATCATATTCAGTGAGAATCGATAGATGAAACATGAATCCGCAAGCAACAGAACAAAACAGATAAGTATAATGCGTTATAAACTGTCAGTGCCATCGTCATTAATTCATACTGGTAGTTTTATTTACTTTTCGATCGACAAATAGAATTTGAAAAGCCTAGGGAGGTGAGAGCTGAATGTTTTTTAATTTTATTAATATATTTTTTAAGACATTTTTCCTAATTTTTACACTATTCTGAATAAATAACTCAAGACTAGATACCGTAATCGCAATTCTTTGTCTGTAACAAAAAAAACTTTCAACTCACTTTGAGGAAGTTGATTTCTATAATATCTAATGAGATCTATTGAACATCATCCCTAAGTCTAATTCATTCAAAATTTATGAAAAGCTTCGTTAATCGCACGGCGATCGAGGCCCAAAGCGAAGGGCCGCCTAATCGATGCGTCATAAATTATCGGATTGACAAATATTTTTCGACGACTCAGACATACGCCTCCCTCCGGTATGGAATCTCCCCTCTGATGACAAAAATGTGTGGATACTTACTGCGTTTATTCCTAACCGGATTTCTCGGCGAAGATCGGCGTTGGTTCGATTTACCCTTCTTCACACAAACCGGTTTCCCGTGCTGTACCGTCGTATTGGGCAGTGGTTTACCTTGACTGTTGACACACCAGCAGCCGACACTCTCCAGGCACTGGACTGGAGCGTAGGTTCCATCCTCGCGGCAGCGCGGTACGAATTTAACCCCGTACGCCGAACTGGACCGATGCTGGAGGGCGTATGTGCGGGAGGCAAGGCACACATCTGCAAGTAGAAAGGAAAACCCGTCACACGTGCGTCCATAAGCGTGAACCGTTAACAGAAACACGCACCCTTGCAGGTCCCCCGATGCTTCAGGCTCACCTGATGGCCACTGCACTGCGCCCTAATTAGGTGACACCTCGTCGGATAGGTTTGGTTGTCGGTGCCGCACACCGGGCGCCCCTTACTTTCGTCGCATTCACCACCCTTTGCAGTGCATTCCGAGATCTGAAAGATAACGAGCGGAACAATAAAAGTCCAATTAACGCCAATTGCTACGGCTTTAATCTACAGTATTTGAACGGTTATATTTTATCTCGCATCGCGCGTGTTTTTGCATACACAGACAGACATAAAATACAGCGATCACTGTTAACTGAAACGACTCTATTAGACCAAACGTTTTCATTTATTACGATCGACAAAGATCACCATCACTCAAACTGCCGGCAGGGGTGCTGCTCAATTATTGATGCCAGACGACGGACGAGCTGCATTCGTAAAAACGGCTTCAACAAAATATCACGAGCATAACAGTCCAGGTGGCTCAATAAATAAATATCTCGGCCAGCACCATCTACGAGCAGCCGGCCATTGGCGTATTCAGGAAATTGCAACGACCACTCTGAGCAGAACTTTCATTTTATAGTTTATTTACTTTGGTCATTTTACCGATACCGACACTATTGTATTTCATGCTTTCTAATGCCACTCAGACTCAGCTCAGGGCAACTTAGTCATAAAAAAAATAAACGAAAGAATGTCTGAAATGTGTATAAATAAATCATCATAAGTGCAAAAAATCGTCTCAGGAATTGCCAACGAAACGATAATGGTGGCGCCAATTTTCATTAGTGTTTGCAAATTACTTCTCTGTCCGCGGGCAGCTTATCGATCAGCGCTTCAACAACATTGCTAATTTCTACCTCCTACACCCAATCACCCATTGCCGGCTTGCCTGCCGTGTCGTCCCTACCGACGGACGACGAACGACGATGCGCTTAGCGGGGCCAATGCGAAGCTCCATCTTTGTCGTTCTGTCTCAAACTGTACAGCAACAGCATACATAGAGTCAGTGATGCTTTGCTTGCTATCTGCCGGCCAGTCGGACACCATCGAAAGCCCGGGCGCGCGGTTGGCAGCAGACACACGCACACAATCATCTCGTACGCGCCACGATCCGATCCGAACCGATCCTCGAGAAGGGTGCTTTATTTGTTTACCGTTGCTGTTATTGCATTGTTTATTAATATTATTAAATAATAATCCCATTAAAGCTAGCCGACCGACCGCCCATCGAGTGGATGATGGCCGGTGTGAATCTGTTTGGTAAAAATCTAACCATTCCTTACCCCCTCGAAATCCGTAGTTCTTAGTCAACGTCTATTTATTCTAACGAACGACCGTGCAGTTTGTAAACGGCCGCTTCAATCAGCTCGAATTAATCACATGCCACGAGGTGTGAACTAACATTAATTGCAATGCTACACCTTTATTAGGAAATATAACTAATTTATTGCATCGATGATCGGAAGCCGACGAAGCAAAAGCCTCAGCCGACAATTATTAATTGAACAACCTCGAAGCCAGCCAAGTGTCTGACGTGTGTTCAATTCAAACACACGATCGCTATCAGACATTTATTCTGCCTGCCTGCAGGCTGCCCTAACTGAACCACCCTCCTGCGGACTGCGGTTAGTGCACAAATTAGCAGTCAATGCAGCAAGCTCAGTAAAGCTGTGGTTATGGATTGAATTTGATGCTCTTGTCTAGCAGGCAGGCCGGCAGGCAGGGTAGGCAGACGGTAAGCCTTTCTAATTGCTGCACGAGCGCTGTCAGACGGTCGATTAGTAGCTCTTAGTATCAGGACAAGATAAATGAAAGCACACTAACGTTTTGTGACAGAAATACTGATTTCATCTGGCGGCAATTCAATGTCGCTTAGTTATGAGTGACGTGCTGCTCTAAAGGTTGACCTTCCAGTTAGCATATTTGAGAAGGTTTTGAACGAGGGATGATGATCGTTATTAGGGTGAGAATGGAAATGCTCATTTTGAATTTTCTAAAAAAGAGTGAAGATGGGTCACATTGAATACGAATAGTTTTTTTAGTTTTTCGATCCATAACATACGTCAAATGCATATTGAATTCAAAACAGCTGGTTCGCATAATTTCCCGAGAGATTTCATCCCCAAATTGAAAGCAAATGTTTACTTAAAACGGTCAATGGTTAACCAACGAACAAACGGACATGGCATTGAAGAAAACTCTCTTAAAGATATCGTCGGACGTAGGGCGGAAGATCTATTTTCCACCTATGAAGCGACAACCTAGACAATATTCGTGAATTAGGGAAACAAGGGAACTCTATTTATTCGATACAAGTTTTCCAACCCAATTCGTAACATTTGCTGAATATCTGAGCGCATTTCGGCATTAATAAAAACGCTTTTGAATATGAAATACTAGCTGATTACCCGATCTTACTAGGGGCCCCTTTGCCTCTCAGTCACTTGTACATCTGTTATTGTAACAAAAATTCTCATAATGCAAAAAACCCTTTTTTTCATTTTAATGTGTAAATGTGACGTTTTTACTCTCTTTGTCAGTTTCCCTCATTTTGTCTCCCAGCCACATGTAAATCTGACTTCTTCCCGGTAATCCCTATAAATCGACAAAAAAACCGTTTTTGAACCTTCCCTTTGTTAATGGCCACCCTATCCCCCCTCTCAGAAATCCAGCAACTTGTACAACTGCTATCATTCCAATTGCAAGAGAAACGCGCCCCTTTACCCATTTGAACCTTTCTTTCCCCTTGTAAGAAACCATCTCCCTCTTTTGTCAACCCTCCTGCTCTGATTCTTTTATGGCAAAATACATGTGTTTGACAAACGACGTTTAATGAAGAACAGTCCAGAAGTTCCTGAGCTATGGCGAAACATACATTCATACTCACGTTCTTCGTCCCCCTACTTGTCGATTCTTTCCCAGTCAGCTCCCTCTTCTGTCACGTAGCTAATTATGCATTGGTTTGCTCTATGAAAATCACTACACTCAAAATAATCCACACGTTCTTTCCACGTGAAAAATCACGTAAATTTCTTTACAGGGAGTTACGTGACTTTCAGGTGATTGTTATTGGAAAAATAATAACATCTATCTGATTTTCACGTTAACGCATTAGTATGCGTGCGAACTATCTGAAAATCACGTAAAAATTACAGGAAAAGCTGGATGGAAAATATTCACATAACTTTTCCTATGATTTCGACGTGAAATTTTTTTGAGTGTATAATGGAAACTTTTTTTATCATATATTCCTCTTCGGTGGAACCCCCTCTTTTCTCAAAGTTATTTGCACAATTGCAATCGGTTTAAATGCAAGAGAAACGTATCCCATTTTATTGAGCCCCTTGTTAGGGTCCCCCCTTTTGGCAACCTTCCAGTGCTGATTCCCTTATGTCAAGTGTGCCAAGTTTGATGAAGAACCATCCAGGCGTTTCGGAGTTAGGGCCTCCTCCCCTGTTATAACCCCCCCCCCCCCCTTTTTGTCAACCTCTTAAGTTCTGAGTCCTTTATGTCAAGGAACATATGTACCAAGTTTGATAAAGAAGCGTCCAGGCGTTTCGGAGTTAGGACCTCCCCCTCCTGTTACGACCCCTAAACCCTGGTATGAACCCCCTTCCCTGTTGTCAACCCCTTGAATTCTGATTTCCGTATGGCAAGGAACATGAATGCCAAGTTTGATGAAGAACCGTCCAGGCATTTCGGAGTTATGACCTCTCCCCCTGTTACGAACACCCCCCCCCCTCTTATCAACCCCCCAGGAATATGTGCGCTAAGTTTGGTGAAGGCATTTCGGAGTTATGGCCTCCTGCCCCTGTTACAAACACCCCCCTCTCCTCCTGTTATCAACCCCCAGTGCTCATTCCCTTATATCAAGGGATATGTGTGCCAAGTTTGGTGGAGATTGGTCAAGGCGTTCTGGAGTTATGGTGGAACATACAAACAAACTCATGCTCACTGTTAGGTACTGGTGTGCCCAGACAAAAGCAGAAGGTAGGACACTTAAGTTTCAAAAGCATATTTTGGCCAGAAAGTTATCAAGTCATAGTAAGATCTCAATTGATTTACTTATTGCAAAAATACCAACTGAATAAGTTAAAAACTCCGGAGTTTTGCATTCCGCCGTGAAGACTTTTTTGCATGAAATTTTTTAGAAATGGTGGGAAATTTGTCCACTTGTCTGGGTCTACCCGTGGACTACAAATTGGACATGAGAGTGAACTTACAATTGGACTAGACTTGACATTAGAAGGGAATTTCCGTTTGAATTTAAACTTGAATATGGACCTGACGTTTTAACTGAAACTTGCACTTTAAATTGAAATTAGACTTAAAATTGTAACTCACAATTAGAATCAAGACGGATTTGGAATAGGATTTTAAGTCGCACGTGAATTGGAATTAAATTAAAATAGGAATTGGATTTCAAATGAAACATGAAATTGAACTTGATATTGAACTTATTTAAATTGGGTTTGAAATTGCACTTGAAACCAGACTTGAAATTGGACTTGAAATCGGACATAAAATTGGATTTGAAATTGAACCTGAAAATGTATCAGACATGCAATTGGGCATGAAATTTGGAGTTAGATTGAATTTGATATTCTTACTGAAGTTAGACATGAAATTGGAGTTGACCATAAAATAAACTATTGTTTAAATTGGTCTTCAAAATTGAAAACTGAAATCAGCGGCAAAATAGGAATTACAAAAGACATAAAGTGGGACTTAAAATGGGACATTGAGTTGGAAGTGAAGTTGGACTTCTCTTCAGAGCTAAAATAAGAATTAAGTTAGACTCGAATTTGCCCTAAAAATACGACATTTAATTGGACTTGAAATTTCACTTGAAATTGAACTCAAGATCAGGGGTAAAAATTGAAAATAAATTAAACTCAAAATGGGACAGTAAATTGGGCTTAAATTGCACGTGAAATTAGACTATAAATTGGCCTTGATATCGGATATAAAATTTAACTTGAAATTAATCCTGAAAATGGATTAAACATGGTATTGGATTTCAATTTGGAGATGAAATTAGATTTAAATAAAACTTAAAACTGGCCTTAAAATGGGAAATTTAATTAGGCTTAAAGTTGGACATAAAACCTCGAGCAACATTTGAAAAGGACTTATATGCCAATGACAGATCCTCTTCCTGTCTGCTCTCTCCCGCTTATCACGGTGGTGATGCTTTAATTGTGCACCATTTAATTGTGCATTACACGATTGCTTGCGTAATTAGCTAGCTATTGATCGAGAAAAATTGAATTGAAATGCACTTATGTTGCCGTGATAAGCGTGGCACAGAAGACACGAAGAGAATCTCTCATTTGGACGTATGCCCTTTTCACATGTTGCTCGAAAAATGGGACAACAGACTTGAAAATGCACTTTGCATTTGGTGAGCTTGAAATGGGACTTGAAACCAGTAATTGGAATTAAATTAGATTTGAATTCGGACTTAAAACAGGGCAACAATAAATTAGACTTTACATCGGAGTAAAAATAGGAATTTAGACTTGAATTTGTCCTTAACCCTTAAATGCGCACACTGAAAAAATTTATTTAAAAAGAAAACTTACTTATCTAAAGACGGTAAACATAATTTACTTTGGGGATGTTTTTCACCATGTTTTTTTAAAGCAACATTGCGCATTTAAGGGCTAAATTGGGACATCTAATTAGACTTAAAACTGGACCTTAATCAGGCTTGAAATTTCACTTAAAACTGGACTTCAAACCGTATGTAAAATGGCAAATTATATTTGAAATTATGCTTGAAAATGAGCTTGAAATTAGACGTGAAAATGGGCTAGAAATCCAAGTGGAAATTGGAATTAAATTGAACATAAAATTGGACCTAAAATTGGACTTAAAATGGGATACTAAAATTGAAATTGAACTTTAAATTTGAATTAATTTCAGGCTTAAAATTAAAAATTGATTGAATTTGGACATGAAATTGAAGTTTGAATTGAAATCATATTAAACACGAAATTCGACTTGGAATTAGTGCTATAATTGGATATGAAACTATTCTTGATATAGAACGTTTGGCTGTTGAGATTTCGGCAGAATTTTGCCGAACTCGGTGCTATTTTTTAAGCATCTACAGCCATGTTCCCTCACAGATCCAAAAAGAGCTATATTTGCTTTACAGTTAATTTTTATTGTTCCGAAAAACACTTTGACAGTTCAATGATCTGAGATTTTTACTTTTTACTAGTCGCTGATTATACTGCTGGTGATACCGGATAAACAAACCTCTCCACCCATCGTTACCGGACTCGATTAGACAATTCAGGAAGATATTAAATCGGCAATTGCTAGTCACTTCTTTCTGAGCTTCCGCTATCCACACCATCCAGTCCTCGTCGCCCTCCCCCTGGTTCACTGTTCACTTCCACAGGCGGCGCCAGACAGCCCTCGTCAAGTGACCATCATCGAATCGGATTTGCCAGCCGCAACGCAGCAACGACTCAACTGTTGCGATTTGAAATTCGCAGTAAGCCAAATCCCAGCTCCAAATATATGTACGCGGAATGCGCCATCCACCACGGCACGGCAGACGGCACGGATCGAAACTGGCTACTGCGCTGCTGCTAATGACTGACGGCGCGGTTTAGTTCATCAGCGCGACTGACAGGCGGCGCTTATGCAAATTTACTCTTAAATCAAAACAAAACGATGAAGTTTGCCAACAAACGTGTACCACAAATGTATATGAGAGTTAAAAGGGGAGGGCTCAAATGACTCAACTCATGTTTCACTTCACCCTTCTCGCGAAGAAAAGCAACAATTTCGCTGCAAAAGGCGTCTTTCGCAATCATTACCATATTGTTATTTTACAGCAGATGTTAGTTATATTATAGTTTAAACTTAACAACATTATAGTTAAAATAGCTTGAACTTTTGATTGCATTAAGCAAATAAAAACAATTTCAACTGGGAGCAGTGATTGACGGGGAACGCCAGAGCCCGTTGCAATTTGAGAACTAGTGAAATTGCAACGAAGTACATAGCCATATAGATTCGAGCCCTATTGGACGAACCAGAAGTGAATTCGTCACCGTAATCATAAGAGGAAAAACATACCAGTGCTCAAATTAAATATTACAATCAGCGTTTCTGTTTTCACATATCTTTTTTTTTCTCGCAGCTTTGTTGAACGACTGGCGCTAAGCTAATTGAGAATGCTTGCCTGATGGGTTGCCCCTGGTCAGCACAGCACCTGCCCTTGCGCTCAAATTACTTTCCTGCCTCCCACGCCAGTCCCCGGCAGTGAATACGATACGAAAAGGCACTCTAAGTAAAATCGAGTTAAAAGTTGCGGAAATAGATTTTTGAATTATAGTTTTTAAAATGTTTTGATGGTAAGTAACATTATAGAACCGTCCGGAAAATTTTCTCTTCACCATTTAACTTTGCACAAAGTGCATCTTGAGTCCATCGTAAATATTAACGATGCATTTGCACAGATGTTGAATACAAAAACAAACGAAATGATTATCGTTATTATTATTATTCATATTTTTAATTGAAACATTATCTATTTCATGAAACGAACATTCACTTAGCGCCGGAGTTTCGCTTTATGCTGCCTGCCAGCCAGTCAGGCAGAAGTGGACGTCAGCTGGCGTTTTGCGTAAAAGAAGAACCCCACGGATGTAGGCAAAAACGACAAAAGCGTCACAACAAAACTATAAAGTTTCAATACGGAAAAAATAATTCATGTATAAAGCGAAAGTAAGAGAAAGTCAGCCCTGGTCTGAACCCTGACTGATTCTAACAGTCTAACCAATAGAGGTTCGAACAGATGAGACGACGTCGCACCTCGAGGTCAACAAAGAGGCTAAATTGAAGATTGAAGCAATCCCAATCCGGATTATTACCAAAACAAATAAATTAAATACCTACGATTTTAGTTGCACGCATTTCACTTTGTAAATTATTCCTCTATTCATATCATAACACTTTCATACATCTATGTATTTATGAACATTTCATTCATGAATCGAAATAAGTCGATTATATAAACCATAATAACGGTTTTCTTACTGCTAAACCGTTCCCTTACCAAGCCTTCAAATAATTTAATTTAGCGTCAAGCAATTTTTACATAAGTTAATAGATTTTTCGTATTTACATATAGATGAAAATTTTCAACGATAAATTTTACTGACCAGAAGAATTCATGAATACATGAATTGCAATCAATTTACAGGAAACCTCAAAGCAAAGTGTGTTACTAACACTGGTGTGCCGAGACATAAAAAGAAGGTGGAGCACCTGAGCTTTCAAAAGCATGCTCTGACCAATGGATTGACGGGATGTCTGTTTCCTAAAGCCATTAAGGAACCATTCATACAGCGAACTGTAAAACCAGTTATATTATGCAGTTTTCTCCTTGCTTGCTGATCAATTATTTATCCGCCGCGTAATAAAACGTGTCTCAAAAGTCAATAATGTTATATGTCACTCAAAATAACTCGAAAATCCGGAAAATATTTCAATTACCTGGCACCACGTATCATAGTTTGCCAGACGTTTCAGCATGAATAGGGCTTTGATGAAATTGAAGACCAACAATTGAAAAGGGCTCAAGTCCAAAATGTAAACAAGCCGAGTGAGAGTTATTTCTTGCCGGACTGGCATAGGAAAATGAACCCTCTCTTGTTATTGTTTACATTTTGGACTTTGGACATTTTGAACATTTTTTCTGTTTTATTTGTATAAGAGTTCTTATCCCCCACCCCAGATAACACAAGATCGTAATATAAAGTGCACATTAAGTCGTATGCATGTCAGTTTTACATTGGAATTGCATAATGATTAGAGTATGTCAAGGCGAAGTGTACAATAAGTTGTTTTGCGGTCGTGCGTGTCGTCATATCTAACTTATGGCTGTGAATTGTAAAGCAGTATAGATGATTGTAACATTTAGTTATATCTTAATCGTATATTGAGGATTATTAAGTTGCGTGTTCCAAAAATTGTTGTATAGGATGCAAGATAGAATTATCAAAATTTTTGCACGTATATTGCCTCCACTTTGGTACGTATATGTTCTTATGTGGTGTGAAATATAACTTTTTCGTGCGGATATGATTTCGTATCTCTCAGTTGCAACCGAAATATACATACCAAATTGTTTACTGGGACCACAGCGGTGAGGAGTCTCAAACCATCATTAAAAATATTCCTGCCTCCAAAACCCCCCACATGCCAAATTTGGTTCCATTTGCTTGATTACTTCTGAAGTTATGAGGAAATTTGTATTTCATTTGTATGGGAGTCCCCCTCCTAAAAAAGGAGCGGGGTCCTAATTCATCATAGAAAAAAATCATGCCTCCAAAAACACCCACATGCCAAATATGGTTCCATTTGATTGACTAGTTCTCGAGTTATGAGGAAATCTATATTTCATTTGAATAGGAGCTCCCCCCCCCCTCCTAAAGTGGGGAGGGGTCCCAATTCACCTTAGAAAAAATTCTTGTCTCCAAAAACGCCCACATGTCAAATTTTGTTCCATTTGCTTGATTAGTTCTCGAGTTATGAGGAAATTTTTATTTCGTTTGTATGGAAGCCCCCCTCTTAAAAGGGACAGGGGTCATTATTCCCCTCCTAACGAGGGGAGGGGTCTCAATTCACCATAGAAAAAAATTGTCTACAAAAACACCCACATGCTAAATTTGGTTCCATTTGATTGATTAGTTCTCGCGTTATGAGGAAAATTGTATTTCATTTGTATGGGAGCCCCCCCCCCTCCTAAAAAGGCAAGGAGTCTCAATTCATCATAGAAAAAAATCATGCCTCCAAAAACACCCGCATGCCAAATATGGTTCCATTTGATTAATTAGTTTTCGAGTTATGAGGAAACTTGTATTTCATTTGTATAGGAGCGCCCCCCCTCCTAAAGTGAGGAGGAGTCTCAATTCACCATAGGAAAAATTCTTGTCTCCAAAAACACCCCCATGTAAAAGTTTGTTCCATTTGCTTGATTAGTTCTCGAGTTATGCAGAAATTTGTGTTTCATTTGTATGGGAGCCCCCCGTCTTAGTGGGCGGAGGGGTCTCTAACCGTCATAAGAACCTTCCCTGGCCCCAAAACCCCTATATGCAAATTTTCACGCCGATCGGTTCAGTAGTTTTCCATTCTATAAGGAACATTCGGGCAGACAGACAGAAATCCATTTTTATAGGTATAGATAAGCGACGGGTTGACAAAGGGAGGGATTTCAGCATACAAGTCTTTTTGTTAATTTTTCAAGCAGTTACCATTGAAAGTCGTTATTATTAAGCCAAACATCTGTTTTTTTGCTTTAAAAATTGAGGCGCTGGAACTAATTTTAATCAGCCCAAAAGCATTCGAATCGCCAAGTTCCTTTCTTAAGCAGTCCTGAATTAACTGAATTGTCCCAAATTATCACTGTGGACCACGGCATCAAATGACACAAGCGCTCAAATTTCTGCCACAATATGGTATGTTAAAATTGAGTGCTTAACTTTTACAAATACTGTTAGGAATGGTCAAAGTAGCGAGCTGGTGATTCTTTTCAGCAACTAAATAAATTCAATTTTTTTGAAAACAATTTTTAATCTATTTCTATTCTTTTATATATATATATATATATATATATATATATATATATATATATATATAAGAGGCTTATTGTCTGTATCCAAAACCAGGTCTCTGACAGGAAGTCATTAGACGCTTATCGATAACTAAGAACAGTTCCTTGATAGGACGTCATGCTTTCGTAGCAATCAGTTCTATTCTCACTGGCTGACTGCTGGACTGCTCGATGGCTCAACGGGTCGACTAGCCTGCTCGACTGGACTGGTCAACTAGACTGCTCGAATTGATTGCTCGACTGGACTGTTCGACTCGGCTGCTCGATTCAACTGCTTGACTTAACCCGAATGTCGACCCGAATGCTCGACTCAACTGCCCAACAAAATTATTCGATTCGATTGCTCGATTCAATTACTCGGTACAACCGCTCGTTTGAACTACTCGACTCAACTACTCGATTCGGCAGCTTGACTCATCTGCTCGATTCGGCAGCTTGACTCATCTGCTCATTTAGACTACTCGGATTACCTGCTCGACTCAACTGCTCAATTCAACTGCTCGGCTGAACTACTCGACTCTACTGCTTGACTTGCTACTTGACCCGACTGCTCGACTAGACTACTCGATTTAGCTGCTCGACTGCACTGCTCGACTTAGTTGCTTGACTGACCAGCTTGATTCAACTGCTCGACTAGACTGCTCGACTCAACTGCTATACTTGATTCCACTGCGCGACTCGATTGCTAGTTGCGACATCAACGTTCCGCTCATTTGAATCGGTTTACGGCAGAAAATGGACGGTTCAGAGTCACTCACACAAAAAAAAGTCATTTTGCGTTTGCCCACCTACAGAATCAACTCAGTAGAGACTATATTTTTATTTAGTTAAATAAAACCCAATGCGACCATAAAAACTAGTTGCTTCTGTTTCAGGCTATTATTGTAAACATAAGATCTTCGCATACCATGATGCAAATAAATTTAATATGAAGCTTAAATAACTAATACAAAAATGTGATCAATCCCGGTGTATTGGGATTGCCGGAGAATTGGGATGCCGAGAACCCGGGTTCAAATTCCAACCCCGCAGAAGTAACGAATGACCCAAGTTGTTAAAGTGACTATAATCAAACAAACAAAAAATAATACGAAGAATGAGCATCTACGCAAACACTGGTCAATGGAATGTAATCCGCAGTTTCCTTGGCAGACATTTATATTTACCGGATTGTAAGATTCGGGCTCAACTAGTTTATGATATTTCTTGTCGAAAATACAGTAAACTGTATTTGTATAATTTACATCTATGGCTACGTGATTGAAGATGATGTTCTTATCAAAAGATTCTGAAAATATGTACAAAATACTGCATTTTAAGCTCAATTCTAGATAGAATTAACAAAAGGGCGAATACCGTAAATGCAAACAAAACGGGTGAGAGTTATTTTTTGCTGGACCAGCATTGGAAAATCAACCCTCACTCGGTTTGTTTACGCTTGCGACATTCGTCCTTTTGTTAATTCTAATTATGTTCAACTGATTAAAATATGTGACACCTGATTAATCCGTTCCTTACCCTACGACTTCAACTTGGACTTAAAAATTTATTGGAAATTAAGCTTAAAACTGAACTGGAAATTAGACTTAAAATTAAACTTGAAATTAGACGTGAAATAGCACGAAAAAATAGTATCAACCGTTGCGCGCTTATCCTATCGTTGAATCGATAGAGAGTCTTATGAAATGAGTATTCTTGGAATGGGATGACTGCGTGACTTCTGTTTTTATTCGACAGATTTTTTAGCCAACTGTTAGCGTGCAGCACAATTGCAAGGCTATTGCTGCGATGCTCTTGACTCAAACATCTTTCCCAGGGGAGATTCGAACATGCGACGATTCGCTTGTTAAACCAGCGTTGTACCTCACAGACAACTGGGAGGCCCAGGAGCAACTTTTCATGCGATTACCCGGCCACCTGGTGGCGAATCTACCTACGCATCGCCGAGCGTAGGTGAAAATCGTACAGAAAAAAGTTCCAACGTTATCTGTTGATTCGCATCAGTCTTAGCGAAAACAGTCAAGAAATTACGCTTGATGCTTTGTTCGTACTGCCAGTTTCACCCCGAAACGAAAAAGACGGACATCATGAGGCACTATGCGTCCGCCGGATATAGCCTATTCGGCATTGTCTGTAACCTCGTTTTATCCTGCCTCGTCATTAGTCTGTCTTCGCGACAGCAACCTGAAATAGAGTGAAGGGAGCGAAAAGCTCCTAGACAAGATATAAAAAAAATTCTAGGTAGAATTGTCATGGGCGAAATAAAACCTAATGAAATTCGCATAACACTGAAAGTCCCACGGGAACAGGTCCGTGTCTTAAAAGAACAGATCCACGAATCAGTCATTCTTTTTACCGATCCGGATCTTTTACATGGATCAGGAGCGGATTGTCCATCTCTATTGATAACACCCTTCCTTTCTGGAGAAAGCCGAGAGTGTCGAACTGAAGCCTAGATAGATTCAATGTTCAAACGTAAAATCTCCCTTAGAGAAAAGAGAGTTTACAAAATTGTTTACGTTCAGGACATCAACTTGGTCTAGGTTTCATCGAAATAAGTAATTCCTGACATATTGGGACGGAGAAACTCTGTCACTCACTTTTTTCTGGAATCGAAGCAAACGTAATCGCGTCGTAGCAAGTCTGGGAAGTAAAATCATGCTTATATGTGATTGACCGATTCGTTCACTCTTGACAGTGCTTAATACTTCAATATGATTCGATAACTTTTTATTGCATTATCACGCTGAAAGCGGCTTCTATAGGGATCTAAAAACACATAAAAACAAATGGCTATTTTATAACTCAACTTTCAGTTGATAAAATATTCGAGTAATAGTTACATTTTTATCGAAAATCACTTTACTAATCATTATTACTTTTGACTCAAAAAGTTTCGAGTTCTGAAAAGTTTACCACAACGCAAGATCCGAACTGCAACATTGACGCTTAGGTCAGTTTTGCATTCGCGCTCACCGTTCGTTCTTGAAACATCGCTCTAAACGAGCCAAGTAAACTCAACTGCTTTCCGTTTCTCACAAACGATCCGATTGTTGCATTTTAACGGTCGCTGTGTTGTGCAATTAGCATTAACTAAACACATATAATAATAATAATAGTAGTAATGAAAACTTCGCGAGTGGCTCCGACACTGGTTCCGAGAAACGATCAGTAGTTAGTGATCACTGGGAAATCGAACGACCACAGCAACGTCGTCCGTCCAGTCGACAATTTGCGATTCTCCGGACACTGAACTTTGTTTGTTGATTCTTCCGATTGACATGAACTGATTCATTCCAAGGATTTCATGTCTCGATGGGCTGAAATTTTTTCGGCTAAGTAGTCTGACAGACAGTCTAGCACAAATTGACTAATCCAGATATTTCCGCGAAAATGATTTTGTATTTCGCACTGATACCGTCGTCGTTGGTATGTGGCTAGAGCTAAATTAGACGCGCTTCGCCCTCAAAGACATAAACCTCAATTCAGCTCAATCAGCTCCAATTTGACGGATTCAGCAGCCCACATTATGGAACCGAATGACGTGCTAGAATGAGGTGGCAACTGATCAACGGATCTAGCGGGCCCGACTGCAAAGCGTCAGTGATTTGACACGTGCATAAAGAACTTTTACGGCAGTTGTCTCGACCTAGGTCTCGCCTGTAGTCTGGTAGGGGTATTATCAATTGCGCATTTTGATAAAGAAACTAATCTAGAAAGGTGAATGTACGACGGTACTCAGACTTGAAGTCTGAATACTTCAAGGAAAATCTGCTCTTTTCTTCGAAAACCATGACTAGGGAGCAATTGTTCAATTATCTTCTTTGACTGGTAAACAATCCGTTTCAAAAGTGTGAATCAGACAGTCATTCAAAGTTTTATGTCTCAATTATATTTCAAATTTGTTTGATTTGATAAAAATCATGGTTCTAGTGATCCTAAAAAGTAGCCTTAGAGTTAGGCTCACACGTTCAATTTGGATGGAATATTTTTCCATTGGCCAAACAGATTAGAAGCGGAAATATCAAAGTCCGAATGGTACTGAATTTAAAAAATTTAAATATGACTCAGCCTTGTGACTAGATAGCATTCAGAATACTAAACACCTACCAGCTACCAGATGGTCATCCTCTTAAACGCTATCAAATTTCAGCCGATTATCGATTGTCAAATCTACGATTTGCAGCGACATTTTTGGCCAAAATTAGCTATTTTGAACACTCGCGTGATCACCAACCCACACACGGTTCCAGGTGTGAAATTTTACGGACCATTCGGTGACACCTGCATGTGTGGAACATTCCTTGTGTATATTTTTTTTTTGGTTCAAAATAATCTAGTTTGGTTTAGTTCTGATGCGGTTTACTTGGGGTTCGTTTGCTGAATTCACATACCTGCTTATTTTTGGTCAGAGAAAAAAATGGCACAAGTAAAACCCGAGAGCAGAAAAGATATGTTACGAAAAGTCATGCTACGTAATTGTAATCGCATCGTCCGACTCGGGCAGAGTTTAAATCAATTAATTTTTATACCCTTGTTAGGAGGTTCGAAATTATGGACCTGTTTGCGCGAGGTCTGCGTAATCCAACGCGCACGCTACCCGATCGAGTGGGAAAGCAGATGGCTAGGGATAGATGACGGACGGGATCAACGACTCAGCGTGTTTTGAAAGTCAAAACGGCGACTGCTGCTGCTGCTGATGCTGCTGCAGGACCAATCAACGATTTAACGGCTTGAACGGAGTTTGAAGAGAAGATATGCTCTGGAAGGTTGGAGACATGACATTATAGTGTAAGTAGCGATGTGCTGCTGAATGCAAAATAGACGTTCAGCCAGCAGTCAAGTGGTTTGATTTTTTCGAACATATTTAAAACAGACATTAGCTATTAGGAACGCTAAAACTGGTTACTGATTGCACTCTTTTACTGGGGTGTCGTGGAATGAATTTTTACGTTACAGTTTACGTATAGGGCTGATTGCCTAAGTAGCTGTTAGAACAACATTTAGGTACTCTTTGTTGAAGGCACAAGTTTTTATAAGCGTCTTAGAGGAATAAAGGGTGTCCCACATCCAATTGCACCACAGAAGAAACGCTGTACAAAATTTGGGTAAAAGTAGTTTAGAGTGTATTGTTTACACTTTATTTTTCTCGCTGTCAGTTTTTCGAGAATTGGAAAAAATGGCGTCACCCGAAAAGGAACGTCGCGAACTAATTTTGCGCAAGCACCTGGAAAATCCTCAACTATCTTATCGGGACAACGGAAAACAACTCGGAATCGTGCACTGAACTGTGAGACGTGTGGTTAAACGTTACTACGAAACTCTGAGCGTCGAACGGAAGAAAAAACGCGGTCAGAATGGATGTTCTATTAGTGATCAGGATCACAAGCGTGTCGTGGAAGCGTTTACGCTGAATCTCAATGCTTCGGTCAGGGATGTGGCCAAAAAGTTGAATCTGTCCAAGTTCTTCGTTCAGTATTCAGTTCAGTGCAAAGTGCAGAAGGCTCTAAATAGTGACGAACGGCAAAATACGGTGGAAAAGTCACGGGCCCGGAAACTGTACACTCAAATGCTGTCGAAGCCTCATTGTCTCATCATGGATGATGTGACTTACGTCAAGACTGACTTCCGGGGCTGCTATTCTTCACCGCCCAGCACAAGTTTGAGGTTCCGGAGGAAATAAGGAAGTAGAAACTTTCAAAGTTTGCCAAGAAATAGCGATCTGCTCATACGGCAAACGGAGTGTGCCGTTCGTGACTATCGGGACTGTAAACGGGCAGATATACATCAAGAAGTGTCTACAGAATGTTCTTCTGTTGAACCAACACGAGAGCCCTACAAACTTCTGGCCAAATCTAGCTTCGTGCCAATATTCAAAGGGTGTCTTAGAGTGGTACGAAGCCAACGCGGTTTCTTTCGTACCCAAGGACAAGAACCTCCCCGATGCACCGGAACTAAGGCCTGGGCTGGGCAATTATGAAGCAGGCGCTACACAAGCATCCCAAGGAGGTCAAATCTGAGATAGACAGAAAGAAAAAGTGGGTTTCCGTACAGAAGAAGCTGCAGCCAGATGTTGTACAGAACCTTATGCCTGGAGTTAAGCGCAAGGTGCGAGCATACGGTTATGGTATTGAAGTTTAATGAAATAAATATCTTTTGTTTTACTTGCCTTTGACTTTGTCACGGTCCAACGTAAATCATTTTCTACTGAAGGTGGAGGAGCGTTTAGTGAGACTCCAAGTTTAGTAGACGATATTGCGAAACTTCGATGTGGGGCCAAAAATATATTGCGTAGTTCAGTTACTGAGTGGGACTCTAACCTACACTCTCTCGGTTTGCGCCCAAGTGTTTTGACAATTAAACTATCAGTACACGACACCCTGTATGGTGTGTGCGTACGAATGGTTAGAATGGACTGGAATGATCGAAATTAGATGTGAGATTATCTAAAATCTTTTTCACAATTAAAATTCACTATTAATTTTAATCACGACAGATACGTATTACGGCTACGACGGCTTCTTCAGTGTACTTTACAGTTATACAGGAATAACGAATATGTAAGTTGATGCTTAAGATTAGTAACAAGCTCTCGAAGTTCGCTAAGATCTCTAGTTTAGCGCATGTAAAGCAAAGCAAAGCTACATTCCTTTATCAAAACTTGGCCTTCTGTTTTATACGACAGACTTCGCTGTTAGAGTACAAGACAATTGCAGGGCCGGTTGCTACGATTCTATTCGCAATCGGCGAAACGAAGTGCTGTAGCAGCATTTACGGATGGTGCGTTGAACCTTGGTCCATTTGGAACAACTCCGTGGAGGAAATGATTAGGAGGAAGAGCCCCTAAAATGATGATTCTTGCACCAGGCATCACGGACGCTAGAATTTCATCCTTCATTCGCTTTCCGTCGCCTATTGTTTGCAGCGCATCTTTTATTGACCGAACGAGTCTCTCCCAGACTTCACCCGTATGGGATGAATTTACCAGGCTGGATTTTCATTGAAGCTCCATACATGCTGGTTGTCTAAACCGATTAAACGAGTAGTGTCCACATTTCATGCCCGTAGAAGACAACCGGTCTAATTTGCGTTTTGTCAAGGTGCACACTTTGTACGAAGGCTATTCGAAGGATTGCACGCCCGCACTTAAGACCCAGACAGATTGGCTTTTATTTTATTTATTTTGTTACGAAACGACTAGGCAGTTTCGCTCAGTGTGAGTTCGGTACCACCCGTAACAGTCAATATGAGGATACATAAACGTCACACGGAGAAATGTCAGGCAGCATTACCGCGCGGCTCGAACTGTCACATGCAGCATATTCTATTGTGCTTAAAGTATAGTCAGAAGCCAGTAGCGTTTGTCTAAAGCTATTTACTAAAATTACTTAAGCTAAAATTAAAAGTTAAAATCTCTATTGAATTTGGAATTACCGTAATCTAAAGTGTTTGCCGCTATGTTAGTTAACTACTATTGTTCGCTATTATTAGGTAATTGATTAAAAACATGCAATTTATTTTAAACTAAATGAATACCTATACCCTAACTTACAGTTTAACTAATTTTAGAGGAGATTAAAGCTAATAGTACGGCAAAGTCCACGCAAGTTTGGTTAAATAAATAACTCCTAAATAAGAAGAAATCGTTTCGGATAAAAAACGGAAGGAAATACAAAATGTAAGCGAAAATTGTACTCTTTAAAATCTTTTGTAAATCAACTCAATACATATCAGATTTGAAGCTGCTATCGAGACCTATTAACTTCCTTATTCGAACACCTATCCTTGCTTCCACATGGTGCCGGCTGGGATACGTAACCTTGGTTATGGTACGCAGACAGGGAAGGGAGAACAGTGGCTCTCGCCCACTCTAAGATGGCAGCCCCGTCACCGGGATAGGGACCTTAGGCTAACAACCTACTGTACACGAAAACTAAAAAGGTAACAGAAAATGAAACAAGAAATTGATCGACAAGAAAACAAGGATACGAATCGGAATATGGAATATACTGACCCTTACCCAGCAGGGTAAGCTGGTTCAACTCGCAAGAAAACCTGAAGGTTGAAATCTTGGGGTCCGGTTGCATTTCTACTAAACCTAGGGGTACATGCGACCCTGATGAAGTGAGAATCGATAAACGAAAGAGGGCGTTCGGCAAAAATTTTTATGATGCCAAACGTTAGTAAAGATCCGTAAAACTCGATTTGTAAATTTTGCCGAGTTTTTTAAGTGTGTAAATATATCAAAACCCCACATATTCAAAGTTGATTTATTATGAGATAGACAAAAATCTCCTCTCCAATTTTTTGATATTATGCACAGAAAACCACGTTCTTTCGAACGCAAGCAACCGATTTTAATTCTGCTTGCGATACTAACATTTGAAAACGGCCTATTTTTAACACAAAATTTGATATAAGTGTAGATGTAAAGTAGATAGTCAGTTTCTTTTTTCACCAAACGTTGCGTCTTATTGAGTCTGAATAGTCATCTAAGGAAGTGTTTTGCGAGAAATGCAACATAAAAAAGTTATGAGGAAAAATTGCAAAATAGTAGAGTCACCCTAACTTGATTCAGGAAAAACACCCTAATGTGGAAACGGTTCGAGATAGAGGAATTCCGTCTTCGGCAATATTACTCAAAATACTTCAAGCTATAAAATTGCTGAAGTGAATATCGCTCTATCTTGTTTTGTTTTAAAGATAATGTTTGGATCTTGGTTAATTTAGGGGTCACCCTAAAATAGCTCCTGCTAAAAAAGCGGTATCCTAAATCATGATTTTGTTGCTAACACGTAAATAGTCTAAAATCAACGACTACTGCTTTTCTCAGATGTTCCATAGTGTTCCGCCCTAAGTTGTACATGATGGGATACAGCATAAATTGATTCACAAAAAATAAGTGAGATTAGCTGCTCATAGCTGCTCTCCCTCGAGTTACACATCTAAACTAAAAAATCAGTGATAGCTGCTAAAGGAAAAAAGATAGAGCTCTACTGTCTTCGACGAAAATGTGTAATTTAATGTAATTAATAATTTCTTAGAACGTTTGAGAAGCATACGAAGCGTTATTATAGAGCTAGATAAAAAAAACTGCTTTAAAGGGTATCCCTTAGAGTTTGTCTCCATAACTTCTTTCATGTAAGAGATAGAAATCTTCAGTATTCAACAAAGTTTCTCGAAAATAGTTTAGCTACAACTTTTTTGTAGATATCTATCATTTCTGACCTAAAATAGAGAAAATATTTTTTGTAACTGATTAGGGACACCCTAATGACCGAATATTTTTTCACCACTAGAAAGTGCTTTTTGAATGAAGAAACTTTTCTGAAGCAACTATTATGCTATGTCTTAGGGGCCATCCAGATACCACGTGGACAGAAAAATACCAATTTTCAACCCCCCCGTCCCCCTCCGTGGACAAGCGTGGACATTGGCTCAACCCCCACCCCCCTCCCCTGTTTGTCCACGTGGACATTTTTTTTTTGCTTATGTCAAATTGAACATAACTGAAATGCATTCTGCTAAATTTTATTTTCAACTTGATTTATGCAGTATTTATTGAAAAAGCTTACGTGAATGGAAGCTCCAGTCTAAAGACCCCGACACATGCATACGGATTTTCAGTCGTTGCGGAAATTTGAGTTTTTCCATGGATTTTCCGTCAATTTTCCGCAGCGTATTATAATCCATATGCAAGGTGTTAGAACCTTAATTCTTGTGATCTAATCTACTGCAAATTATTATCGACTACAATAAAGTCCGTTTCAGCTTGACTTTCGCTTGACGATTCATCTCTGTCCAGAGTATCTTTGTCTAACCAAAGCACCACAGTTTGGCCGTCTACTTCAATATAACACAAGACCTTTCCGATGCGATGTGATTCATAATGTGATTTTCTGCAGGCGGATCCTTTTGGAAATACGTTGCCAATGGATGCCCTTGCATTTGATTTTGAGGCAAACTACAATCCACATTTGGTGCAAGCGCGACCTAAATGATAAATGAGTCACGTGACTGGTGAATATTCGCGGATTCTTCTGTTACCTTTATCATTTTCAAAAGAGGGCAAGGATTGTAAAACAATAATAACATCTTTATTACTGCATTACATCAAAAGTCAGGTTCGGCAATCAACAGCTATGTGTACTAACGCAGGCTTAATCTTTTCGATAAGATTTATACCAGATATGTGCCCTCGTAATTTGTTTATTTGTTTATTTGCTCAATTAAGGTTTAGGCTTCAAGCCCGTTTTCCAATAAAAAAGTACTTAGTAACTATGAACATTAACTATTAAAAACACTCAAATGGGATGCAACTGTCCCCTAAAATACAAGCTAAGCCTATTTTTAATATTCGCTGGTGCCATGGTAACATTAACTATATGCTGTAGATCGTTGAAAGCTTTCATGAAACGGCACGTTGGCTCATGTTGGGAGTAATTCCTGTTTCGATGAGGTGGATTAAACACCCGGGTGTTCCGAAGTGCAACTTGGCTGTGATTGAAGTGCAACCTTGAAGCAAGCATTTGACTGTCGGCTCGTCCAGATAGGATGTTTGTGAAGAACACTATGTCGGCAATCTTATGTCTGCAGTGGATTGTGTCAATGTTGACTAAAGAACATAGGTCGTGATACGGCGGTAGTTCATCTCCATTGCACCTCAAGTACCGCAATGCAAAACGAACAAACTTTTTTTGGACTGTCTCTATCCGTTGTATATAGGTTACATATTGCGGACGCCAAACTACACTTGCGAAGTCTAATTTACTTCGCACAAGGCCTACATATATTGCTAGTATTGCATATGGATCCTTAAGGTCACGACCGTATCGTCTCACAAGAGCAAATAGCTTTAAGCAGTCTTTAATAACGTTGTCTATGTGACTTGTAAACGAAAGTGAACGATCAAATATGATTCCTAGGTCACGAATGGTTTCCTTGCGTGGCAAAACGATTCCGTTGTAGGAGTATTGAAATTCGATTGGACGTAGTTTTCGGGAAAAAGTCATAACAGAGCATTTATCTGGGTTGATGTTCAAGCCGCTATTCGAACAGAATATTCCAATGTTATCCACGTCAAGTTGTAGCTTAAGACAATCACTGCCAGTCTTGATAGGTAAAAAGATTTTTACATCATCTGCGTATATTAAGATTGTAGCATTGGACAACATATCCGGAAGCCTGTTCATCACTAGTACAAAAAGCAATGGTCCTAGATGACTACCCTGCGGTACTCCCGAATTAACAACAAATGAAGCAGAGACGTTTTCCTTAATTTTCACATACTGAACTCTGCGCGAAAGGTAAGTTCTTAGCCAGTTGTAAATCGGTCCGTCGATGCCGAAGTCTGTAATCGCTTGCATAATACTATCCGTCTTAACAGAGTCAAAGGCTTTACTCATGTCCGTGTATACACAGTCTACTTGAAACCCCCTTGAGATATAGTCGTTTACCAGAGACGTAAATTCACAAAGGTTCGTGGTTACAGATTTTTTCTTCAAAAACCCGTGTTGAGCAGAAGAGATACGATCAGCAACCATTTCGTATAGATGATCGTAAACTGTTTGTTCAAAGAGCTTCGGTATAGCCGACTGGATAGTTATTGCTCGATAGTTCTCCACATCTGAGCGAGATCCTTTTTTATGAATTGGACTAATACGAGATACCTTCCAAATCGAGGGGAAGTAACCGGAGGCTAGAGACGCATTAAATAGACTCGCGAGAGGTTCTATTAGTTCATTCTGAAACTCTTTCAAAAGCTTATTCGATAGTGTATCGGGACCAGGTGACAGATTTTTGTCGAGTCTGCGAATAGCATTTCCGATGCTGTTTTGAGATACTTGGTATGCTTCTGCATCGCTGTATTGAAATGGTATATTGTTGGCGGAGGCATGTTCGTCAAATACGGTTTTAAAATGTTCCGCAAATAGGTGCGTTGATGACTGAGCACCGGTAGCAGTAACGTTCTTATACTTAACGTGATCTGGAATACTGGAGTTCTTCCTTCTGCTATTTACGAACTTCCAGAAACATTTCGGGTTACCTTTTATAGACCTTTGTATTTCACTTAGGTAAACTTCATATTCTTCTCGGTGGGCAGCTTTGAACATACGTAGAACCTGCTTATAGTGCGTCACGTTTTCATCTGACCTATTTCGATGCATTCGTTTTAAAGCCGATCGTTTGGCTTTCATTAGATTGATAAGCGACCGAGAAAACCATTCGGGGTAATTGTGCTGTGATTTTTGCTGTTTGATGACCATTGGAGCATGACGGGAAAAAATATCGAAAATCACATGATAAAACGACAAAATATTATAATCCACGGAATTATTAACATTCGCAGCATCCCCGATATCGACATTCAGAACACCAACGGCGCGAATAAAATCCAGCAGCACAGATGCTTGCATAACATATCCCGCTACATCGCTTTGGAACATTTCCTCTGTAACAAAGATATTGTTCCATTCAATATTACCTAAGTCAGTACGCACGCCTACACTGTCCATTGCATTTAAATTCAAATACTTTTTGAACACCCCAATGTCACACTCGTTCGATGCGGCCGCTTCGATGGTCAATAACATCGCACAGTGATGAATTTCGTTCTTGATCAATGGATCCGTTAATGCCACCTGGCAGATGTCTGTGTCAGTAGTGAACACCAGATCAAGAAAGCAATTGTTGTTGTTTACAATATTGCATACTTGCATCAGCCCAGCAGCGAGAAAACTATCAACAATAGCTATCTCGGTTTGTGAAGTAATTTGCTCGGGTAAGTAAAATGGATTATTTGAGTCGAAATTAATTTGATTCCAATTCAAATTTGGCAGGTTAAAATCACCGACAACGATAACTTCGTCTTCCGGACTAATGCTTACAATTATGGACTCGATAAAAAGACAAAACGAGCGATAACGATCGATACCAGAGGTAGGTGCAATATATCCGCAGCACATATAGAGTGATCCGGTCTTTGCTGCTAGTTTAACACAGAGTGCTTCATTGCTTTTAGCCACTGCGTATTCTGTGCTGGCGATGCTATTTCGGACGGCAATCAGAACACCACCGCCAGAGGTTTTTTCACTATTGAAGGCATTTCTATCACAACGGTATACACGAAAGGCGGAAGAAAACAATGAACCATCCAGTACAGTTACATCCAGGTTAGTTTCAGTGAAACAATATACATCTATGTCTAATTCAATTGACGACATATAGACAATTTTTTGTCGTTCGCATCCTCTTATACTATTCATATTTTGATAATATACATCCAATATCTTTTTCTTTTCGGTAGGTTTTCGTGTCATTGATACTATAGGACTAGTGACGGTCAAATTCGGTTCCAACTCAGGTACGTCAGTAGCATTTATGTTAATTTCAATACGATTATGATCATTCAATATTGCAGGATCGTTATTACTACTGTGTATTGGCAAGGGGTGTAAGAAAGTTTTCTGGATTGGGCTCATTATCTCTGATATTTTGAAATGTGTTTGTTCGAGGTTCACTTATGAATTCGCGGAAATAAATACCAGTTTGCCAGCTCGAGGGCTGCATCGCCTTTTCTTTGAAAGCGAGATCGATTCCCACCTTAAATGACACGTATGTCATTTGGCTCAAATCAGCACCATTGCGGACTAATTTAATGACTTGGACGGGGCCCTCCAGCTCCAGATTCTGCTGTACTAGTGTAGAAATCTCCTCCACAGTGGCTTGTGGGGAGAATCTAGACAGAAACAGCCAGAATTTATTTACTCGAGGGGGCAGCGGTACGATCGGAATAGATGAACCCTGCGGTGGCTCTTTATTCCCACAAAGCATTCGAACGGCATTTGTTTCTTCGTGTGGGAGATCTACAAGAATGCGAGGACGCTTAGGCGCTCTACCCTCTGACCCGGGAATCACTTTGGGAGTTGAAGGCGTAACGGGAATTTTTCGCGTAATTCGATTAATCATGTTTGCATTTTTCTTGATTTCATCTCTTAATTCTTCGAACATTTTGCTTTGCTGATCCAATACGGAGTGAAGTACGTTATTAGCATTGGTAAGAGAATCTCGAAAAGTTACATTATGCATAATTTTCCGGCAAGCGTGACACATCCAAAATAAACCAGCGCTAGATTTTACCTCTTCCCATACTGCTGGATTAAGCTTGGAGCATCCAAAATGGAATGTAGATCTACAGAAACCTTGACAAACAACTGTATCTGCATCCGTATGAATGACATTAGCACAGGCGTTGCAGAGATGATCCATTTCTACTGCTGTTTTATTTTGCACTTTAATCACGTTATCAAAAGAAACTTTAATACTTCCGAGCACAGTATCTTCCAATGATCACGATTATCACAGTGAAATTACAGGATAAACAGTATTTCAATGACAAAACTATCACAAAACTGCAGCTCACTTTTCAACAACTTTCTGTTTGTAAACAAACCGAACAAAAAAAAGTAATGATCGGTTCATGTGTTTAGGTCAACATATGCCTCAAAAGATAAATCTTTATTTAAGCTCAAAAACAATCACTGATCAATGGTTAATGCTAATACATATGTAGAATAGATTCAACATTGCCGTTTCTAATCTCTATTTTTTCAGGATTTTTTTTTCAGCAAAAAAAACTTGTCCACGTGGACATTTTCCATACCCCCTCCCCCCTTCCGTGGACAAGCGTGGACATTTTCATACCCCCCACCCCCCTCTAAGCTGTCCACGTGGTATATGGATGGCCCCTTAAGGTTTCGATGGTAATACTTATGTCTCACTTCACTATTTTTGAAACCGTCCCACTGTTTGGCGGTTTCTAGCTCGATAATGCTTTATTATTTTTAATTTTTCAATAGTTGTATATCAAAATCAAAAAAAAAATCCAGCATGGTCTTAGAAGGAAGACTATTTTTAATTTCAGGAATAATCTAAAGAAACTGAAAATTTTACCCGGAAGTTGTTTTTATTGCACTAAATAACATTGCGTATAGCTTACTCTCTCTTTCCATACTTCTTTGGTTTCTACAAGAAAAAATAAAAACCATTATATTATCGCATCTCTAATGACGGTGTGTGTTTACATGTTTACAACTAAGCTAGCTTAAACATTTGATTCCACGTTCGGAAAACGTAAAGCTGGAGGATATGCTTCAGGAGTACAGTAGCAGACTACCAGTTGGAGTGTGTAGAACTAACTTTTTCCTCGAGTCCCTTAATCTCAATTTAAATAAGGGGGAATGTGTGATAATTTATCATCGTTCTAAATATTTGAAAGAAGCGTGTGTGACAAACGGTCGTGTTAATATACCTCATCGCACACAGTCGGCTCAATCATTGGGGAACTTTGATGCC